>NC_052067.1:100296996-100598107 GCF_015852505.1 Tachyglossus aculeatus | reverse complement strand
CTCTACTAATCTATAAGAATCCAGTGCCTCTGCATCATCATCATCAATCGTATTTATTGAGCGCTTACTGTGTGCAGAGCACTGTACTAAGCGCTTGGTAAGTACTAGTTGGCAACATATAGAGACAGTCCCTACCCAACAGTGGGCTCACAGTCTAAAAGGGGGAGACAGAGAACAAAACCAAACATACTAACAAAATAAAATAAATAGAATAGATATGTACAAGTAAAATAAATAAATAAATAAATAAATAGAGTAATAAATATGTACAAACATACATTCCATAACCACATCACCATTGTTGTTGTTTCAGGGGGAAGAATCATTTTTCTAGTATTCTACAGTACAGAACTAACACAGGTCCTAAACCAGCTAGATTAGTCTTTCCTTTAAAAGGAGATGTGTGTCCCCAGAATCAGCACACACTAGGACAGCAAGTCATTAATATCCTTGGAGGCTTGTCAAAATGTATGAGATGTGTGTCAATATTACAAGGAACTTTAAAGGCTTCCTGGTGGCGCAGTTTTCGTCTTTGATAAATTTTCTACACACCCAGTGGGAAGTAAAGATGGGATTTGGAAGGGAGCTCCAGGCGCTCCTTAGCACCTGTGATCATTGAAGCTGGGTCATCTTTTTATGGTAGTTCTTGAGCGCTAAAATATGTCAAGCATCGCTCTAAACATTGAGTTAGATACAAGTTAATCAAGTTGGATACAGTCCCTCTCCTACGGGGGATTCACAGTCTAAGAAGGGAGAGCAGGTGCTGAATCCCCATTTTTCAGTTGAGGAAACTCGTTATCTGACAGAGGACAATCAAGACACCATTGAGTTCCCTTCCCCTGGTCTTCGGGTTGGAGATTCAAATAGGTTTGAGGAACTGTAAGCTCTTAATACACTGCTTTGCACACAGTAAGCTCTCAATAAATACGATTGAAAGAATGAATATTCTGGAGAAAATACACCCCTTCCAGATCTCTGCCTTGTCCCAGAGGACAGCTTCACTGTGGGCAGGGAATGTGTCTGCTATATTATTGTGTTGCACTCTCTCAAGTCCTTAGTACAGTACCCTGAACACAGTAAGTACATAATAAATGGATTGATTGATTGATTGATTGACTGATTGGTTTTCTGCTGAAAACCCGAAGTTCCTTTAAAATGTGTTATCACATAGCTAATTAAATGCACTTCATTATGGACATTGAATGCATTTTGAGGGCAGAAGACTGATTGATTCCCAGGAGAGAACTTCTCTTAGCTCACTCAGGAGAAATTGCATCATTTTCCATTTTTGATTCAGAAGAGAGCGAAGTCTTTCTATGTTTCCATGTTCAACGTCCTCCAGTTACTCCTATCTGGTGGGGTGGCCACAGGCTCCTGTTGGCAGGAATTTCCTGTCCATCAAACTCTGGAGGAGCATTATGGTGTAGTGGATAGAGTGCAGGCCTGCGAGTTAGACAGTCATGGGTTCTAATACCGGCTCTGCCATTGTCTACTGTGTGACCTTGGGCAAATCACTTCACTTCTCTGTGCCTCAGTTACCTCATCAGTAAAATGGGGATTGAGACTATGAGCCCCAGGTGGGACAGTCCACATGTTTTGTTTTGTTGTCTGTCTCCCCCTTCTAGACTGTGAGCCCGTTGTTGGGTAGGGACCGTCTCTATATGTTGCCAACTTGTACTTCCCAAGCGCTTGGTACAGTGCTCTGCACACAGTAAGCACTCAACAAATACGATTGAATGAATAAATGACAGGGACCGTGTCCAACCTGATTTGCTGGTATACACCCCAAGCTTAGTACAGTTCCTGGCATATAGTAAGCACTTAAATACCATAACTATTTGACCCCTTTGCAGAATTCTTTCTTTTTCTCAGAGTGACCTCCCCCTACTTGTCTGTGGGCAAAGTCCACTGTTAACCCTGCTCCAACCTTCTTGGTTTGCTCCTCAACCTTGGGTGAGGATGTGTGAGGCCCTGCCATTGGTCAATCAGCCAATCAGTCAATCAATCATACTTATTGAGCACTTACTAATGAAGAGGACTGTGCTAAGTGCTTGGGAGAGTACAATACAACAGAGTTGGTAGACACTATCCCTGACCTCAGGTAGCTTACAATCCCCCCTTCTGACTCCTTGTGGACCAGTAATGAGTCTGTTTACTGTTATATTCTCCCAAATGCTTAGTACAGTGTTCTGCACACAGTAAGCACTCAATAAATGATTGACTGACTGACTGGGGGGAAGACAGGGAATGAAATGGATTACAGATAGGGGAAACAACAGAGAATAAGGTTAGATGCCAAAGTCCTATGGGACTGTGGTTCATATTATGTACTTAAGGAGTACAGACCCAAGTGCCTAGGCAACCCAGAAGGGAGGGCAAACAGGGTGGGGAAATGGAAGGTTAATCAAGGAAGGCTTCTTGGAGGAGATGTGTTTTTGGTAGAGCTTGGAAGATAGGGAGAATGGTGGCATGTTGAATTTGACGAGGAAGAGAGATCTAGGTCAGAGGGAGGATGTGACAATGGGACATTGATGAGACAAGCAAAGTATAGTGAGTAAATTGGCATTGGAGGAGCAAAGTGGGTGGGCTGGGTTGTAATGAGAGATGAGTGAGGCGAGGTAGAGAAGCAGCGTGGCTCAGTGAAAAGAGCATGGGCTTTGGAGTCAGAGGTCATGTGTTTGAATCCCGGCTCTGCTAATTGTCAGCTGTGTGACTTTGGGCAAGTCACTTAACTTCTCTATGCCTCAGTTACCTAATCTGTAAAATGGGGATTAAGACTGTGAGCCCCCTGTGGGACAACCTGATCACCTTGTAACCTCCCCAGTGCTTAGAACAGTGCTTTCCACATAGTAAGCGCTTAATAAATGCCATCATCATTATTATTATTAGGACGGGGAGAGCTGAATGAGTGTATTAAAGCCAGTGGTAAAGAGTTTCTGTCTGATGAGGAGAAGGATGGGCAGCCATTGGAGGTTTCCGAGGAGTGGAGAGACATACGTGGAGTGATTTTTAGAAAAGCGATCTGAGCAGCAGAGTGAAGTACAGACTGGAATGGCCTGGAGGCAGGAAGGTTAAACAAACGAGCATCTCTAAGGCTTCCCCCGGTTAAGTTAATAGACCCAGACAGGTTAGCATCAGTGAGCTCCCCTCTATTCCAGTTTTGAGTTGGGTGAGGCAGGCAGTGTCAAGGTGCCTTGCCCAGAATTATCCTACATGGGGGGCTAGTACATTCCTCAAAAATTTTGGGCTGTCCCTCACCCTCGAGTCCCACACCTGTCCTCCCTCTCCCTCAGATTGGGAGCCCTATGAGGAACAACACTTAAGTATATATCTTTAAATTATATTTTATAAATTATTTTATTCATATAAATGTCTCCCCCTCTAGACTGTAAGCTCATTATGGGCAAGGAGCACATCTGCTAATTCCTCTGTATTATACTCTTCCAAGTACTTAGTGATCTGCACATAGTAAATGCTCAGTAAATGCCATTAATTGATTGATTGACAGGGACTGTGTCCAACCTGATTCTCTCATATCCACCTCAGCGCTTAACACGGTGCTTGATACAAAGAAAGCACTTTATGAATCAATCAATCAATCAGTGGTATTTATTGACCACTTACTTTGTGCAGAGCACTGTACTAAATGCTTGGGAGAGTACAGTAAAATAGGGTGGGCAGACACACCCCTGCCCACCTTCCTATCAAACAAAAACTCCTCACCATTGACTTTAAAGTACTCCCTCACCTTGCCCCCTCCTACCTCCGCTCCCTTCTCTCCTTCTACAACCTAGTCTGCACACTTCCCTCCTCTGGTGCTAACCTTCTCACTCTGCCTCCTTCTCACATGTCTGGACGCCGACCCCTGGCCCATGTCCTTCCTCTGGCCTGGAACACCCTCCCTCCTCAAATCCACCAGACAATTACTATCCCCTGTTTCAACGGCTTATTGAAGACACATCTCCTCCAAAAGGCCTCCAAAAGGCCTTCCCTGACTAAGCCCCACTTTTTCTCTTCTTCCACTCCCTTCTGCATCACAGACATTGCTCCCTTTGCTCTTCTCCCTTTCCCAGACCCACAGCACTTATGTATATATCTGTCATTTTGTTTATTTGCATTGATGTCTGTTTCCCTGCCCCTCTAGATTATGACCTCGTATGGGCAGGGATTGCCATTCTTCACTGTTGTATTGGACTTTCCTAGGTGTTTAGTACAGTGCTCTGCACACAGTAAGCATTTAATAAATATGGTTGAATGAATGAGGTTGTACTCTAAAGGGAATAGAATGACTACCTCCTATTTTTATTATTATCAATCAGTTGCATTTATTGAGTGCTTAGTATATGGAGAGCACAGTACTAAATTCTTGGGAGAGTACAATACAACAGAATTAGACATTCTAAAATGTATACTCTTGAATGTGTGATCAATTTAACCTGGATGAGTTTTAACATTGCTGAAAGAACGTTGCATTTGGGATTTCCTTACTCCTGATTGAATTTGCAAATTTAATGCTGCAGTTAACCCACTTTTTAATCATTGGAATGTCTGTACTATCACATGCAGTTTCTCATAGCAAGAGCAATTAGGCCAATATTAGAAACCTGGATTGGTCCTTCTGAATTGATCCACTCAGACAGACAAACTTGCGGAAAAATGAGACTGCTCCTTCCTCTCCCCCTCGTCCCCCTTTCGATTCCCCCTGCCTTACCTCCTTCCCTTTCCCACAGCACCTGTATATATGTATATATGTTTGTACATATTTATTACTCTATTTATTGATTTATTTTACTTGTACATATTTATTCTACTTATTTTATTTTGATAATATGTTTTGTTTTGTTCTCTGTCTCCCCCTTCTTAACTGTGAGCCCACTGTTGCGTAGGGACCATCTCTATATGTTCCCAACTTGTACTTCCCAAGCGCTTAGTACAGTGCTCTGCACACAGTAAGCGTTCAATAAATACGATTGAATGAATGAATGAATAGTTGCTTCCATTTCTTCAGAACTTTTATTTCAGCGTTTAGAGTCTCCGTAAGACAAAAAACATTTTTTCTGAGTGAATGATTCAGAGGCTTCTATTTAGTGAGACCGATTCTGTGGTCTCAGAGGAATTGGACCAGCAAGACATGGGGTTCTTGTGGCCACATAGTTAGTGCCGTTCCTGTTCCTTGGCTTCCTGCTTGAGGTTTTCACTAGGGAGAGCAACCATTCCACCTTCCGGTCCAGGGTGCTCATTACAGTGCTCTAGATTTAGAAGGTGCTCAATAAAAAACATCGAATCATTGATTGATCCTGCTTCACTGAAGTCACCCTCGGACTTTGTGCTCTACAGGACTAAGCATTTGAGATTGCAGTATCCAGCTGGGGCTTGGGACTGGGCATGGATTTTTCCGGATTGAAGAGCTGGCTTTGCAGTATACTCAGAGAGTGAAAAAAGATTGACATGGTTTCCTACGATTCAGTGCATCGCTGCCCCAGGCATTCAATAAATACGATTGAATGAATGAATGTCCCTGGCAGCCTGGCTGCTTTGGAGAGGAAGTGATTCCAGTGACTTGAGACAGCACTGTGGCTTTCCCTGATGTTTCAAAGACCCCAGCTGGGGGTGGGGGGAGCGGGAGCGGGGAGTGAGAGGTAGTGGGCCTCTTTCTGACAAGCAGGGAGGATGGGGAGGGAATGGGGGCTGAATGCTGCTGGCTCCAGCCTGTCTGTATAGAGAAGTATCGTGTCCTAGGAGATAGGACACGAGATTGGGAGTCAGAAAGACCTGGATCCTAATCCTGGATCCACCACTTGTCTGCTCTGTGACCTTGGGCAAATCACATCACTTCTCTGGGCCTCTCTGCAAAATGGGGATTAAGACTGTGAGCCCCGTGTGGGACAGGTACTGTTTCCAATTCAATTTGCTTGTAATAATAATAATGATGGCATTTATTAAGCGCTTACTATGTGCAAAGCACTGTTCTAAGTGCTGGGGAGGTTACAAGGTGATCAGGTTGTTCCACGGGGGGCTCACAGTCTTAATCCCCATTTTACACATGAGGGAACTGAGGCCCAGAGAAGTTAAGTGACTTGCCCAAAGTCACACAGCTGACAATTGGCAGAGCCGGGATTTGAATCCATGACCTCTGACTCCAAAGCCCAGGTTCTTTCCATTGAGCCATGCTGCTTCTCTGAGCCACGCTGCTGTACCCACCCCAGTGCTTAGTACAGTGTCTGGCACATAGTAAGCACGGTAGCACGTGTAATGGTGACATAGGGACCCACTGAAAGATTAAATCCACAGGACCTAGAGCAATTTAGTGGAAAGAGCCCGGGCTTGGGAGTCAGAGGACATGGGTTCTAATCCCACCTCCACCACTTGTCTGCTGTGTGACCTTGGGCAGATCACTTCACTTCTTTGTGCCTCAGTTGCTACATCTGCAAAATGGGGATTAAGACTGTGAGCCCTATGTGGGACAACCTGATGACCTTGTATCTACCCCAGCACTTAGAACAGTGCTTGACACACAGTAAACAACAAAAACCATCATCATCATCATCACTTAACTAATATTTTTATTATTATTTTTATTCACAGCTCTCTCTTCGCCTTGGGCCTCGGCATCCCTCCCCACCGCCCAGCTCAGTTTTGGGAAACAGGTTTTGGGGACATCTACTGCAGACCAGGAAGGGCTGTTGCACCTTGCATGGACCTCTGGTGGCTCAACCCCAACCCTGACCCACCCCAACTCCCCAAAGCACTCAGTCATTCAATCAATCCATCAGTGGTATTTATTGAGTGTTTAATATGTGCAGAACCACTGTACTAATACAACAGAGTCTGTAGACGTGATACCTGCCCACAAGGAGCTTACAGTCTACAAGGGAAGATGAACATGAAAATAGTTTAGGAATAAGGGAAATTGTAGTGTCAGACAATCATATAGATTGAGTACTTTGTGCAGAGCATTGTATTAAGAGCTTGGGAGAGACAATATAACAGACACGTTCCCTGCCCTCATTGAGCTTACAGCCTAGTAGGAACTGGGGTACTGGACTCCTGGAGGACCAGGCAGGGCCCACTGTACATTACTATGAGCACTGTCCTACGCACTTGGGAGAATAATAATAATAACGATAATGATGGTGGTATTTATTAAGTGCTTACTATGTTCAAAGCACTGTTCTAAGCGCTGGGGAGGTTACAAGGTGATCAGGTTGTCCCATGGGGGGCTCACAGTCTTAACCCCCATTTTACAGATGAGGGAACTGAGGCACAGAGAAGTTAAGTGACTTGTCCAAAGTCATACAGCTGACAATTGGCGGAGCTGGGATTTGAACCCATGACCTCTGACTCCAAAGCCCATGCTATTTCCACTGAGCCATGCTGCTTCCCCATACCATCAGAGTTGGACTACCCAGATCTAAGAACCTTCTCCAGAGACAGGCCTGGAGAGGAGGACTTCATCTGAGGCTCCTAGACTGAGCACTCTTTTGTATTTATTTTTGAGCACTTATTTATTTATTTATTGAGCACTTTCTGTGTGCAGAGCACAGTCCTAAGTGCTTGGAAGAACACAGTGCAACAGAATTGGTAGACAAGCTCCCTCTCAAGCCCATAACCTCGGCATTAATTTTAGCTCTTCCCATTTTTTTTAATGGTATTCGTTAAGCACTTACTTTGTGCCAGACACTGTTCTAAGCTCTGGAGTAGATACAAGATAATCAGGCTGAACACAGACCCTGTCCCATGTAGGGCTCACAATCTTAATCCCCATTTTACATATGAGGTAACTGAAGCACAGAGAAGTGAAGTGATTTGCCCAAGGTCATACAATGGGCTAGTGGTAAGGCCAGGATTAGAACTCAGGTCCTTCTGACTTCCAGAGACTTCTAGACTGAGCGTGCATTTGTAGACAGGGTATGTGTTCTGTTGTACACTTTCAACCACTTAGCACAGTGCTCCACATCCAGTAAGAGCTCAGTAAATAGCATGGATTGATGACTGGCACCATAAAATGCAGGGTGAAAGGCTGAAATGGGGCAGTGACTGAGCCATGCATCTTTCTGGGCCAGGGTATTGGGCATGGGCACATGCCCACACTTAGAGGGAGAATTGAACATAGACACCCAAGGATACTTAATCCTCCCTCTCCAATCACCCTTTCCAACTGGCATCTTGCCACCATTTCCGTCTCCCCACAAAGGCCAAAGTGGAAGGGTGGATTCCAATGTAACAGAGTCATCAGAAACTCTGGAATATCAATATTTTTGGAGTTCTGGCCAGCGACTCCAGGCCAGCAAGTTTGGCTTAGGTTGGCAGGACAACTGGTGCTGTCCTTCCAGGAGGGACTGGGAAAGGAGAGATCTGAACGAGACACAGGGCTGTGGTTTGCTTTCAAAAAATCGGTGAAAGCACTTTAAAAAATGAGTTCTTTTCAGTGTAATGCATTGTTTCCCCAGAGGGCCATGCCTATTGTTTAACTGGAAAACCCTGTATGCATTAAATGATAATCTGCATATCTAGTGTTTATAGCTAAGATCAGATGGAGACCGAAGATCAAGTGGCAAAACATGCAATAGTCTCCATGGATTTTTAGACGTCAAGTAGTTAAGTTTAAAAATAAACCTGCCAATCAACTTGCTTCCCCTGTCCTCATCGGCAGAGTGAAATAAAATGCTCACTTTTATCTCACCAACTCTAGCCCCAAAGCAAAGTAAAATTCCACCCCAGCAATTCTTTGCTCCCCCTCTTACTCTTTTCTCTCTCCTTCTCTCTTCCTCTATTTTTCTTTCTCCCTCTCTCTCCTCTCTCTCCCTCTCATTCTCGCCT
Source organism: Tachyglossus aculeatus (assembly GCF_015852505.1). NCBI lineage: Eukaryota > Metazoa > Chordata > Mammalia > Monotremata > Tachyglossidae > Tachyglossus > Tachyglossus aculeatus. The sequence goes on along the minus strand of NC_052067.1, from coordinate 100,589,287 downwards.
CTCTCCCCCCTCTCTTTTTCTCTCCCTCTTTCTCCCTCTTCTCTCCCTTGTCCTCTTTCTCATTCCCTCTTCCTCTCATTTTCTCTTCCCCCTTTCTTTCACTCAATCTCTTCCTCTTATCTCCCTCTCCCCTTCTCCCCTCACTCTATTTCTTGCTTTCTTTTTCTCCCCAGCCCTCTCCCAAAGAGCCCTGTTGTTTCAAATGGTTTCCTGTTGTTGGCTGCCCTTTTAAAAAATGACCTTTTCAGGAATTGTAATCCTAGCTCATTCTGGGCAAGGTGACACCCCAAAGGGCAGAAACTCTTCTGTACTTTCAAATGATCAAAGGAGAGTCTTCAAATCAAAAGGCACCAAATGATAAAGCGTAGGACCTTAGACCCTCTGCAGTCCTGGGTTTGAGTTTGCCAGCTGTAAGATCAAATCAGTTAAATCCCCTCTCTGAGACCTGATGATTTAGATGGGTCTACTGTCAGGATCCATGATTAATTATAAGAGCCACAGTAAACCTACAGTTTATAGATACTAGCATTCCTGACTAGTGGCAGCTCAATGTCTTTGTGCTACAATCTTGAATTCCAGAAGCTTAAAGTTCGATGGGGCCTCAAGGTCATTTGATTCAAACCCCAGCCCTCAAGCAGGTGAGACGTAAAACCATCCAGGATAGAGTATATAGGTGTCTCTTTCTTTACTCAAAACCTCCATTAATGTGAAGTTCAAGTCCTCTTTGGCAACCAATTCTAGGATTTTACCAGTCTTCATATCCAATGGGTATCTCTCCCATTTTAAAGTGGTTTCTTCTTTGGGAAGCCATAGCTTTCTCACAGGAAACCTTTCAGTAATGGATGATAGGATGTTCCCCCATTGCCTTTGCACCACCTCTGGTCTCTTCTCCAGATTAATCCCCACTGCGGTCCTTTTCCTCTTTCCTCCTAGAGTCTGGTTTCCATCTTCTACTCATTTTGACCACTCTTCTCTTGACTTTCTCCAGTTTCTCCAGAACCTGAGGATTGGGCAATGACCCAAACTGACCTGTAGCTCAGTTCCCTCATCTGTATAATGGGGAATCAATACTGTTCTCCCTCCCTAATAGACTGTGAGCCCCAGTGTGTATCAGAGACTTGATTATCTTGAATCTACACCTGTGCATAGTACAGTGCTTGGCCCATAATGTTTCACATATTCTAGGGTTTTTTTATGGTATTTGTTAAGTGCTTACTACGTGCCAAGCACTATACTAAGTGCTGGGGTAGATACAAGATACACATGTTGGACACACTTCCTGTCCAACTTGGGGATCACAGTTTAAGTAGAAGGTAGTATCATCATCATCATCACCACCACCATTAGTGGTATTTATTCAGTATGTACTCTGTGCAGAGCACTGTACTTCGTGCTTGGGAGAGTGTGAGATAACAAAATTGGCAAACGCATTCTCTGCCCACAGTAAGCTTACATTATGCATTTTGGATTCAACTCTGTTGGAGAATTAGAGGAAGTTATTTCATCAGTGCACATCTATTTGGATAGAAAACAATTGCAATTTCAGAAGAAATATTTGGGTCCTTTCTAGATCAATCAATTAATTAATGGTTCAATAAATCAATGCAGAGCACTGTGCTAAACACTTGGGTGGATAAAAAACCACAAAGTTGGTAAACACATTCCATGCCCACAGTGGGTTTACAGTCTAGAGGTCTACTGATCTTAAAGTCACATCGTCCAAGAAGCCATCTCCAATTAATCACCCTTTCCCCGGGCTCCCTCTCCCTTCTGTGTTGTCTATACATTTGGATCTGTGATGATGATGATGGTATTTGTTAAGTTCTTAATTTGTGTCAAGCACTGTTCTAGGCACTAAGGAAGATACAGTCTAATCAGGTTGGACACAGTTCCTGTCCCACATGGGTCTCAGAGTCTTAATCCCCATTTTAAAGGTGAAGTAACTGAGGCACAGAGAAATGAAGTGACTTACCCAAGGTCACACAGCCGACAAATGGCAGAGTCAGAATTAGAACTCAGGTCCTCCTGACTTTCAGGCCCATGGTCTGTCCACTAAGCCAAGCTGCTTCTGTGACTTTTGGGCATTTGGTATTCGCCCCACCCTCAGAACCACAGCATTTATGTACATATCTATGAATGATATCGTGTAAATTTTTTATTTGTATAAATTTCTGGTTCCCTCTCTAGACTGTATGCTCATTGTGGGCAGGGAACATGTCTACCAAGTCTGTTGTAACTGTACTCTCCCAAGTGCTTAGTATAACACTCTGCACATAATAAGCACTCAATCATTCCATTGATTGATTCCTTCATTTCACATTGGTCAAAGTAAGCATTTTATAACACAAATTTTCCTTAACACAGGGTTCATCAGGAATATAATGCTACCCTCCTCAAAGGCATTGCAGGTCATCTTTTCGGGAGATCCTCACACCAGGAACATTTCCTTTTTCCCACCTAAAGTCATGACGTCACCCAAATGGACTTAATCTGCCTTTACCTTTGAAAACCGGGCCTCCAGAGCTGATTCATCCTGAGAGTCAACATTTGCAGTGAACTCTCTAATGAGCAGTAGCAGGAAAATCCTCTGGTTCAACTTGCTAATTAGCAATACAGCTTCTGGCTACTATTAGATTGAAAGGAATTGACTTGTATTTCAATGCTTTACACTGTACATGTTTCCTACCCAAAGGAACTCGCTAAGCTTACTGCAGAGATGAATTTTAACATCTCCTCCTGAAATAGAGTCAACTTGTGTATCCACTGGTGGAATGAGACTGGATAGATTGGATTTTTGTTCTTTGAAAGATGGAGGCCCATTCTCAGCCTGAGAATAGTTGATTTGATCATAAATGAGCATGGTTATCCCAACCCCTGGGCACTTCAGGAGGGCAGTGCTGGGCTTTTGTGGGGGTGTCTCTCTCAGACCTCTGGGGAACATTTAATATACTGTAGGGGCCTATGTCTAGCAAAGCAAGTGAAGGGTTCTCCAGCAACAGAAAGTAACAAAGCTCTGGGAAAATTAGGTGGCTTTAAAGCAGTCAATCACTCTGGCCCTCCTACCTCACCTAGCTGCACTGCTACTAAAACCCAGCCCACACACTTCACTCCTCCAAGGTCAGTCTACTCACTGATCTCATCTATCTTGCCACTGACCTTTCGTCCTCATCCTGCCTCTGGTCTGGAACTTCCTCCCTCTTCATATCTGAAAGACAATTACTCTCCCCATCTCCAAAGCCATACTGAAGGCACATCTCTTCCAAGAGGCCTCCCGGATTAGGCCCTCATTTCCTCTTCTCCCATTCCTTCTGCATGGCCCTAATTTGCTCCCCATAGACACCCAACCAACTCAGCCCCACAGCACTTATGTCCATATCCATAATTAATTTATTTATATGAATGTCTGTTTCCCCATCTAAACTGTCAGCTCAATGTGGGCAGGGAATGTGTCTATTATATTTTTGTGTTGTACACTCCCAAGTGCTTAGGTCTGGTCTCCGCATAGAGTGAGCGCTCAATAAATACGATTGATTGATTGATGATTGTTTTGATCTTTAAAAAAAGATGGTATTTTCTAAGTACTTATTAAGTGCTAGGCACTCTACTTAGCGCTGGGATGGATACAAGCAAACCGGGTTGGACACAGTCCCTGTCCCACATGGAGTTCACAGTCTCAATCCCCATTTTGCAGATGAGGTAGATAAGGGATGAGGTAGATGAGGCCCAGAGAAGGGAAGTGATTTTCCTAAGGTTACACAGCAGACAAGTGGCAGAGTCAGTATTAGAACCCATGACCTTCTGACTATGCCATGACGACTTGACACCTGTCCACCTGTTTTGTTGTCTGTCTCCCCCTTCTAGACTGTGAGCCCATTGTTGGGTAGGAATCGTCTCTATATGTTGCCAACTTACACTTCCCAAGTGCTTAGTACAGTGCTCTGCACACAGTAAGCGTTCAATAAATGCAATTGAATGAATGAATGAATGAACCAAATAACAGGTTCTCTGTCATGCAGGCATTCAGAGCTACAGTCTGCGGAGGGGAGAGAAGAGACAAGGCTCACACAAGTTTGGGAAGGAGGGAAGAGACAGCATTCATTTATTCATTCATTCAATCATATTTATTGAGCACTTACTGTGTGCAGAACACTGTACTGTGAGGTGAAGTGGGTGGAGAAAGGGGCCACAGATGGTAGACTGGAAAAACCCCTACAGCTCTCCCCAGGTGCTTAGTACAATGTTCTGCACACAGTAAGTACCCAATAAATATGATTAAATGACTGACTGATTGACTCTCCCAATTACCAGGGCTCCACCAGGATTTTATTTTTTATGGTACTTGTTAAGCACTTACTATGTGCCAAGCACTGTAGCAAGTGCTGGGGTAGATTCAAGATCATCAGGCATCCCCACCCCACATTCATTCATTCATTCATTCATTCATTCAATCGTATTTATTGAGCTACTAAGCGCTTGGGAAGTACAAGTTGGCAACATATAGAGACGGTCCCTACCCAACAGCAGGCTCATAGTCTAGAAGGGGGAGACAGACAACAAAACAAAACATATTAACAAAATAAAATAAATAGAATAAATAAGTACAAATAAAATAAATAGAGAAATATGTACAAACATATATACATATATACAGGTGCTGTGGGGCAGGGAAGGAGGTAAGGCGGTGGGGGGAGGGGGAAGAGGGGGAGAGGAAGGAGGGGGCTCAGTCTGGGAAGGCCTCCTGGAGGCGGTGAGCTCTCAGTAGGGCTTTGAAGGGAGGAAGAGAGCTAGCTTGGCAGATGTGCGGAAGGAGGGCATTCCAGGCCAGGGGGAGGACGTGGGCCGGGGGTCGACGGTGGGACAGGCGAGAACGAGGCCCAGTAAGGAGATTAGTGGCAGAGGAGCAGAGGGTGCGGGCTGAGCTGTAGAAGGAGACAAGGGAGGTGAGGTAGGAGGGGGCGAGGTGATGGAGAGCCTTGAAGCCGAAGGCTCACATAAGGCTCACAGTCTCAATTCCCATTTTATGAAGGAGGTAAATGAGACACAGAGAAATGAAGTGACTTGCCCAAGGTCACACAGCTGATTAGTGATGGAGCAGGGATCAGGACCTAGGTCCTCTAACTCCCAGGCCCGAGCTCTTTGCACTGAGCCATGTTGCTTCTCGTAAATGCCAGCTAGTCCCAAGCCTCAGCAGTAGTCTTTGCTCCACTCCTGCAGGCAGTGTGGCCTAGTTCATAGAGCACAGGCCTGGGAGTCAAAAAGACCTGGGTTCTAGACTGTTGAGCCCGTTGTTGGACAGGGACCGCCTCTATATGTTGCCGACTTGTACTTCCCAAGCGCTTAGTACAGTGCTCTGCACACAGTAAGCGCTCAATAAATAGGATTGACTGAATGGATGAGTTCTAATCCCAGCTCCGCCTCTTGTCTGTTGTCTGACCTCTGGCTAGTCACATAACTTCTCTGTGCCTCACTTAACGTCAAATGTAAAATGAGGATTATGACTGTGATCCCCATGTGGGACATTTATTGTGTTTAACCTGATTATTTTGTATTTACCCCAGCACTTAAGACAGTGGCTGACACGTAGTAAGAACTTAACAAATATTTAGAACGCTCCTCTCTCCTTACTCATTCCTCTGTTGTTATACCCTCAGTGACTCTTACTGTTTAATGTTATACTGGCTGAATTGAGAAAACATAAGCAAGTTTACAGTCTAACCAAACCAAAACAAAACAAAAAACCAAAGAGATCTAATGTGTGTGAGCCCATCAGGCAGGGGGTGGGGTGGGCGCCAGAAGTGCCCTCTCCCTGGCTCACGCAATCCACATGCAGTTGCCAACAGAGAAACAGCATGGCTTATTGGAAAGAGCATGGATTTGGGAGTCAGAGGTCATGGGTTCTAATCCCAGCTCTGCCACTTGCCAGCTGTGTGACTTTGGGCAAGTCACTTAACTTCTCTGTTAGAGATGGCCCCTAGCCAACAATGGGCTCACAGTCTAGAAGAACAAATACCGTCATCATCAACAACAGAGATCCAACAGGGCTCTTGGTAGAAAGCTGACAGTCAGTCAGAACCTCTCGTCCTGTATAGAGAGAAAGAGATTGAAATATACTTCACTGTTCTGACTTTCACCTGACATTTTACAGGACTGGAGCATCGTTGTTATGTTCAAAGCTGATTCTGTACAAGGCGGATTGCATTGTGAGCTTGACTGAGGCTGAGCGTCCTGCTGTACAATAGACTTCCCACTCACTCAGTGTGTCGTGGAGCCAGGCTCTGGACACAGGAGCTCCACTCCCATCTCCATCACCCTGACTTGCTCCTTTTATTCATCTCCCCTTCCAGCCCCAGGGCACATGTACATATCTGTAATTTATTTATTTATATTAATATCTGTCTCCCTCTAGACTATAGGCTCACTGTGGGCAGGAAATAGGTCTGTTTTATTGTTGTTTTTGTGCTCTTCCAAATACTTAATACAGTGCTCTGCAAATAGTAGGTGCTCAGTAAATATGATTGATTGAAGCAACTTAGTCAGGGGAAAAAGCCTGGGCTTTGGAGTCAGAGGTCATGGGTTCAAATCCCAGCTCCGCCACTTGTCTGCTGTGTGACTTTGGGCAAGTCACTTAACTTCTCTGTGCCTCAGTTATCTCATCTGTAAAATGGGGATTAAGACAGTGAGCCCCCCATGGGACAACCTGATCACCTTGTTACCTCCCCAGCGCTTAGAACAGTGTTTTGCACATAGTAAGTGCTTAATAAATGCCATTATTATTATTATTATTATTATTATTATTGATGGATTGCCTGTCTGGTTGGCATCTGAACTTGCCCAACACCTTCCATGGAAAAGGGCCCCTCAGAATCCCCATCGCCACACATCAGTCAGTCAATCAATAAATCGTATTCATTGAGTGCTTACTTTGTGCAGAGCACTGTACTAAGAAGTTGGAAGAGTACACTATACAATTATAACAGACACATTCCCTGCCCACAATGAGCTGATGACCACCTGCAATCTCAGCTATGAAGTCCTTCCCTGTGCCTTTAAACAAATCCACTAGATTGTAAGCACCCAGTCATTTGTAAATTCCTTGAGGGCTTGAAGGCAGGGAGAGTGTCCACCAACGCTATTGACTTGTATTCTCCCAAATGCTTAGTATGGTGCTCTGCACCTAGTAAGCACTCAGAACGTACAATTGATCGATTTATAATTATGTGTCATATTTATTAAGTGCTCACCACGTGCCATGCACTTTACAAATCACTGGGGTGGATACAAGGTAATCAGGTCAGTCACAGTGCCTGTTTTTCACAGGGCTCATAAAGTAGGAAGGAACACAGGTACTGAATCCCCATTTACAGAGGAGGAAACTGAGGTACAGAGAAGTAAAGAGACTAAGTGAGGGTCCCACAAAAGGAAAGTGGCATTAGGATCCAGGTCTCTCTCTCACATGGAGATATGAAATGTGAAGCCCCACTGCCACAAATATTGGCATTTATCTCCCACTTCTTGAATCAGTTTTCTACTTCTCTAAGTTTACTAGAGAGTTTACAAGAAGAGAGTCTACTTCTCTTCTTGAATCAGTTTTCTACCAGTTCACTGTTAGTGAGTGGACTGTTGGTTAGCAGAATCCGGTCTGAGATTTTTCTTCTGAATTTACCTATCCAGATCCTCAGTTGTAGAAGGCGTTCCATCAGAACAACTTGCTCTAGAATGTTTTACGGAGCAGTGTGGCCTAGTGTCTAGAGAGTCAGTAGGACCTATGTTCTAGGCTCGGCTCTGCCACTTGTCGGCTGTTTGACCTTGGGCAAGTCACTTCTGTGCCTCAGTTACCTCATCTGTAAAATAGGGATTAGAACATGTGAGTCCCATGTGGATCGTGGACCATGTCCAACCCAATTACCCTGTATCTACCCCAGTGGTTAGAGCAGTTCCTGGCACCTAGTAAGTGCTTAACAAATACCATAAAAAAATTGCAGTCAACTCCGCAACACCGTGGACTTCCATCACTTGTTTGGAATTGAGTACTGTTGTGAAATTAGGGAACATTCGTCCAGCCAGATGGCATCTGTCTAGATGCCACATGATGGGGTGTCAGGTTTGCATAGCATCAATCAAGGTCTTGTCTTGTCCTATGCCTTTGAGTCGTCTCTAACCCATAGCGACTCCATGGACACATCTCTCCCAGAACACCCCACCTCCATCTGCAATCGTTCTGGTAGTGTATCCATAGAGTTTTCTTGGTCAAAATGCAGAAGTGGTTTACCATTGCCTCCTTCCTCACAATAAACTTGAGTCTCTGCCCTTGACTCTCTCCCGTGCTGCTGCTGCCCATCATGGGTGAATTTTGACTCATAGAAGACTGCCTCCCACTTGCCAGCCAATGTCCAAGCTAGGAATGGAATGGGTATGCCTCTGCTTGACTCGCCCTCCCGTAGTTGAGACTGTAGAGTACTGGAAATTCTCCAGATGCCATCCTGAGAGGCTTTGGTCAAGGTACCTGTACACATATGTGAGTATTCCTTAACACAGACCTCAAGAATAAACTTCCCCTGTTATAGGAGAACTGAATATAATTGCCTCAGGTTTATTGTGAATTCTTCTTTGCTGATTCTACAAACAGTTCATAATCAATAACATGCCAGGCTTGGCTTATAGGGGCTGTGTGAGGCTGCATATCTGCCATGAAATTAGATATTGCAAGGTCGATCTTTTCTGGTGGCTTGTTTTGCCTAAATAGAAATTCTAATTATATTTTCAAACAATTTTAGATAGCCGATTAATTGTGCTACGGTTGAATTATTATCGTTGTTATTACCACTAACATTTATTAAGGACTTACCCAGTGCCAGTTACTGTTCTGGGTGCTAGGATAATTACAAGGAAGTCAATTAAGACACTGTCTCTGGCCATAAGGGACCCACACAAATTTCCTTAGGAAGGCCAGAAAATGTTAAAAAAGACATCAACTACACTCCAACTAAATTAAAGTCTTAAAGCCAGCTTTGACTTAAATCAACTTAAGCCTTGTGGAGAAGGTCCTTCAGAGAGGAAATGGTCAGTTTCCCTCTGGGTGTGCTGAGAGAGAAATCAACCTACAACCAGCAAACAACCTACCCTTTTCTGTCAGAGTGAATTGCGCAGAAATTGAAGCTCTAGACTCTAAACTCCTTGTGGGCAGGGAATATGACTACCTACTTTGTTCTACTGAACTCTCCCAAGCACTTAGTGCAGTGCTCTACACACAGTAAACACAAGAGGAGCAGCATGGCTAAGAGAAGCGGCGTGGCTCAGTGGAAAGAGCTTTGGAGTCAGAGGTCATGGGTTCAAATCCCAGCTCCACCAATTGTCAGCTATGTGACTTTGGGCAAGTCACTTAACTTCTCTGTGCTTTGGTTACCTCATCTGTAAAATGGGGATTAAGACTGTGAGCCCCCAGTGGGACAACCTGATCACCTTGTGACATCCCGAGCACTTAGAACAGTGCTTTGCACATTGTAAGTGCTTAATAAATTCCATCTTTATTACTATTAAATACCGTGATTGACTGATTGAGTGGGAAACTCTAAGCTCCTTTTTCATGGTATTTGTTATGTACTTACTGTGTGCCAAACACTGTTCTAAGCACTGAGATAGGTACAAATTAATTAGGGCAGACAGTCCCTGTCCCACATAGGGCTCAGAGTCCAAGGGGGAGATGAGTCTAAGAGGGAGATCAGGTACTTCATAACCATTTTACAATTGAGGAAACTGAGGCACTGAGAAGTTAAAGGACTTGCCCAAGGTCACACAGCAAGCAATTGGCACATCCAGGTCCTACTGATCCCCAGACCTCATGTTCTCTCCACTAGGCCACACCACTTCTCCTTGTTGGCAGGAAATTTGTCTACCAACTCTGTTACATTGTTCTCTCCCAAGCATTTAGTACAGTGCTCTACACACAATAAGCACTCAATTAATAGGATTTACTAATTGACTGAAACATTTTTTGGATAAATACAGCAGTCCATTCCACACAGGACTTTGTCTCTGACATGGGCCACCTTCCCTGGTTGCTAGGGCTGGATTACCCAAAGATGCAAACCCTCCTCTCTCCGTCCATATTTTTTTTTTATGGTATTTGTTAAGCACTTTGTGCCAGGCACTGTACTAAGCGCTGGGGTAGATACAGAGAAGCAGCTTGGCTTAGTGGAAAGAGCCTGGGCTTGGGTGTCAGAGGTCATGGGTTCTAATCCCGGCTCCACCACTTGTCAGCTGTGTGACTTTGGGCAAGTCACTTAACTTCTCTGTGCCTCAGCTACCTCATCTGTAAAATGGGGATTAAGACTGTGAGCTCCACGGAAGACAACCTGATTACCTTTTATCTACCCCAGCACTTAAAACAGTGCTTGGCACATAGTAAGCACTTAGCAAATGCCATCATCATCATCATACCAGCTAATTGGGTTGGACACATCCTTGTCCCAGTGGGGCTCCTGTCTTCATCCCCATGTTACAGATGAGGGAACTGAGGCACACAGAAGTGAAGCTCATTCAATCATATTTATTGAGTGCTTACTGTGTGCAGAGCACTGTACTAAGCGCTTGGGAAGTACAAGTCGGCAACATATAGAGATGGTCCCTACCCAACAACGGGCTCACAGTCTAGAAGTGACTTGCCTAAGCTTACACAACAGACAAGCAGCATAATTGGCATTAGAAACCAGGTCCCCAGACTCCCAAGCCCATGTCCTACCCTCTAGTTCATGTGGTTTATCATGGGCCGGACATTGATGGATCTAAGTGTGATAAGAGTCTCACACCTGACGCCCCTCTGGGTCAGCCTCACAGTCCATCCAACCCAGGATCCTGTCTCTGATGCTTAAGAATAATAATAATAATAATGATGATGGTATTTGTTAAGCGCTTACTATGTGCCAAGCACTTTACTAAGCACTGTGGTAGACACAAGGTAATTGGGTTGTCCCACCTGGGGCTCACAGTCTTAATCTCCATTTTCCAGATGAGGTAACTGAGGTACAGAGAACTTAGGTGACTTGCCCAAAGTCACACAGCTGCTTAGTGGCAGAGCCAGAATTAGAACCCACGACCTCTGACTCCCAAAGCCATGCTCTTTCCACTGTGCCATGCTGCTTAGAGGAGCCATGTGCTGGTTAGCCTCCTGACATTCATCCTTATGGACCATTCAACACCTCTAATGATTCCCTAAATCAATCAATCAATCAGTGGCATTTATTGGGTGCCTACTGTGTGCAGAGCACTATACTAAGCACTTGTGAGAGTATAATGCAACTCAGTTGGTAGACACGTTTCCTGCCCACCACTAAAGTGTGTATGTTCAGAAACATGGTGACGATTTTGCTAAATGCAGCACTTGTGTTCAAGGCCTCTCAGTTCCAGTTGCAATCCACAGGGCAAATCATAGCCAATTTGCTTTCTCGGTAGCTTTCACCTAGTGTCCTAAAGGACATGGAGTTTGTTTAAAAAAAAAAAAAAAGAGTAAATGAAATACCATGGGATCAGTGATGGAGTGAACGTGATCTAATAACATCAAACAAAGTTGTGCTTTACTGGTTCTGGAAATTGAATCTTAGTGGGAGAGAATTAAGTTAAAGGATCAATAGAGATGGATTATTTTAGACACAAAACATAGATTTATGTGAGTTTTCACGCTGTTTACAGGAATGTTCATTATGTGTCCTTTGCTGGACTTTAAAGTACTTTGGTATCCATTTAGCTCAAAAAGACCTTTGAACAATTCCATAGTGAACACTGCTTGCTTTGCTTAGCAATGTAAAAGTGAATTGCGTTAAAGGTCAATTTAAAAAAAAAAATGAAATACTGCCATATGAAATTACAGAGTTCAAAAATGTCAACATTAAAGTATCTCCAAGAAGCAAGAATCCCAGAATTCCTACCGTTTGTCCAAGGACATTGTAATTCTCCATCTGCCACCCTAGTGTGTTTTCATACCCTTGTAATGTGAAAAGGGAAAGACAAAAATGATTCTGGGATTTTCCTGGGAAGTATTAGCCATAGTGGAGCAGGGGAGGGGTAAAGACAGGTGAAAGTCAAAGTTCCTTGACTGTGAAAGGAACAGTACTGGATAGTATTTTGGTAAAATGTTACTCTTTCTAATAATAATAATGGCATTTATTAAGCGCTTACTATGTGCAAAGCACTGTTCTAAGCGCTGGAGAGGTTACAAGATGATCAGGTTGTCCCACGGGGGGCTCACAGTCTTCATCCCCATTTTACAGATGAGGTAACTGAGGCACAGAGAAGTTAAGTGACTTGCTCAAAGTCACACAGCTAATTGGCAGAGACAGGATTTGAACCCATGACCTCTGACTCCAAAGCCCTTGCTCTTTCCCACTGAGCCACGCTGCTTCTCTATTAGTTACAGAGGGTATAATTAAATGTTTACTAAGTACACAAGATTTGGGCATGGTGCTTGGTGTTTGGATAATCACAGGGTGGACACATAAGACACTACTGTTCCACCCTATCAATCAATCAATAGCATTTTTTGAGCACTTAGTCCGAGTGGAGCACCTTACTCAACACTTGGGAGAGTACAGTAGAATAAGTAGAACTCTGCTCTAAAGGATCTTGTAATCTAGCAGGATAGATGTGAAAATACATTGCAGGAAGGGTGAAGCAACAAACTTTAGAGATTTAAAAAAGACTGTGAAAATTACTAGGTAGGGACTGTCTCTATGTGTTGCCAACTTGTACTTCCCAAGCACTTAGTACAGTGCTCTGCACATAGTAAGCGCTCAATAAATACGATTGATTGATTGTCTAATTGTGTGTCAAACAGTCATCATCATCATCGTCCTGATCATTATCAGTATTTACTGAGTACCTATAGGAAACAGTCCTGGACATCTACAGCAGGCAGAGCACTGTACTGAATGCCTGCTCAGGTCTGAGTGATGTATCAGGCATAAAACTATGTGCAGACCACTGAGGACATAAAATATAAGTAGAAAACCAGTGAGAAGCAGCGAGGCCTACTGGATAGAGCACAGGACTGGGAGTCAGAAAGACCTGAGTTCTAGTCCCATCTCTTCCATTTTTCTGCTGTCTGACCTTGGGCAATCAATTACATTTTTTGTGCCTCAGGTACCTTATCTGAAAAATGCGGATTTAGACTGAGAGCCCCATGTGGGACATGGACTGCGTCCAACCTGATTAGCTTATATCTACCCCAGCACTTAGTACAGTGCCAGGAACAAAATAAGCACTTAATAAATGCCATAAACCCCCCCCCATAGACCCTGTCCTCAAGGAGCTGCTAGAGTGGAATTACTGCACAGTGGAATTTCTTTCAGGGAAAATTAGGAAGGGATTTAAATTCATGTAATCTATGGTCAGCCGCATTCCTTATTCTGTCCTAGAGTCATGCGGGAGTTAGTTCTGTTTTAGAATTTTTATTTACAAGAGGTGAATTTGGTTCTTCTGCCCTTTTAAGAACACTCTCAGACTTAGCTTTACCTTGCAGATGGCCCTGAAGAAAAGCTTCGAGACACTGTGTCCAAGGGGCTAATTTCTCCCTCTAGCAGGGAAAGGGAAATCTATTAAGTGGTATCAGACCAGAGCACATTAGAGCCTTTTAAAATGCTTCCTGGATCAGGGTATTGAATCAGATAGGAAGAGCAATGCTGATAGTCATACCTCTTAGAGAGAATTCTCAATCCCCACATAATGGAGGAATTTGACCTTGGGTATTCTAGGAAGAGGAAACTCTCTCTTTCAAGTGGAATAATTTGCTCCTTTACGAGTCGTGTACGACAAAGTGGACTTCTTTACACAATTCTTGTAGTGTGACACTAAGATGATATTTAGAAAATGGCTTGATGCATTCTGCAGCCCCTACTTTACTCTGAAGGTGGTGTGTCTTATCTCAGCCTCCAGGTCTACAGGAGAGGAGGCCCTCTTAGTCCCTTTCATATCTGATGTGAGAGATTTTAGACTCCTCACCCCTACCCTATTAAGTCCCACCCCATGATAAGAAAACAGGAAAATTTATACATATCAAGTTTAATGTCTGTCTCCCCCGCTAAACACTTTTTTGATTTTTGAGGGCAGATATCATGCTCTACTTCCTCTATTTTATTTTTTTAATGGTATTTGTTAAGTGCTTACTATGTTCCAGGCACTCTATTAAGCACTGGGGTAAATAAAAGCTTATCTGGGTGGACACAGTCCATGTCCCACATGTGGCTCACAGCCTGAATCCGTTATCTAGATGAGTTAACTGAGACACAGAGAAGTGAAGTTATTTGTCCAAGATCACACAGCAGACAGAGCCAGGACTATTTCCCCATGGAAATATATAAAATTCCATAAACTCTACTTTACTCTCCCAGGAACTTTGTTCAGTGTTCTGAACCCTGCAAGCTTAATCCATACTTTTGCTCTATGGTTGATTGCTTGACACCTGCTATCTCCAGATTTGCCATTTGATCAAGGGTGTCATTTCCAGGGTTTAAACCCAATGTGAACACTGGATAATCCTTTTACCAGGAACTTCACAGGTTATTTGACTTTTTTTTTTTTTAATGGCACTTAAATGCTTACTCTAGGGACCGTCTCTATATGTTGCTGACTTGTACTTCCCAAGCACTTAGTAAAGTGCTCTGCACACTAAGCGCTCAATAAATACAATTAAATGAATGAATGAATATGCTAGGCACTGTACTAAACACTGGGGTAGAGGTAGGATAATCAGATTGGTTATCATATCGATATGCTATCATATGGATCTGATATTGATATATAGATATATTTTGATATATCATATTATATATTGATTGATATGATATTACATTATCATATCAATAATCAGATTGATCAGGTAATCAGCCCACATGAGGCTCCCAATACTAATCCCCAATTTTCCAGATAAAGTAACTGAGACATAGACAAGGATCTTTGTTTATTTTATAATATTTAATAATGGCAATAATGGCATTTTTTAAGCACTTACTATGGGCAAAGCACTGTTCTAAGTGCTGGGGAAGATACAAGGTAATCAAGTTGTCCCACGTGGGGCTCACAATCTTAATCCCCGTTTTATAGATTAGGCAACTGAGGCCCAGATAAGTTAAGTGACTTGCCCAAAGTCACACAGCTGACAAGTGGCAGAGTCAGGATTTGAACCCATGACCTCTGACTCCCAAGCCCGTGCTTTTTCCACTGAGCCACAAAGCGCTTACTATTTTACCAAGAAAACTCTATGGATCCACTACCAGAACAATTGCAGATGGAGGTGGGGTGTTCTGGGAGAGATGTGTCCATGGCGTTGCTACGGGTCGGAAGAGACTCAACAGCAAAAGACAAGACTAGAATTTGCCAGGCACTGTACTAAGTGCAGGGGTAGATACAAGCTAATCAGGTTGCAGATACAAGCTGATCATGTTGGACATATTCCATGTTCCACATGGGGCTCAAAGTCTTAATCCCCAATTTCCAGATGAGGGAGCTGAGGCACAGAGAAACTAAAAGATTTGCCCAAGGTTACACAGAAAACAAGTGGCAGAGTCAGGATTTGAACCCAGATCATCATCATCATCATCATCAATCGTATTTATTGAACGCTTACTATGTGCAGAGCACTGTACTAAGCACTTGGGAAGTACAAATTGGCAACATATAGAGACAGTCCCTACCCAACAGTGGGCTCACAGTCTAAAAGGGGGAGACAGAGAACAAAACCAAACATACTAACAAAATAAAATAAATAGGATAGATATGTACAAGTAAAATAAATAAATAAATAAATAGAGTAATAAATATGTACAACCATATATACATATATACAGGTGCTGTGGGGAAGGGAAGGAGGTAAGATGGGGGGATGGAGAGGGGAACGAGGGGGAGAGGAGGGAAGGGGCTCAGTCTGGGAAGGCCTCCTGGAGGAGGTGAGCTCTCAGCAGGGCCTTGAAGGGAGGAAGAGAGCTAGCTTGGCGGATGGGCAGAGGGAGGGCATTCCAGGCCCGGGGGATGACGTGGGCCGGGGGTCGATGGCGGGACAGGCGAGAACGAGGTACGGTGAGGAGATTAGCGGCGGAGGAGCGGAGGGTGCGGGCTGGGCTGGAGAAGGAGAGAAGGGAACCCAGATCCCCTGACTCCTGGACCCGTGCTCTACCCTTAGGCCACCTGCTTGCCCAAGGTCACAAAGCAGACCCGTGGCGGTGCAGGGATTAGAACCCAGGTCCTTCTGACTCCCAGGCCCAAGCTCTATCCACTAGGCCACGCTGATTCTTTGCCTTCTCTTAAGGGACCGGGTCTCAGTATTCAAGTTTACATACAGAATGTGGATTCTAATCCCAGCTCTGCCACGTGTCTGCTGTGTGACCTTGGGCAAGTCACTTAACTTCTCTGTGCCTCAGTTACCTCAACTGGAAAATGGGGATTAAGACTGGGAGCCCCATATGGGACAACCTGATTACCTTGTATCTACCCCAGCACTTAAACCAGTGGTTGGTACATAGTAAGCGATTAACAAACACTATCATCATTATTATTATTATTACATCCACTATTCCACTATGAAAGTTTCCCTCCTCTATTAATCAATCCACGGTGTTCACTGACCACTTACTGTGTGTGCCAAGCACTGTACTAAGTACTTGGGAAAGTCCAATATAATGAATTTGGTTGACCCTGAGCTTTGATCACAGTTATTTGACCACTGCTACCTGCTGACCTGAAACCTCCTTTCATTCATTCATTCATTCATTCATTCATTCATTCAATCGTATTTATTGAGCACTTACTGTGTGCAAAGCACTGGCCTAAACTCTTGGGAGAGCACAATACAACAACAAGCAGACACATACCCTCTCACAATGAGTTCAGTCCAGCCAGTCTAGCATGGAGCGCAGCCCGTTTCACTCGAGAAGCTGGCCTCAGATCACCATGAACCCAGGAGCTCCAAGCATCTTGCAGCCCAAGCAGGATAAGTGAAGGGCAGAAATGTTTCAACCTTCAGAACTGGGGAAGCTGGGAAGACTAATCATAGACTGCGGGAAGCAGGGAGGAGCTTGGGGACAACCTCCCTCCAAAAATCGGTTAACTATTTTTTTTGATACTGATATACTGGGCTGATGTTGAGTCTGTTATTCAATCGATCGATCAATGGTATTTATTGAACACTTACTATATGCAGAGCACCGTCTTAAGTGCCTGGGAGAGTACAATTCAAGAGAATTAGCCATCCTGTTCCCGCCCATAATGAGCTACAGTCTATAGTCTGCTATTGATTGATGTTTTGTATTTCACTGCTATTGCTCTATTTATATTTTGAATATCCAGTATGCCTAGTTTTCTCTGATACTGCCCTGTCCCACTTCTCTTCCTCCATCTCTGGCAAACTCTTCCTTCATCTCTTTTGCCCGCTCTTTCTTTTCCTCCCTCGAGACTCAGTGTTGTGTCCTCTTCTCTTCTCCGTGTACACCCTCCTTTGACAAGCTCATACCCTTCCATAGTTTCAACTACCAGCTGTACCTGGATGACTCTCAGGTCTTTCTCTCCAGCCCTGACCATTCGCCTTCCCTGTTATTTTGCTTCCTCTCCTGCCTCCAGTAAGTCTCTACATAGATGTCCCTTCAGCCCCTCAAGCCCAACATGTCCAAAACAGAACTCCTCATCTCTTCTCCCAAATTTTCACCTTCCTGTAGCCTCCCCTTCACTGTTAACATCATTATCCTCCCCAACTAAAGCTCTTCTAAAATCACATCTCCTCCAGGAGACCTTCCTTGACTAATCCTTTGTAAACCACCCCTACTCCCCTCACAAGCCCATCCTGCTCACTAACATGGCCAATTGGGTGATTCCATCATTTCTACTCACCATACAATTTCCAACCTCACCAACTCTGTAACTCCCCTTCCAAACTGTGAGCCCGCTGTGGGCAGGGATTGTCTCTGTTGCTGAATTGTACTTCCCAAGTGCTTAGTACAGTGCTCTGCACACAGTAAGTGCTCAATAAATGCTATTGAATGAATGAAATTCGACTTTGACCACAACTTCCTGACCTTCCCTATCTCCCATTTAACCCCTCCTTGCAAATCTGTCCTGTTCCCCTACAAATACATCTTATCTTTGGATACCCTCAATTTTCTGAGGTTGTTATAACCCATCTGGACTCCATACCCTAACTACTTTCTCTTGACACATAAACCTAAGCCCTCAACACTGCTCCTCCACCGAACAATTTCCACTGAGTTCCCTTGTCCTTGTGCCAGAACCATGGATTACCTCCACACTACATTTCCTCCATTCTTGTGCACAAGAGGCAGAACACATCTGACCAAAATCCAGACATGAGGTCAACCTCATACATTTCATCCTCATCCTCACCTGCTTCAACTCTGTCCTCTCATCCACCTGGCAACAATATTTTTCCATCCTTATTCATTCCTTCACTCAATTGTATTTATTGAATGTTTACTGTGTGCAGAGCACTGTACTAAGCACTTGGGAAGTACAAGTTGGCAACAAATAGAGACGGTCCCTACCCAACAACGGCTCACAGTCTAGAAGGGGGAGACAGACAACAAAGCAAAACATGTGGAAAGGTGTCAAGTCATCAGAATAAATAAAAATAAAGCTAGATGCACATCATTAACAAAATAAATAGAATAGTAAATATGTACAAGTAAAATAAATAGAGTAATAAATCTGTACAAACATATATACAGGTGCTGTGGGGAGGGGAAGGAGGTAGGGCGGGGAGGATGGGGAGGAGGAGAGGAAAAAGGGGGCTCAGTCTGAGAAGTCCTCCTGGAGGAGGTGAGCTCTCAGTAGGGCTTTGAAGGGAGGAAGAGAGCTAGCTTGGAGGCTGTGCGGAGGGAGGGCATTCCAAGCCAGGGGGAGAACGTGTGCCGGAGGTCGATGGCGGGACAGGTGAGAGCGAGGTACAGTGAGGAGGTTAGCAGCAGAGGAGCGGAGGCTGAGGGCTGGGCTGTAGAAGGAGAGAAGGGAGGTGAGTTAGGAGGGGGCGCGGTGATGGACAGCCTTGAAGCCAAGAGTGAGGAGTTTTTGCTTGATGTGTAGTTTGACTGGCACATAGTAAGCATTTAAGTACCATAATTATTATTATTATATCAAAACAATTCCCCCTTCTCTTCTTCCCTCCCTGACCACTATCTTCAATGGTTCATTTCCCAATGCCTCCTTCCCCATTGCTTTCAAACATGCTCGTGCTTTCCCTAAAAAATCTCTGTCACTTCCTCCGATTACTGATTCCAGACCACTTTACTAGGTTGTCTCACTGTGGACTGGGCAATATTGAGCCACTATTTTGTTCTGAGCCCTGTGAATAGACGTCAAGTTGCTGCCCTAGACCTTAACCTTCTTGAAGGTGGGGATTGTGTCCACCATCTGGATTGTTTTGGACCAGTCCAAGCACTTTATACACAGCTCTGCACTCTGCAAGCAGCTAACAAACATCATTGCTGAATGTATTGACTGCCCTTGAGGAACTTACAGTCCAATGGGCTGTGTCCTATTTAGATAAAGATAAATGTCACCATGGGGAAATACTGTGTTTTGGGATGATGGACGGACCGTGAAGTTGATTTAGAGCCTTGTCACAGGTGACCACTGCCTCACCTATATTGTGCTGGAGACTAGCTCTCTAGTCTGTGATCTCATGGGCAGGGAAACTGTCTGCTAATTTTGTTATATCGTACCCTCCCAAGCGTTCAGTACAATGCTCTGCACACAGTAAGTGCTGCAGAGCTTAGTGGTTAGAGCACAGGCCTGGGATCAGAAGGACCAAGGTTCTAATTCTGGCTCAGCCACATGTCTGCTGTGTGACCTTGGGCAAGTCACTTCACTTCTCTGTGTCTCAGTTAATTCATCTGTATAATGGACATTAAGAGTGTGAGCCCTCTGTGGGACAGGGACTGTGTCCAATGAGATTAACTTGTATCCACCCCAGAGCTTAGAGCAGTGCTTGGCACATAATGAGCACTTAACAAGAACCATAAATAATAAGTGCTCAATAAATACCACTGATGGATTGAGTCACTGATGCAAAGGGATGCTTAATCACTGCAGAGATTTGCAGCTGAAAGAGTGACTAAGGTGAAGTAGTCTTCGGGGAGACATTTTGCTGCATTTCCTTTGTGAGTCAGCTGTTGTTTTCCTGACCCCCATATATGGCAGTCTGGGGTGACAGTTTATTTTTCAGTTGATGTTTTCATATGAAAACAAACTCTGAGCACTTTCTGTCAAAGACGTCTCCAGTCCTGTGCCAAAGGCACGTGGGCGCTGCTTCTTTAAAAATAGGCTCTGCCCCTGCCTAACCCCTTAATGTCCACTTAATGCATCACCTGTAAACCATCAGAGCTGGTTTTGCCATCAAGAATGGAGAGGAGAGTGGTCCTGCACCATTCCACTTAAAGTTTATTTGACTGGAAGGTCAGTGATGAAGCAGCACTTGTGAAAGAGTATTGATCTGGTGCTCTATTTTCTGGAACAGATTGTTCTTTGGGGGCTGGTCTCTGGTCCCCTTGTGCTGGTTAATAATTTCTTCTCTGCTAGGGAATTTCAGCCCCATTTTGTACTGTTACCTTAAAGGGGTAAGTGGACAAGGGTGAGGATTGTGATTTTGCATTAGACCCCTGAAGGTGACTGCAAAAATGAAAGCACTAGGGGGAGAGGAGGGAAAGCGGGGCGGTGGAAACTGTAAACATGTGTGGGCAGGGTTCGTGTCTTCTGCCTCTGTTGGAATCTCCAAAGTGCTTATTACTTTACTCTGGATACAGTACATGCTCAATAACTTCCACTGATGAGGATGATGCTTCCATGTTCACAATTAGGCCAGTTCAACCCCAGTTCTACAGACAGCGTGGTGGCACCTGGGAGTCAGAGGACCTGAGTTCTAATCTTGACTCTGCCACTTCTCTGCTGTGTGACCTTGAACAAGCCACTTAATTTCTCTGGGCCTCAGTTGCCTCATCTGTAAAATGGGGATTCAATACCCGTTCTCCTTCTTATTTAGATTGGGAGCCCCAAGGGGGACAGGACCATGTCTGATCTGATTATCTTGTCTCTTCCCCTGGGTTGAGCACTTACACATAGTAAGTGCTTAACAAATACCACAATTGTTGTTATTATTATCAACTTTGTGACCTTGGGCAAGCCATTTGAACTTCTCTGTCCTTACTTCCTCCTCTGTAAAATGGGGATTAAGATTGGGCATGTGGGAGTGCTTAGTACAGTACTCTGCCCACATTAAGTACTCAATAAATCCAACTGAATGAATGAAACTTGGACTCTGTCTAACCTGATTATCTTGTGTCTATCCCAACACTTGGTACAGTGCAAAGCACATAGTAAGTGCTTAACAAATGCTATTAAAAATAATAAATAAATAAAAACCCACTGCAACCTGAGAAACAATGTTGCTCAGTGGAAAGGTCACAGATCCGGAAATCAGAGGACCTGGGTTCAAATCCCAGCTCTGCTACCATGTCTGCTGTTTGACTTTGAGAAAGAACTTTAACTTCCCTAAACCTTAGTTTCCTCCCCTGCGAAATGGAGATTCAATGCTTGTTCTCCTTCCTACTTAAACTGAGAGTCCCATGTGGGGCAGGGAATGTGTCCACCCTGATTATCTTGTATCAACCCCAGTGCTACTTAACAATTTCCATAATAATAATAATGGTCAGCATTATTATTATTATTCTAGGTATGTGGAATATCTGCATTTAGACTGACCTAAGGTTTTCATTTTGAGAGCCCCATATTGTTAACTTTTAGTAAATTTTTCTCTTGCTGGTGCCCCTTTCCTTCCTATCTTTACCTTCTCCCCCATCACATAATACTAGCTGTGGTATTTAAGTTCTTACTGTGTGTTAAGCACTGTTCTAGGAGCTGGGATTCACAGAACAGTCAGATTTTCTGTCCAGTCTCACCACAGGTCTCACTGTCTGAGGGAGGGAGAAAAGACATTTAATACCCATTTTACAGTTGAGAAAACTGAGACTCAGAGAAGTTAACTGACTCACCCAAGGTCACAAAGTAGGCAAATGGCAGAGCCAGGTGAGAACCCAGAACCTCACACTCTCAGCTCCAGGGTCTTTCCATTAATCCACTATGGAAAAGGTTCTACAGCAGTGAACAAAAGGTGGATTAAGAGCAGTTTCAGCCCTTGGTGCATTTGCTTAAGGTGACCTCTAATTTAGATTTCCATTTTGAAATATATTCCTCTGACTTCCCCAGCATTGTCCAGACTGACTGCCGGTAGGGATAATCAATGGGAATGTAGTCTACCAAAAATAGAAATGTAAAGATTGCATGTACTTTTTTTGCTCATAAACTTGTTAGGACTTTTAAACAACCCTTCCCCATCCCCCAACATTTTCCTTGGTTATTTCTAAATTCCTCTTTACCCAATGTTATTAAGAGAAAAGAGTCTCCTGATTTTTCGGTGTGTGCTTATTAGAATTATTGGTTTATGTAATTTGTGAACCACTCTGTGAAATCTGGTGTTTTCCAAAATGTAATATTAGTCTCCAGTTTGGAGCTAAAAGATAAAGAACATTGTCAAGTTCTCTCTGTGCCTAGAGTTACTCCTTGGTGGTTTTAGCTCTTAAGCTTGTAATCAATCAGTCAGTGATATTCATTGAGTACTTACTGTGTGCAATGCCATGTACTAAGAGCTTAGAATAGTACAATCCAACAGAATTGGTAGACATATTTCTTAGGGGCAGAAATCAAGTCTGATGATAAAGTTCACCTATGAGTTCATATGGGACTAAGATGGTTCTAATCCCAGCTCCGCCATTTGTCGTCTGTGTAACTTTGGGTGGGTTACTTCACTTATCTGGGCCTCAGTTCCCTGTCTGTAAAATGGGGATTAAGATTGTGAGCCCCATGTGGGACATGGACTGTGTCCAACCCGATTTGCTTATATCCACCTCAGTACTTAGTACAGTGCCTAGCACATAGTAAGTGCTTAACAAATACAACAATTATTATTATTGCTAATATCAATGTGGGACCCAAAGTTCTGGCCACCTTGTGCACACAGGGACTAGGGAAGGAGCAGGCGTAGTGTCTTGCTGCTGTGTTACCTTGGGCATGTTACTTAATTTCTGTGTGCCTCAGTTACCTCATCTGTAAAATGGGGATTAAGACTGTGAGTCCCATGTGAGACAGAGATTGCGTCCAACCTGATTAGCCTATATCTACTCCGGAGCTTAAAACAGTGCTTGACACATAGTGAGCCCCATAGTAATACCATCATCATCACATTGAAAGGCCATCCTTTTATGCCTAATGTGTGGAGCTATGTGTGTTTTTTCTTCTTTTGTCTCCTTGTCTCTCTTTCCTTAATACGCTTTTGCTCAAAAAAGGCCACTCCTTCCTTGGTCTGACCTCAGTAGTTGACTCCCAGTTTTCGGCCTAGTTGCAGTATTGTCTGAGGTTTTGTTTGATGGGGTCCTTAAAAGGTGTATTTCTCTCCAGACTGTAAGCTTGTTATGAGCAAGGAACATGTTTGCGAATTCTGTGGTATTGTACCCTCCCAAGTGCTTACTTAATACAGTACTCTGCACATAGTAAATGCTCAATAAATGCTGATTGATTGGTTGATTTTGGTTTCCCAATTTTAGCTCTCCGGTCGAACAGTTGCCTGGGTATCCGTCAGTTGTTCATTTCCCTCACATATCCCACACAGCATAGTTTTGATGCTAGAAAACTGGCTCTGTTCCAGAACTTCATTATTCTTGATCTTGTCTTGGCATTTTGATATCGATTCTGGCCTGTAAATGACAGTGGAGAAGCTGCTCTGGGAGGCGGATATGGCGCCTACTTGGGTCTCACAGCCGGGCAAGAGGTTGGTCAACTCTGCAGCTCTCTAACCCTTTAGTTTGGTCTGGATACTGATACTATAAGGCTTCCATTTTCTGTTTGATAGTTTCCTAAAAGATGGGCTGATCTTCCTGATTCAGTTGACGACCTCATCTATGATTGTGTCATCTGTTAGCGTGCTGCCTAACTAACAAAACTGAATGACAGCGGTTAGCTCAAAAAATGATAATAATAAGTGTGGTATTTGCTAAGCACTTCCTATGTGCCAATCGGTGTACTAAGAACTGGGGTAGACAAAAGGTAAGCAGGTCCCATATAGGGCTCACAGTCTAAGTAGGAGAGAGAACAGGTATTGAATCCCCATTTCGCAGATGAGGGAACTGAGGCATAGAGAAGTGTAGTGACTTGCTTAAGGTTACACAGCAGGTAAGTGGCAGAGCTAGGATTATGACTCAGGTCCTGTAGGATCCTGGGCCTTGTTCTTTCCATTAGGCCATGTTGTGTTCCACACTGCCTTGTGTTGTCAATATGAATATTTGGTTGTGTTTATGGTTTCCCTACTACAGGCGGATGCATCATTTAAGTTTTCTCTAGACTTAGCCACAGCCCATAATGACTGGCAGTTTGAGTGAAGTAGTTCACAGTTATTTGTATGCAGACAACAATGGTCGAAAGACTGTCTCTAAGACTTCAGATGATGCTTGATTTCTGTTGATAATAATGAGTAGTGATATTTATTAAGCACTTACTATGTTCTAGGCACTGTATTAAGCACTGAGCTGGATACCAGCAAATTAAGTTGGACACAGTCCCTGTCCCATATGAGGCTCACAGTCTAAATCTCCATTTTGTAGATGAGCTAACTGAGGCCCAGTGAGCTCAGGCCCACTGAGAATTCCAGTGACTAGCCCAAAGTCACACAACAAAGAAGTAGAGGAGGCGGGATTAGAACCCAGGTCCTTCCAATTCCCGGGCCCGTGCTCTATCCATTTTTAGGCCATGCTGCTGAGTTGGAAGAGTTTCTGAGAGGTGTTGAAGCATATCCAAACCCTATATCTTTAGGTGATCAATGAATCAGTGGTATTTATTGGGCACTTTCTGTGTGCAAGCCACTGTACATTAGGTTTGGAATATACAAACCCTGCTCTTAAAGAGCTTACACTCTAGTTGGGGAAACAGACATTAAATGAAATTGTAGATAAAGGAAGCAACAGAGTACAAGCTTATGCACATAAGTGTATTGGGGTTAGAGGGAGATGAGTATCACAGCACCTTGAGAATATGGATCCGAGAACAGAGGAGACACAGAAAGGATGGAGAATAGGGTGGAGAGATAAAGTGTTAGTCAGAGAAGGTTTCCTGGAAGCCATACAATTTTAGTGGTGCTTTGAAGATTGGGAGAGGTGTGGTCTTTCAGTTAAGGAAAGATAGGGAATACCCAGGTAGAAAGGATTGAGTAATGGGGTCAATGGTGAAAGAGGTGAGACATAGATCAGTATTAGAGGAATGAAGTGTGCAGGCTGGGTTGTAGTGTGAAAGTGTGAGATTACGTAGGAAGGGAAGAGCTGAACAAGTGCCTTAAAGCTGATTGTGAGGAGTTTCTCTTTGATGCAGAGATGGGGAGGCAACCATTGGAGGGTTTTGAGGGTTGGGTAGATGTGAATAGAACAATTTGGTAGAAAAATGATCCATGCAACAGAGTGAAGTATGTTATGGAGAAGGGAGAGGCTGGAGGCAGGGAGGTCAGCAAGGAGGCTGATGCAGCAGTTGATAAGTTCTTGGACCAGTGTGGTGACAGTTTGATAGGAGAGGAAAGGGTAGTTTGTGAAGGTAGAACCACTGGGGTTTGGTGACTGACTGAATATATGGGTTGATTGAAGGAGATGAGTCAATTATAATGCCAAGATCGTGAGCTTGGAAAACAGGGAAGATGATGGTGTTGTCAGCAGTGATGGGAAAATCTCGGGGAGGAGAGGATTTGAGCCCGGGCTTGGGAGTCAGAGGGCATGGGTTCTAATCCCAGCTCTGCCGCTTGCCTGCTGTGTGACCTTGGGCAAGCCATTTCACTTCTCTGTGCCTCAGTTCCCTCATCTGTAAAATGGGGATTAAGACTGTGAGCCCCATGTGGGACAACCTGATAACCTTGTATGATGATGATGGCATTTGTTAAGTTCTTACTACGTGCAAAGCACAGTTCTAAGTGCTGGGGAGGATACGAGGTGATCAAGTTGTCCCAAGTGGGGCTCACAGTCTTGATCCCCATTTTCAAATATCATAATTATTCTTCTTATTCTTCTTATTATTATTTGTGTGCAAAGATGAAGAGTCCTGTTTTGGACATGTTAAGTGTGAGGTGTCAGTGAGACATCCAAGTGGAGATGTCCTGGAGGCAGGAGGAAATTGGAGACTGCAGAGAGGGAGAGAGATACAGATTTGGGAGTCTCCTGTGAAGAGGTGGTAGTTGCAGCCATGGAGTGAACAGCCATGATGCATAGAATAAATTGCACAGAACAGGTGCCCATAATAGTGCTCTGCACATATTAGATACCCAGAAGAGTGCTCAGTACCCAGTAGGGCCCCAGAACAGCACTCTGCACTGAGTAGCTGGTCAGTCAGTCAGTCTTGTGAAAGAGGAAAATAATAATAATTAATAATTATGGTACTTGTCAAGTGCTTATCATGTGTCTGTTCTAAGCATTTGGGTAGATACAAGTTAATCAGATTCAACGCAGTCCCTGTCCCACACTGGACTCTCAGTCTAAATAGGAGGAAGTAGCATTTAATCCCCATTTTATAGATGAAGAAACTGAGGCCTAGAGAAGTTAAGTGACTTGCCCAAGGTCACACAGCAAATACATGGCAGAGCTGGATTAGATCCTTGTCCTCCTGATTGCCAGGCCTGTGCTCTTTCCACTAGTCACACTGCTTCCCTGAAAAAGGGAGAATAAATTGACAAGTTTATTTTTAAAGTGTAGGGAATGTTAATACATTGGTAGGTCCTTGCCAAGGATCTTAACATCCCTTAAAGCTAAAGTCTGCGGGATGATCAAACACAACCAGATCCAGTGATGCTGGTAGAAAGCTGACATTTTCTAAGAGTTTCTCTGAGTGTTGATAGTCTTAGCAATTAAAAACATTGCTAAATTTCCTCGGCTGTTCAGCCAATCTTTTTGAAAACTCATTTGTCTTGAAGGGATTCTCTATGAGAGACAAAGTTGTGTAGTAATTTGCAACAATTTACAAACTAAATGTCATTTTTCTTTCCCAATTACTGGAATCGCTAATCCAGATTTATCTCTTGTGTTTGTCACATTCCATCTACATTCTTTCTCAAACTCATAGGAGAAGTGTCAGCCAGGGAAGCAGCATGGCTCAGTGGAAAAGAGCACGGACTTTGGAGTCAGAGGTCATGGGTTCAAATTCTGGCTCTGCCATTTGTCAGCTGTGTGACTTTGGGCAAGTCACATCACTTCTCTGTGCCTCAGTTACCTCATCTGTAAAATGGGGATTAAGAATGTGGGCCCCCCCCCCCCCCATGGGGCAACCTGATCACCTTGTAACCTCCTCAGTGCTTAGAACAGTGCTTTGCACATAGTAAATGTTTAATAAATATCATTATTATTATTATTAAATCACTTTTTGAGCAGGGAACATGTTTGTCACCTCTGTTATATTGTACTCTCCCAAGCGCATAATTTAGTGCTCTAAACACAGTAAACCCTCAGTAAATACATTTGGTTGATGAAAGGAATGCAAGGACTGAAAGCCTTGGCTTCTAAGGCTTTACACCACTAGATGGTAAATTCTTAGGGAGCAAAGATTATGTCTATCAACTTTATTGTGCCCTTCCCAGCTTGTAGTACAGTGTTCTGCACACAGTAAGTGCTCAATAAATACCTACGAC
Organism: Tachyglossus aculeatus; assembly: GCF_015852505.1. Classification (NCBI taxonomy): domain Eukaryota; kingdom Metazoa; phylum Chordata; class Mammalia; order Monotremata; family Tachyglossidae; genus Tachyglossus; species Tachyglossus aculeatus. The sequence continues at coordinate 100,561,542 of NC_052067.1, read as the reverse complement.
TGGAAGTAGAGTCTAGAGCGCTCTGCCTCATTGAGAGGTCATGGATTAGAGAGTTCCTCCACCTCGCTCCCACATTTCTCTCCCATTCTTCCTGAATGCCAATAAAGACCAGAGACAACTTCTTTTCCTAGCAGACCAGGGATTGTGGGTGAGGGGGTGTCCCAAAGAGCAGGGGGCAGGTGTCAGTGAGGGACTGCTGGCTAGACAACCAAGGAGAGCTGGCCTCATGGACCTCATACTGTCCCCTCACACCATCATCAACATCATCGCCACCATTACCGTCATCTTCCTCATCACCATCATCCTCATCACGGTTGTCATGTGCAGAAGCAGCAGTGGTATTTGTCGAATCTGTATTGTGTGTCAAACCCCATACTGGGTGCATAAGGGGTAGAGAGTCAGTCAGTCAATCATATTTATTGAGCCCTTACTGAATGCAGAGCACTGTACAAAGTGCTTGGGAGAGTATAACGATATAACAGACACATTGTCTGCACACAACAAACCGAGTGAGCCATGAGTATGTGATAACAATGGAGGTATAAGAAATAATTATAAATCGCTTCATCGAATCAACCAGGCCTTTTGGGCTGTCGCTACATCTGAAGAAGGGGCAGAGAGGCAGCAGGCAAGATGGAATGAGCGTGGAGCTCAGTTCTACCACCATCCTGCCGTGTGACCTCGAACAAATCACAACGGGCCACCCCTGATGAGGCCAGGACACAGCTATAGACAATTACAGTGACAAAAACAGCTGGGAACGCTACTTGGGACAAAGAGCTGGAGCTGCAAATGGGGCCATTTTGGATGGGCCCAATTTTTCCAGGCCATTTGGAGCCCCGGGGAAGGAACTGAAAGGCCTAATGACCCATCATAGGCTGATGGCAGACAAAACTTTAAGTTCCTTATAGACTGAAGAGATTGTTTTGCTTTTTTCGTTTTTTCAAATGATACTTATTAAGCTCTTAATATAGGCTATGCACTATCCTAAGTCCGGGGTGAGTAGAGTATACACAGATTGGACACAGTCCCTGTCCTACATGGATCTCACAGTTCAAGAAGGAGGGAGAATGGGCATTGAACCCCCATTTTACAGATGAAGCAACTGAGGCACAGAGAATTGAAATGCCTTGCCCAAGGCAAGTGTCAGAGCCACTCCTTTTGGGCAAGAATTGGATCTCCCAATTCTGTTATACTGTCCTCTCCCAAGTGCTTAGTTCAGTGCTCTGTATACAGTAACTGCTCAATACATACCATTGAAAAATTGATATAGGACACTCGACTCACCCGGGAAATTCCTTGAAAGATGATATTGCACTCACATATTGTGTTAAATAGGTCTGGGGGCACTATGGACTGAAAACTCTCAGCTTTCATGCAGGACCATCACCTGAAAAGGCAAACTTCTACTTCAGACTGACGCTTACCATGTTAAGCATAGTAGGTCTTCAGCCCTCAAGGCTGGGATTTAATAATAGTAATGATAACTGTGGCATTTGTTAAGTGTTTACTGTACCAACCACTGGTGTAAGTACAAGAAAATGGGGCCTGGAAACAGCGTGGCATAGTGGATAGAGCAACAGGCCTGGGATCCAGAAGGACTTAATTCTAATCCTGGCTGTACCACTGCATGTGACCTGGGATAAGTCACTTAATTTCCCTATGCCTCAGTTTCCCCATCTGTAAAATGGTGATTAATACTGCAGTGTTCTAAGCGCTAGCCCTGTTCTAAGATATTATATTAAGCACTGGGGGTAAGTACAGATAAGCAGGTCTGGTGCAGTTCCTGTCACACCTGGAACTCACAATTCATTCATTCAATCATATTTACTGTGTGTGGATCACTGTACTAAGTGCTTGGGAAGTATAAGTCGGTAACACATAGAGATGGTCCCTACCCAACAATGGGCTCACCAATTCTGCCTAAGAAGTACGTCATCACTGGAAGTGAGTCCCACATAGGGTTCATAGTCTTAATCACCATTTTACAGACGAGGGACCTGAGGCATAGAGAAGTGAAGTGACTTGCCCAAGGTCACACGCAGTAGTGAAGCCGGGATTAGGACCCAGTTCCTTCTGACTGCCGGGCCTGTGCTCTAACCACTATCAATCAATCAATCAATCGTATTTATTGAGCGCTTACTGTGTGCAGAGCACTGTACTAAGCTCTTGGGAAGTACAAGTTGGCAACATATAGAGACAGTCCCTACCCAACAGTGGGCTCACAGTCTAAAAGGGGGAGACAGAGAACAAAACCAAACATACTAACAAAATAAAATAAATAGAATAGATATGTACAAGTAAAATAGATATGTACACTAGGCCATGCTGCTTCCACAGCCCTCCCTCCTGATTCCCAGCTTGTCTGTTCCCACCAGATCTTGGTAAGAGAATGAATGAAGGAATTCCTGATTTTGGAGGGTCAAAGACTGAATCAGCCCCTGATTGACTTTTGTGCTGATTGGGTTTCCACACCTGTGTGTTCCAAGTTCTGCATCTCAGTCTCCTGCTCTGTGATATTGTCCTCGCTGTGGCTTTCGGTGCTGAAAAGGATGACTCTTTTCATCCGTTTCGTAAGCCTGGATTCTTCCATTCTTTCAAGTCAGCACCTGCAAATCTGTTTAATAAAGAATGGAGGTTCACGTTTCACGTAGCTCATATAATTGTATTATGTGGAAGTTAGCAAAATTGCATGTCATTGCAACCATATATTAGATATGTTTCAATAGAATAGTGCTCCATAAGCATAATCTACTGGATAAAATCAATGCAAGGAGCGTGAATGTTTAGCAAAAATTTGGTATTAATTACTAATCAATGATAATAAAAGCAACAATAAATTTTCACTCATAGAAGCTATCCTCAAAGGTCTGAAATGAGACCAGATCTATTTTCAATAAGACATTTCTTCCTGAATCCCAAACAGGCAAAGCAACTCCTTATTCCACTTCCTCCACCCTAAACCTTCCCCTCACTCTTTACTCTGAGAAGCATCAGGCCATAATTATCACCATCATCATCCTGACTCTACCCCACACATTAGTACAGAGCTAGGCATATAGCAAGCACTTAATGAACATTATTATTATTATTATTTTAGGTACTTATTTTGAGCCTAGCACTGTGCTAAACATGGGGTAGAATTAAGATAATCAGGTTGAACAGCATCCCTGCCTTACGTGGAGCTCACAGTCTAAGTAAAAGGGAGAACAAGTATTGCTTCTCCTTTTTGTGAATGAGAAAGCAAAGACCCAGTAAAGTGAAGTGTCCTGCAGGAAAGTGACAGTGCTGGGATTAGAACCCAGGTCCTCTGACCCCAAGGACTGTGCTCTTACCACAAGGCCACGCGGCCCTGATTGACTTCAAACTGTTGCTGTTCCTGCTCCATTTCTATCCTGTATCATCTAAAAGTGGAACAATAACAATTACATGATAATAATGTTGAATCACGGGTAACACTGTGATTTACACCTGCCACTGCTTTGTGGGTTTGGGGCCAACACTTGGATTCAAACCATGGAAGCCACTCCTGACCCCTCAAGTGGTTCTACCAACTTCACTTTCAGCCCATATTCAACATCAAATGGCAGGTCAGGATCATAAACAGTGAAGTCCTAGAATGAATCAATTAATGATATATATTGAGTACTTCATTCATTCATTCATTCAATCATATTTATTGAGTGCTCACTGTGTGCAGAGCACTTTAGGTTGGCAACATATAGAGACGGTCCCTACCCAACATCAGGCTCACAGTCTAGAAGGGGGAGACAGACAAGAAACAAAACATGTGGACAGGTGCCAAAATCATCAGAACAAATAGAAGTAAAGCTAGATGCACATCATTAACAAAATAAATAGAATAGTAAATATGTACAAGTAAAATAAATAAAGTAATAAATCTGTACAAACATATACAGGTGCCGTGGGGCGGGGGGAAGGAGTTAGGGTAGGGGATATGGGGAGGAGGAGAGGAAAAAGGGGGCTAAGTCCGGGAAGGCCTCCTGAAGGAGGTGAGCTCTCAGTAGGTCTTTGAAGGGAGGAAGAGAGCTAGCTTGGCGGATGTGCGGAGGGAGGGCATTCCAGGCCAGGGGGAGGACGTGGGCCAGGGGCTGACGGCGGGACAGGCGAGAAAGAGGTACGGTGAGGAAGTTAGCGGTAGAGGAGCAGAGGGTGCGGGCTGAGCTGTAGAAGGAGAGAAGGGAGGTGAGGTAGGAGGGGGCGAGGTGATGGAGAGCCTTGAAGCCGAGAGTGAGAAGTTTTTGCTTGATGCGTAGGTTGACTGGTGGCCACTGGAGATTTTTGAGGAGGGGAGTAACATGCCCAGAGCGTTTCTGCATAAAGATGATTCGGGCAGCAGAGTGAAGTATAGACTGAAGTTGGGAGAGACAGGAGGATGGGAGATCAGAGAGGAGGCTGATGCAGTAATCCAGTCGTGATAGGATGAGAGATTGAACCAGCAAGGTAACGGTTTGGATGAAGAGGAAAGGATGGATCTTGGTGATGTTGTGGAGGTGAGACCCGCAGGTTTTGGTGATGGATTGGCTGTGAGGGGTGAATGAGAGAGCGGAATCAAGGATGACACCAAAGTTGTGGGCTTGTGAGACAGAAAGGATGGTAGTGCCATCTACAGTGACGAGAAAGTCCGGGAGAGAACTTAACTGTGCAGAACACAAAACTGAGCACTTTGGAGAGTGCAAAAAAGACATATTCCTTGCCATACAATGAATTCATTTATTCAGTTGTATTCATTGAGCCTTAACTATGTGTAAAGCACTGTACTAAATAATAATAATAATAATAATGATTATGGCATTTGTTAAGTGCTTACTATGTGCCGAGCACTGTTCTAAGTGCTGGGGTATATACAAGGTAATCAGGTTGTTCCACATGGGGCTCACAGTCTTAATCCCCATTTTACTGATGAGGTAACTGAGGCACAGAGAAGTCAAGTGACTTGCCCAAAGTCACCTAGCTGTTTCTAGACTATGAGCCCCCTTCTAGACTGTGAGCCCACTGTTGGGTAGGGACCGTCGCTATATGTTGCCAACTTGTACTTCCCAGGCACTTAGTACAGTGCTCTGCACACAGTAAGCACTGAATTAATACGATTGAATGAATGAATGAATGAATGATCAGTGGCAGAGCCGGCATTAGAACCCATGACCTCTGACTCCAAAGCTCGTGCTCTTTCCACTAAGCCATGCTGCTTCTCCAATTACTTCTATTAGTAATAATAATAATAATAATGATGGTATTTGTTAAGCACTTACTATGTCCAAGCACTGTTCACATGAGGTTCACAGTCTAAAGTCTCATTTTACAGATGAAGTAACTGAGGCATAGAGAAGTTAAATGACTTGCCCAAGGTCATACAGCAGACAGGTGGTGAAGTGTTTGGGGGAATACAGTACAACAATAAGCAGACACATTCCCTGCCCACAATGAGCTACAGTCTAGAGGGTAGTCAGTATCCTAACACTGAAGCTAAATTCACTGCAGTCCAACTGCACTGGGTGGGATTTCTGAGGAGAATGGACAACAGCAGTATATCCAACAGCTACCTTGTGGGAACCTGAAATGGGAAGATTAAAAACAAGGGGAAAAGAGGAAACTTTTTAAGAATCATAATAATGGTACTTGTTAAGTGCTTACTATGTGCCAAGCACTGTTCTAGGCACTGGGGTAAATAAAATCCAATCAGGTTGGCCCAGATGGGGCTCACAGTCTTAATCCCCATTTTTACAGATGAGGTAACTGAGGCACAGAGAAGTGAAGTGGCTTGCCCAAGGTCACACAGCAGTCGTCCTCTGACTCCCAAGCCCGAGCTATTTCCGCAAAGCCTTTCACAATTCCGCTTCTCAGTTGGAAGCTGGGAGACAAATTTTATTTTTGTTTTTAATGTTATTTGTTAGATGTGTACGGCAAGGTTCTAAGCGTTGTGGATACAAGCTACTCAGGTTGGACACAGTCCTTGTCCCACATGGGGTTCACAGTGTTTATCCCCATTTTACAGGCGAGGTAACTGATGCACAGAGAAGTGAAGTGACTTGCCCAAGGTCACACAGCTGACAACTGGCAGAGACAGAACTAGAACCCAGGTCCTTCTGACTCCTAGGCCTGTGCTCTGTCCACTAGGCCACGCTGGTTCTATTATTATAACTAGGGCAGCACGGGACAGTGTGATCTTAAAAGGAGCAAGCTGTTTGAGTAAAGGTTTTAAGAGGTTCACAAGGTAAGGGTGCAGAAATGAAAAGAATAATAATTATGGCATTTGTTAAGCGCTTACTATGTGTCAGGCACTGTACTAAGTGCTGGGGTGGATACAAGCAAATCGAGTTGGACAAAATCCCTGTCCCATGTGGGGCTTGGAGTCACAATCCAGCGTGGCAAAGTGGAAAAGAGCCCGGGCTTTGGAGTCAGAGGTCATGGGTTCAAATCCCAGCTCCGCCAATTGTCAGCTGTGTTACTTTGGGCAAGTCACTTAACTTCTCTGGGCCTCAGTTCCCTCATTTGTGAAATGGGGATTAAGACTGTGAGCCCCACATGGGACAACCTGATCACCTTGTAACCTCCCCAGCGCTTAGAACAGTGCTTTGCACATAGTAAGCGCTTAATAAATGCCATCATTCTTCTTATTATTATAATCCCCATTTTACAGATGGGGGAACTGAGGCCCAGAGAAGTGAAGTGACTTGCCCAAGGTCACACAGCAGACAAGTGGTGGAGCTGGGATTAGAACTCACGACGTTTTGACTCGCAGGCCCGTGCTCTATTCACTGCGCCATACTGCTCACTATCGTACCAGATGCTGCGTGCGACAAAGACAATTTCACGATAAAGAACAGTCTGTGTTTTGTGTATGTGTGCGTGATGGGGTCAAGACCACAGGCCCCACATTGACCTCAGAAGTGGATAGAGTGCGGGCATGGGAGTCATAAGGTCATGGGTTCTAATCTCGACTCTGCCGCTAGTCTGTTTTGTGACCTTGGGCAAGTCACTTCACTTCTCTGGGCCTCAGTTCCCTCATCCAACTGCAGCCCAACTGCAATGGGTGGGACTCGTGAGGAGAATGGAAGACAGCAGTATATCCAACAGCTTCCTTGTGGGATGCTGAAATGTAAAAACAAGGGGAAAAGAGGAAACTTTTTAAGGATGCAATCAAACAAAGCCTTTCAGGATTCCACATCTCACGTCTGTAAAATGGGGATTGAGACAGTAAGCCTCACATGGAACTGGGATTGTGTCCAGCCCGATTTGCTTGCATCCACCCCAGCACTTAGAACAGAGCCTGGCACATAGTAAGTGCTTAACAAATACCACTATTATTATTATTATTATTGTTATTAGTAGTAGTAGTAGTAGTAGTAGTAGTAGTAGCAGCAGCAGTAGTAGTAGTAGCAGCAGCAGCAGCAGCAGCAGCAGTAGTATTTTAAACCCATAGGTGAATTTCCCCTTCAGTGTCATCTTCTCCGAACACGGAAGGGCACTGGGTATGGAAACCAAAATGATTTAAAAAGTACTAAAGATGGTTTATTGTTGCTGGTTACCCTTGCTTTAGCATTTGCGTTTCGTGGCGTCAGACCTTTTTAAAATGCTGGTTGAAGTGGCTCTGTAGTATATCCAAGAAAGGAGAATGGTTATTTTATTGAAATGATAGACGGGAAACTACATTCTGTCAGATTCAAAGCACTTGTGCTCCAAAATTGCATCTTGAATAAGATATCCACCGCCGGGAGATTTTTCACTTGGTACGACTGTTTGAGTTTCCCTGAAAATACTTGGAAGATTTAGTGTTATCTCGGCTGTCTTCCTGGATCCTCTACATGAGAATCTAAATTACTTTTATTGTATCTGGCAATATCAGTAGCCTTCTACAGAATTGGAAATATTTATTTCATGTTAAATTAGCTCAGATACTGAAATGGATTTAGGAAGGGACCCAAGGAGAAGGAGGCTTTGGAAATTTTGGGTGTCTTGGGGACAGCCAAAATCATGAATCACCGGTTTAGCATCTTCAGGAAGGGTTGAGAAAACAGAATAGGATCAATCAATTGTATTTACTGAGTACTTTGTGCAGAGCACTGTATTAAACACTTTTTGAAAAAATGGTGTTTGTTGAGCACTTACTATGTGCCAGACACCGTACAAGATAATCGGTTGGACACAGTCCTTGTCCCACTTTTCATTCATTCATTCAATCATATTTATTGAGCACTTACTGTGTGCAGAGCACTGTACTAAGAGCTTGGGAAGTACAAGTCGGCAACATATAGAGACGGTCTCTACCCAACAATGGATCTATAGTCTAGAAGGGGAGAGGTCTTAATCTGTGTTTTACAGATGAGGTAAAAGAGGTACAGTGAAGTTAAGTGATTTGCCCAAGGTTATACAGCAAATAACCTGCAAATATAGCAAATAAAGAAGCAGCATGGCTCAGTGGAAAGAGCCTGGGCTTTGGAGTCAGAGGTCATGGGTTCGAATCCTGACTCCGCCACGTGTCTGCTGAGTGACCTTGGGCAAGTCACTTAACTTCTCAAGCCTCAGTTACCTCATCTGTCAAGTGGGGACTAAGACTGTGAGCCCCATGTGGGACAACCTGATCACCTTGTATCCCCCAGTGCTTAGAATAGTGCTTTGCACATAGTAAGCACTTAACAAATGCCAACATTATTATTATTAAATGAATGGAGCAGCATGGCTCAGTGGAAAGAGCATGGGCTTGGGAGTCAGGGGTCATGGATTCTAATCCTAGATCCGCCACTTGTCAGCTGGGTGACTTTGGGCAAGTCACTTAACTTCTCTAAGCCTCAGCTACCTCATCTGTAAAATGAGGATTAAGACTGTGAGCCCCACTTGGTACAACCTGATCACCTTGTATCCCCCCCCAGCGCTTAAAACAGTGCTTTGCACATAGTAAGCACATAACAAATGCCATTATCATTATTATTATTAAATGAATGGTGGAGTCAGGATTAGAATCCAGGTCCTTCTGACTCCCGGGCCCATGCTCTAACCACTAGACCACTCTGCTTCTCAAGAGAAGGGAAACTGGGATAGCTGGTGGGATGGAGTGGCTTCCGTGTGAGGCTAGACTGTAGAGGCAAGGGCAGAGAGGAGACAGGATTGGAGTTTATGGAACCAAGAAGGGGATGGAAAAAGCCAACATGGAATTGTTGTTCCACTAATCACTCAAAAATCTATGTTATTTATTAATAATAATAATAATAATAATAATAATGGTGGTATTTTTAAGCGCTTACTATGTGCTAAGCCCTGTTCAAAGTGCTGGGGGGAATAGTAGGTAATCGGGTTATCCCACATGGGGCTCACAGTTTTAATCCCCATTTTGCAGATAAGGGAACTGAGGCACAGAGAAGTGAAATGACTTGCCCAAAGTCACACAGCTGACAAGTAGTGGAGCCGGGATTTGAACACATGACCTCTGACTTTCAAGCCTGTGTTCTTTCCACTGAGCCATGCTGCTTCAATTTACTGAGTACTTACTGTGCTCAGAGCACTATACTAAGCATATGGGAAAGTACAATACAATAGAGTATCATATTGTACAGTACAACAATTACTCTCCCCTTTCAAAGCTTATTGAAGGCACCTCTCTTTCAAGAGGCCTTCCCAGACTAAGCCCCCCTTTTCCTCTCCTCCCACTCCCTTCTGCGATGCCCTGATTTTCTAATTTTGCTCTTCCCCTCTCCCAGCTCCACAGCACTTATGTACATTTCTGTAATTTATTTGCATTGATGTCTCTAGATTGTGAGTTCAGTGTGGGCAGGGAATGTCACTGTTTATTGTTGTACTGTATTTTCCCAAGTGCTTAGTACAGTGCTCTGAATGCAGTCAGTGCTCAATAAATACGATTGACTGACTGACTGAATGAATTTATATTGATATCTGTCTCCCCTCCTTTAGACTGTAAGCTCATTGTGGGCAGGAAATGTGTATTTATCGTATTATTGTACTCTCCCAAGGGCTTAGTACAGTGCTCTGCATACAGTTAGTGCTCAATAAATATGATTGAAAGAACGAATAGAGTTGGTAGTACAGTGTTCTGCACACAGTAAGCGCTCAATAAATATGATTGAATGAATGAATGAATAACCCCGCCCAAAAGCAGCTTACAGTCTACTATCCCTCCCACCAAGAACACCCACTACGGCTCAAGCGAGGTAGTTCAACAAAATCAAAGGAAACAATAATAATAATTATGGTACTCATTAGGCACTTACTATGTGCCAAACACTGTTCTAACTGCTGAGGTAGATGCAAGTTAAGTTGGACACAGTCTTTGTCCTGCATGGGGCTCACGATCTCAATTCCCGTTTTACAGATGAGGGAAATGAGGCATAGAGAAGTTAAATGACTTGCCCAAGGTCACACAGCAGGCAAGTGGTGGAGCCGAGATTAGAACCCATGAACCTCTGTCTCCCAGGCCCGTGCTCTATCCACTACAACATGCTGCTTCCCACACCACGCTTCTTCAGCACACCACGCCACACTTCTTAGCCAGTGTAGACTGAGCACATAAAATCTGTGGGTATTGAGTGTGGATTTTGCCAGCCTTGTCAGACTCCCTGAATAGCCCATGGGCACTGACGGGTAGAGCTAGTGGAGTCATCAATTGACACACTCAAAGATGGGGGAGGGGAGCAGAGCATAATAACAATAATAACTGCGGCATTTGTTAAGTGTTTATACTATGTATCAAGCACTATAATAAGCACCGGGGTAGATAGAAGATAATCAGGTCCCACATGGGGTTCACAAGCAGCATGGTGCAGTGGAAAGAGCCCAGGCTTTGGAGTCAGAGTTCATGGGTTTAAATCCCAGCTCCGTCACTAGTCAGCTTTGTGACTTTGGGCAAGTCACAACTTCGCTTGCCTCAGTTACCTCATCTGTAAAATGGGGATTCAGACTGTGAGCCCCCTGTGGGACAACCTGATCACCTTGTAACTTCGCCAGTGCTTAGAACAATGCTTTGCACATAGTAAGAGTTTAAATGCCATCATAAGTATGAGGGAGGACAAGTATTGAATTCCCGTTGTGCAGATGAGGAAACTGAGGCAAAATAGAAGTTGAGCGACTTGCCCAAGGTAACCCAGCGGGCAAGTAGCCAAGCCAGTATTAGAATGTGGGTCCTCCGACTTCTAGGCCCAAGCTCTTTCCAATAGGCCAAGCTACTTCTCTCCTGCTCCCGAATGTCCCTAGGTAAATGAGCTGTCAGAACATTTTCATTTAAGAAGCAGCGTGGCCTCGTGAATAGAGCACAGTACTTGGAGTCAGAATGACCTGGGTTCTAAAACTGGCTCTACCATGCTGCGTGACCTTGGGCAAGTCACTTAACTTCTCTGTACCTCAGCTGTAAAATGGGGATTAATACTATGAGCCCTATGTGGGACATGGACTGCGTCCAACCTGTTTAGCTTGTGTCTACCCCAGCGATTACTGCAGTGCCTAGCACATAGCAAGCACTTAACAAATGCCATAAAAAATCTTTTCAAACCTATGCCAAGGTCCATAGGACCAGGTCATGGGAGCATAATCTAAAAGAGCCCATGAAGGTGACATGCCGTGGACTTGATCGGAGCCCGGCTGATTTTTGAGCTACCTCTGCCCTCCTCAAGCTACTTCCCAGCCCAGATGAACCCCCTAGCTGGAGAGATGGGAAGTGGAGGGAAATCTTCATCAGATCTTCTCTGAGGAGTGGCTGTAGTTGGGGATGAACCAGGAACCAACCTCAGGGTAGGGACCCAAATGGGAAAAGGAAAGGAAGTCAGAGAGGAAGGCAGACAGCACTAAGCCCGAGAGTAATTCCAACCTCAACACCCTCCAGGTCCCCTCACCAACAGCTGGGTTGGGATTAGAGGATTCGCAGTGGGTCTACATGAGGGTCTAGAGTTCAGTGGTCAATTTGACGGGAGAAAAGCTTGCATTGACATTGCCTTGCACTCATGTATGAGTATCAGCATTCACTGGCCTGCTTCCATTATTTCTATTGATTCTCCTACTCTTGACCATCGTATATCAGTCCAATTATGATTAAGTTCTGTCCCCTTAAACTGTAAACTCTTTGAAGGCAGAGATCACATCTTTCACTATTGTTATCATTAGTGTCTATTTCACTTAATAACAATAACTGTGGTATTTGTATGTGGCCAACTTGTACTTCCCAAGCACTTAGTACAGTGCTCTGCACACAGTAAGCGCTCAATAAATACGATTGAATGAATGTAAAGTGTTTACTGTATGCCAGGCACTGTACTAAGCACTGTGGTAGATAGAAGATAATCGGGTTCGACACAATCCCTGGCTCTCTGGCTTAGTGGAAAGAGCATGGATTTGGTAATCAGAGGTTGTGGGTTGTAATTCTGGCTCTATCACTTGTCAGCTGTGTGACTTTGGGTAAGTCACTTCACTTCTCTGTGCCTCAGTTCACTCATCTGTAAAATGGGGATTAAGACTGTGAACCTCACAAGGGACAACCTGATTACCTACCCCACCGCTTAGAAAAGTGCTTGGCATATAGTAAGCACTTAACAAATACCATCATTATTATTTTACATATGAGGTAATTGAGGCCCAGAGAAGTAGAGTGACTTGCCCAAGTTCAGGTGGCAGACAAGTGGAGGAGTCAGGAGCTCAACACTGCACAAAACCATAAGGGAAATTTTAGGCCCTCTCCCTTAGCCACCACACACCTTCCCAAACCCAGACTACTGCAAGTCACCTGGAAGAGGTTTGCAAAGAGAGGCGAGGGGCTGAAACGCTTGTTTGTGAGTAATCAGTCCAACAATCAATCAATGGTATTCACTGAGCACTTACTGCAGGCAGAGCACTGTACTCTGTACTTGAGAAAGGACAATACTCTAGAGTTTGTCGACAAGATTCCTGCTCACAAGGGGCTAGCAGTCCGTTGTGGGGTTGTGATGTCAAAGCCTAATGGTCCTGGCTCCATCCTAAGCTCCAGTCTGCACTGAGAAGCAGGGGCAGTTTTCCAGGGGTGGGAGGAGGTTGTCTTCTTTGAAATGGCTGGGAAGAGTGGGCTAGGGAGGTAAGGAGGAGGTTTGGGGATGAAGGAGTCACCCAGCGTTGCTTAAATCTGAATCTCAGTCTTCTCCAGCCATGAAGTCCTCTAGAACATAAGCTCATAATGAGCTGAGAACATATCTACCGACTCTGTTGTATTGTACTCCCCCAGGATATTAGTACAGTGCCCTGCACACAGGAAGTGCTCAATAAATACAATTAATTGATCGATGAAGGAGTAATATCTCTAGCTAGCACGGCCGAGACTCAGCCATGCAGTTAATTCAATCCAGATTTTTTAGAGTGCTGATGATTGGCATTTAGAAGTTTCATTCTAAAATTCTGATACGCAGTGGCTACTGAGATTTCAGGATTCCTTCATACCTACGTATCCTGGAGAATGGTCCCTGGTTTTCATTTCCTGGCTCAACTTGGTAGACTTGGATCTGGGCATAACTCCCTACCTTAGGTCAGCAGTGTCCATCAGAATAATTGTCTTTCTGGACTTGACTGAGTCCAACCGAGGCAACCCTGGGTGACTCCTTCATCCCCAAACCCTCTCCTTACCTCCCTAACCCACTCTTCCCAGACGTTTCAGAAAAGAAAACTTCCTCCCATCCCTGGGACACTGCTCCTGCTCCTCAGTGCAGGCTGGAGCTTAGTAAGAAGCCAGGTCCATTAGGGTTTGACATCACATCTGCACAAGCTCTAAATGGAGGGATCTGGGTGAAGAACATAGAGGACACTGGGTAGCGTGCTCTATCCAGATGTTTGTTTAAATAACCCGCTGAGCATCTGTCCAGATGGTCCTTCCTTTCCAAAAGACACTCCCTAGGTTGACATGATATAGAACCCGGCCCTGTCAGATGCCTGAGTGGGATGCCAGGTTGGAAGAATTGTCCATCTGGTCGATGGCAGAGAGATACTTGTCTGTGTGTGTGCGGCAGGGGTGGTCATGAAGGTTGGCATGGGGGTGTCCAGCTGGAGGCAGGGAGGGAGCCCAGCTGAATTTCCTGAATGGATGATTTCAGGAGAAACCTATTTGTGATTAATTTGGAGGGCCGCTCAACAGAGCGAAGTGAAATCACCTTTAAAATTTGGTGTCTTGCTGCTAGACAGCATCTGTAGGCAGGCAGACAATCAGCGAGACTGTTCCAGCAGTTTAGTCAGCCGTCTGTCCAGCCACTTGGAAGCGAGGAGGACACGTTCATAGCAAAAGCTAAGCAATTCCAAACTCAGTGGTCTAGTGGAAAATGCTTGGTCCTTGGACTCCCAGGACTTGGGTTCTAATCCCGCCTCCATGACTTGCCTGCTGTATGACTTTGGGCAAATCACTTCACTTCTCTGTGCCTCATTTGCAAAATGGAGATGAAAATTAAGAGCCCTCTGTGGGATAGCGACTGTGTCCAACCTAATTAGCTTGTATCTACCCAGTGCTTATTACAGTGCCTTGCACGTAGTAAGTGTTTAACAGATACTATTAAAAACAAAAAAGAACAAGGAATATTTCTCAGCTTGGACACACTGCTCGGAATCAGTTTTGGTCTCTATCCCTCTCTTAGTCCCCCAAGATGAAATTAACAGTCAAGCTTTGCTTTAGGAGAGATAATCTTTCATTACAATACAGCCAGGGCAAGTTCATAATCTCCTATGCCCTTCAAGTTCAAGTCACATGGAAACAAAGGGTTGGGATGGATGTGATCCTAAATGATGACCGCATTTATGAACTTTGATTTCTATATGCTGTATTTATTATGGGATTGTTAAAATGAATGTTCCAGCAAAATGCATGTGTTTCTGCTTATTTATGGCTTGTAAAATTAAGTTGCCTAAACTATTTGTTCTTTACAGAATCAGCACAAAAAGAGTTGCCCGTGTTGTAGATTTTTCCCTTGTAGCCAACGAGGGAAATTGTGTCCCTGGGACCTAGAGGAAAACATCTGAGGTCTAGTTCCAGAACAGAGGAAAGACTTCCCCGACAGCAGTAATGACTGCTCATGGCAAGTCTCTCATTTTTCCTTTTATTGAAACAAACTAGTGATTTGCACAAATATTATCGCTTCACTGCAAGTCCCACCTAGCGTTCTTGATTTCTCACCAGCTCTAGGTAAAGTCACAGATTTATAATCACTTTAATAAGATGCCCTGCCTACAGAAAGGGCTCATTACAACCCATTGATTTGATTGACTGACCAATTGATAAAGGAAAAAAAGATACTACTGCTTCATCCAAGTGCTTAGTACAGTGCTCTGCACACAGTAAGCACTCAATAAATACAATGAATGAATCTAAATAAACAGCAGAGCAGTTAATGAAACACCTTTTTGGACATCCTACCTTAATTTTTAATGGTATTTGTAAAGCTGTTACTATCTGCCAAGCACTGTACTAACCCCTGGGGTAGATATAAAATAATTAAATTGGACTCAGTCCATGTTCCTCATGGGGCTCACACTCTTAATCCCCATTTTACGGATGAGGTAACAAGCACAGAGAAGTTAAATGATTTATCCAAGGTTATCCACAGGAAAGTAGTGGAGCTGGGACCAGCTGATTCCCAGGCCTGTGCTCTTTTCACTAGACCACCCTGCCTCTTATTTCATCGAGGGCATTTTTGACCCTTATTCAGTATTCTTGAAGGAAACCAAAATCAAAGGAGAAACATGGGACTGGTTTCATTAATGGTTTATGACTGGAAACAGTATAGGTCTCCTCAGAAATTTTGCTTTAGCAAGCACCATCCGTGGACTGCAGTGCGCAGACTGGTAGATGTGGTTTTTTTGCCACCAGCCTAGGAGGCCCTGGGGGGCCTGTCAATCCTTATTTGGGTTATTTGTGTCACTTGGTTCTGAGGTAGTAGCATAAGATTTTGACAGTCTGGAAAGGTCAAGGGCTATTACTAATATCCTCCTCTCAGGATCGCACCTGGAGAGTTTCCACTAACTCTACAAGTCTCAACTATGGGAGAGAGAGTCAAGCAGAGTGGAAAGAGCACAGGGAGTCAGAGGACATGGGTTCTAATCCTGGCTCCACCACTTGTATGCTGTGTGACTTGGGCAAGTCACTTAACTTCCCTGTGCCTCAATTTCCTCATCTGTAAAATGGGGATTAAAAGTATTAGCCCCACGTGGGACAAACTTATTACCACAATATCTGTACCAGCACTTAGAATAGTGCTTGTCACATAGTAAGCACTTAACAAATACCCTTATTATTACTATTATTATTATTATTCCCAGTCCATTCCTAGCTTGGCCAGTGGCTAGGGAGCGGAAGGCAATCTGCTACAAGTCAAAACTCACCTGTGCTGGGCAGCAGTGGTGTGGGAGATAGTTGAGGGCAGAGACTCAAGTTTACTGTGTAAAAAGAGGCAATGGTAAATCACTTTCAGAGTTTTACTAAGAAAACTCTGCGGATACACTACCAGAACAATTGCAGATAGAGGTGGGATGTTCTGGGAGAGATGTGTCCATGGAGTTGTTCTGGGTCGGAAATGACTCATCAGCTTAAGACAAGACAAGACTATTAATATCACCTTAAGCTTAACATGTCCAAAACAAAACTCCTTATATTCCCACCTAAACTCTGTCCTCTCCCTCTCTGCATTTTCACATTTCCTCCTGCCTTCAAGACATCTCTACCCCGGCCCACGTCATCCCCCTGGCCTGGAATGCCCTCCCTCTGCCCATCCGCCAAGCTAGCTCTCTTCCTCCCTTCAAGGCCCTACTGAGAGCTCACCTCCTCCAGGAGGCCTTCCCAGACTGAGCCCCCTCCTTCCTCTCCCCCTCATCCCCCCTCCATCCCCCCATCTTACCTCCTTCCCTTCCCCACAGCACCTGTATATATGTATATATGTTTGTACATATTCATTACTCTATTTTACTCGTACTTATCTATTGTATTTATTTTACTTTGTTAATATGTTTGGTTTTGTTCTCTGTCTCCCCCTTCTAGACTGTGAGCCCACTGTTGGGTAGGGACTGTCTCTGTATGTTGCCAACTTGTACTTCCCAAGCACTTAGTACAGTGCTCTGCACACAGTAAGCACTCAATAAATACGATTGATTGATCTTTACTCAGATGTGCTCCCATCACCTAAAGTTAAACATGTCCAGAACGGAGCTCCTTATCTTCCCACCCAAACCCTGTCCTCCCCATGACTTTCCTGTTACTGTAGACAGCACCACCATCCTTCCTGTTTCACAAGCCCATAACCTTGGTGTTATCCTTGACTCCTCTCTGTCATTCAACTGACATATTCAGTCCATCACTAAATGTTGTCAGTCCCATCTCCACAACATAGCTAAAATCATAAAAGTTTTCAACCCCTTCCACTACATCCAAACGTCTTCCATGTTAATGCAGTTGTCCTATCTCACCTGGATTACTCCATCAGCCTCCTTGCTGACCTCCCAGCCTCTTGTCTCTCCCCGCTCCTGTCCATACTTCAATCTGCTGCCTGGATCATTTTTCTGCAAAAAAGGTCAGGACATGTCACTACACCCCTCAAAAAATTCCAGTGGTTGCCCATCCACTTCTGCATCAAACAGAAACACGTCCCCATTGGTTTTAAAGTAGTCTATCACCTTGCCTCCTCCTACCTCACCTCGCTTCTCTCCTTCTACAACCCAGTGCACACACTTCACTCCTCTAGTGCTAACCTTCTCACTGTGCCTCCATCTCTCCTGTCTCGGTCCTGAACCCTGGCCCACATCCTGCTTCTGACCTGGAACACCTCCCTCCTCAAACCCAACAGACAATTGCTCTTCCCCACTTCAAAGCCTTATTGAAGGCACATCTCCAAGAGGCCTCTCCAGACTAAGCCCCACCTTTCCTCATCTCCCACTCCCTATTGTCAACCTGACTTGCTCTCCTTGTTCTTCCTCCTCCCCCCGTCCCACAGCACTTAAGTACATATCTGTAATTTTATGTATTTGTATTGATGTCTGTCTCCCCACCTCTAGACTTTAAGCTTGTAGGCAGGGAATGTGTCTGTCTATTGTTGCACTGTACTCTCCCAAGCTCTGCACACAGTAAGCGCTCTATAAATGCAATTGAATGAATGAATAATATTAATAATTATAGGGATATTTATGGTGTTTGTTAAGTGCTTACTAAGCTCTGGGGTAGATTCAAGTTAACCAGGTAGGACTCAATCTCTGTCCCAGATGGGACTCGCAGATACTTAACCCTGATAAGAAAACTGAGGCACAGAGAAGTCGTGGCCTCCCCAAGGTCACACAGCAGGCAAGGGGCAGAGCTGGGTTTCGAACCCCAGTCCTCTGACTTCCAGGCCTGTGCTCGTTCCACCAGGTCACATCACTTCCCTAATCCTAAATCTTCAAAGAATTGTATTTCTCTGGGGTCTGCTATTTTCCCCATCTACGGAAAGCCCCTTATGGGCCTGGACATATTCTTAAAACTCTCTCCATACTCTCCCCAACCCTATACACAGGGTGAACACTAAATAAATTCTCCTGAAGATGATCCATCTGGATAAAAGGGACTGTCGAGATACAGATTTGATTTAAGAACCGCTGATGGAAAATGAGAGAATAAATCTTGCTGATTTTCACTATTTCATTGTTCATCCTGATATTGGTGCTTTTCATTCACTGTCACTCAGAGCACACATACCCCAGCTTTGGAGCAAATAACTACTTAATGGGCTATGATTTTTCAATGATTTTTAGACGACTGCCCCCATGTCTGTAGCCACATTATCCCCATAGGGATTATTATTATTATTATTACATCTGTTAAGTGCTTACTGTGTCAAGCACTGTTCTAAGCACTGGGGTAGATTAGATTGGACCCAGTCCCTGCCCCACATGGGACTCACAGTTTGAGTAGGAGGGAGAACAGGTACTGAATCCTCACTTTACAGCCGAGGAAACTGAGTTTGGAGAAATGAAGTGACTTGCCTAAAATCACACAACAGGCAGGTGTCAGAGCCAGGATTAGCATCCAGGTCCTCTGATTCCCAGGTCCCTGCTCTTACCACTGGGCCAGACTACTTGCCAGTATTGTCAGGAGAAGCAACTCCTGTCCAGGACATAACCTTTCTCCAACCCTCAGCCACCTTGCTACCAAGTCCGGCCCCCTCTGAGTGGACATTTATGGCCAGGACATTTATGGCTTTAGCTTGCTGTAGTTCTGATCACCTGAAGCAGACGGACGTAACAGATGGCGCCCATCTCAGCTGGCCCCTTTCCCGGTTCTCCGCCGGAGGGACTTTCCCTGAAGCACTTCAATCATCAGCCTCACGTTCTCCTGCAGGAAAAGACAAGCCAAGGAGGACTCATCTGCGGACCGAGACTTCAACTTCCCCAAAGTCACGCCAGCCTCACCCTTCCGCAACCTGCCCCTTTTCCTACAGTTGGAAGCGAAGAGGACAACTCCGCCTCTGTCAAGGTATGGGGCTGACAGGAAACGAGTGCCCTTGTTTCTCTGCCTCCAGGGTTCCAATTCATTCGAGAACAATCCATCATTTGCCGCATCATATTCCAACTTCGGTGATTCTTCCTCTCAGGTAGGCGGGTCCCAGCCTCTTCCAATCCTGGGGAGAGTGAGTTCTCTTAACATTCCTTGTCTTGTCCAAATATTAATATTCTTTTGCAAATAGTGATGTAGTACATCAAATTACACCCTCTCTCTACTCCAATTTCTTCAGACTCTGAAAGCTGAGTGGAATTCATTATTGAGAAGGTATGCCACTGTCAGTAGATGATATCCTGGTGTAGGCTGTTTCTTTTTTTTTTTCTAATGGCATTTATTAAGCACTTACTATGTGCAAAGCACTGTTCTAAGCACTGGGGAGGTTACAAGGTGATCAGGTTGTCCCAAGTGGGGCTCATAGTCTTAATCCCCATTTGACGGATGAGGTAACTGAGGCACAGAGAAGTTAAGTGACTTGCCCAAAGTCACACAGCTAAGTGGCGAAGCCGGGATTTGAACCCATGATCTCTGACTCCAAAGCCCGTGCTCTTTCCACTGAGTCACGCTGCTTCTCTGTTTCCTGGCCTAGGACTCCTTTCTTCTTCTATTCTGACAGCCCCCCAAATCTGCACATTTGCACAGCCTTCCTGATTCCATCTTCTTGTACTTCCCAAGCACTTAGTACAGTGCTCTGAACACAGCAAGTGCTCAATAAATACGATTGATGATGATGATGATGATGAAGCCATCACCAATTAACTCCCAATCCCTTGAGTTTCAGCCATCTCCTGCATAACTATTTTATACCCTTCCTCAGGACCTGTGTAGAGATATGTAATCAATTATTTATCCTGATGGCTTTATCCCAAGAAGCAGCATGACCTAGTGGAAAGAGAATTAGTCCTGGGAGTCAGAGGACCTGGGTTCTAATCCCAGCTCCGCCATGTGTCTACTGTGTGACCTTGGGTGAGTCACTTCATTACTCTGGGCCTCAGTTCCCTCATCTGAATATTGGGGATTCAATATCTATTCTCCCTCCTCCTACTTAGACTGTGAACACCACTTGGGAGCTCTTAGTACAGTGCTTATCATGTAGTAAGCACTGAACAAATACCACAATTGTTATTTAATTGCATATATTTTATGCCTGTCTCCCCCCTTACAGTGAAAACTCAATGTAGGCACAGAACACATCTGGTATTTCTCCAGTACTTTCCAAAAAGTACAGTGTACTACACTACAGAAGCAGTGTGGCCTAGTGGATAGAGCACAGGCCTGGGAGTCAAAAGGATCTGGGTTCTAATCTGGACTCCAACATGTGTTTGCTGTGTGACCTTGGGCAAGTCACTTAACTTCTCTGGGCCTCAGTTATCTCATCTGTAAATTGGGGGTTAAGCTTGTGTGCCCCATATGGGACTGTGTCCAACCCGGTTTGCTTGTATCTACCCCAGTGCTTAGAACAGTGTCTGGCACATGGTGAGTGCTTAACCAATACCACAATTATTATTATTACACCCCATGGTTCTCAAGAAGTACATTTTTTTCTACTATTACTACTACCATTACTACTTCTAGTAGTGCTACTACTGCTACTACTACTACAATTAATTCTATAATTACTACTGTTTGTGCAGGATTCCTACAGTATTTAGTTGGAAGAGGTTGGGATTATATTTCTTCTCAGTAAAACCTACTCAACTGCTATCCATACACCTTTACCCACCAGATAGATTTAAATCTGCACTGGGGAGGAAACCCAAAATACCCTCAGGAACTCAAAGTAATCTATAAGTGCTCAATCCATACCACCGTGCATCAGGGAAATGGACTTACAACCAAAGATTTGCATCTGAAATACAAAGATTAACAGCGTCACCAAGTTTTGTTCCTTAACCCAACCAAGCCTTCATTCCTCTTACTCCCTCAATCTTCTGCATGGCCTTTCCCCTTGGATTTGTACCCTTTACTCACCCCACCCCCTAACCCATATGATTTATGTACATGTCTGTAATTTATTTCAATGTCTGTCTCCCAGTCTAGACTGTAAGCTCTCTGTAGCCAGGGAATGTGTCTAACAACTCTATTATAGAGCACTCTCCCAAATGCATAGTGCAGCCGTTTGTACAAAGTAAGTGCTCAGTAAATACTATTGATTTATTTATATTATTAATGCACATATAGACAAAGATATAGAAAATGGACCAAAAAAATCCAGTGAGTGCTTTGGAATATTGGAAGGTATTTAAAAAAAAAAAAAATGACAGGAGGAGCTTCATTCCAAGCTCTAAATTAAGCAATGAGGAAAGAGAAAAGAGAGAAGTATTTTTTTTAATGGTATTTAAGTGCTTGCTATGTGCCAGGCAATGTACTAAGCACTGAGGTAGATACAAGACAATCAGGTTGGATATAGTCCATGTACCACATCTGGCTCACATAATTTTAATCCCCATTTTCTAGATGAGGTAACTGAGGCACAGAAAAGGTGAATGGTGGAGCTGCAATTAGAACCCAAGTCTTCTGATTCTCAGGCCCATACTCTATACACTAGGCCATGCTGCTTTTCATTATACTATCATTTATATGAATGTATAAAATGATATATAATAATAATGATAATGGCATTTATTAAGCACTTACTATGTGCAAAGCACTGTTCTAAGCACTTGGGAGGTTACAAGGTGATCAGGTTGTCCCACGGGGGGCTCACAGTCTTAGTCCCCATTTTACAAATGCGGTAACTGAGGCTCAGAGAAGTGAAGTGACTTGCCCAAGGTTACACAGCTGTCAATGAGCAGAGTTAGGATTTGAACCCATGACCTCTGACTCCAAAGCCTGTGCTCTTTCCATTGAGCCACGCTGCTTTCATTCATTCATTCAATCATATTTATTGAGCGCTTACTGTGTGCAGAGCTTCTCATAATATAAATTTTATATACAGTAATTTAGGCTTGGTCCTGGCCCATCCATGGGGGTTCACAATTGAAGTGTGTGTGTGTGTGTGTGTGTGTGTGTGTGTGTGTGTGTGTGTGTGTGTGTGTGTGATTAAGGGGACTGAATTGGGGTGGGGTCTGGCATTAAATAAATTCGGGAAAAGGAATAAATCAATAGCATCAACACTGAGCAGCAGTGTCTATCCCTCCTGGGGGAAACAAGTCTTAGGCTCTTTCCCTTGAGCCATTCCTAGTAAGAACAGTCAGAAACTTCCCGGATTCCAACAGTTATTTCTGGGGTTTCCATCGTCCTGCTCCTGCAGGACGGGTCTTCCCCTGGAGACGGTGGGTGATGAGCATCCGAGCGGCCTCAGCACATCTCTAGGGAATCTGGGACATGTAATACAACTCCAGCCCACCCCACCCCGGCACTGGGCTATGGTTAAGAAATACTAAGCCCATTTCTTGATTGTCCCTCACATTTGGATGGCTGCCACCTCTTGAGCAGGTATGGATGAGCCCCAAACTAAATTCATCTGGGGTCAGACCTGTGGCATCTTTGATTGTGAACTGTAACCAGTCCATATCACTCTGTTTTCTTCCTTCCCTTCCCCAGAATGCCTGTCAGCTCCTTTTCCTCCTTCTTCTCCTGCTTCTCCTCCTCTTTGTTACTCAGTGAAATGAAGCATGCTTATGTTTCCCAATGGAAGGGGCTCCCCCAACCCCCACCCCCAATCTGGCACCCAGCTGTAATCTATTGCTACATTTTATGAATTCCATTATTTTTCCAGCATGTTAACTCCAAGTGCCTTAAGCAGATTTTTCGTACCTTGGGAAAAAATGGCTGCAGTTTGTGAAAGTGAAGTCATCATCGGCGCTATATATCTATAATTTAATAGATTTCCCAGACATTCAGGTATCTGCAAGATTTCCCAAGGAATTTCCCGAGTCACACCATTTTAATGAAACCTATCGCATCCAATGTTCACAGGAGACTAAACTGGATTCTATTTAGAGCAATCAGGACCAGCTTCAGGCTGCACACAGTAAGCATTCAATAAAGACCGTTTGTTGACTGATTGCCAAAGCCCTGTGCTTTAAAGGGAATAACAATTGGGGATTTTTCCAGAATTGGTTCCAAATTCTCTTTCCCCACCTAGAGAGCATCTGTTCTCCCCTTCCGTTTCCCTGCCTGAATCCCTGCTTCTTTTTTGAGCACTCCTACCTGGAAAGTAGATATTATAGAAAAGGATTCCGGGAAGTCTGAATACTCCCCACTTGGCAAATGGCCAGCCAATCAGAATGTCGTCATTGTTCCTGGACCCAAGTTCATCCTGGAAACTTCAGAGGATGAGGAGATGGCTGAAAGTTAGCCTTAGGGATGTCCAGGGACTTCCATAGGAACACGAAGCTCTTTCCCAAAATTTCTTCCCCCAGCTAAGCAGCACATCCTAGGGAAGTTTCCCCCAAAATTTGGTTCCCCTTAGCCTCTGTTTGGAGGCAGTGGGGAAGGCACTCAACTTGACCCCAGGGCATGAGCATCCAACAGGCACCCAGATTGGATTCCAACTGAAAAGAAATCACTAGAATCACAGCCTTTGGACTGGATGGAATTGGGGATGTGGCACAGCAGAAAGGTCTTCGGATGGGGGTGTCAGGAGGAGAAAATGCATGCTTCTCATTTCCTTACATTTCATTCATTCATTCAATCATATTGAGCACTTACTGTGTGCAGAGCACTGTACTAAGCGCTTGGGAAGTCCAGGTTGGCAACATATAGAGATAGTCCTTACCCAACAATGGGCTCACAGTCTAGAAGAGGGAAGACAGACAACAAAACCAAACAAGTAGACAGGCATCAATGGCATCCGTAGCTCTCCCAATTCATTCATTCATTCAATCGCATTTATTGAGCACTTACTTTGGGCAGGGAACGTGTCTACCTACTCTGTTATATTGCTTAGAACTCTCTCCAGTGCTTAGTATGGTGATCTGCACACAGTATGCATTCAATAAATAGGATTTCTTTTTAATTTATGGGATTTGTTAAGTGCTTACTATGTGCCAGGCACTGTTCTAGTCCCTGTCCTGCATGGAGCTCACAGTCTTAATCCCCATTTTACAGATGAAGTAACTGAGGCAAAGAGAAGTGAAGTGACTTGCCCGAGGTCAGACAGCAAACAAATGGTGGAGCCAGAGTTAGAACCTGGGTCCTTCTGACTCCTGGGCCCATTCTCTATTCACTAAACCACACTGCTTCTCACGTTTGATTGATTGTTGATCCCCAAGGGTCTCAGCAAGGGCAATCAATCCATCCGCAGAATTTATCGAGCTCTTACTGCGAGCAGACCACTGCACTGAGCTTTTAGGAAAGTACACTACAATAGAGTTGGGAGATAAGTTCCCTACCCACAAGGAGTTTACAGTGCACAGGGGGAGAGAGATATCAAAATAAATTATGGATATGTATATAAGTGCTGTGAGAGTGAAGGTGCAAGGTCCAAATGCAAAAGGGATATAGAAGAAAGAGGAAGTAGAGGGAATAAAGGCTTAATGATAGAAATATTTGTTACATGCTTACTGTTTCCAAGCACTCTGCTAAGTGCTGGGGTAGGTACAAAATGATCAGTTTGGACAGCCTCTGTCCACTTGAAACTCACATTCTAAATAGAGTTTAATCCCAATTTTACGTGTGAGGAAAGTGAGGCGAAGAGGAAATGAAATGATTTACCCAAGGTCACACAGCCAGACAAATGACAGATCCGGAATTAGAACCCAAGTCTGCTGACTCCCAAGCCCGTGGTCTTTCCCCTAGGCCAGGCTGTCCCTGCTTCTTAGTTGAGGAAGACCTGAAGTTCACTCACATTAACTCATCTGAGCACTTATCATATGTAAAGTGCTGTATTGGTCACCTGCTGCTGCAGAGCACTGAATTCGGAGCCTACTGACCATCTACTGTGTGCCCAGAGCACTAAGTTGGGAACCTACAGGGAAAGAGGCTTGTTTGAAGAACTTTGAAGAAGGAGAGGGATCTGGTTTGCCAAATGGGAAGAAGAAGAGAATTGTCATTGGGTTAGAAAGGGTTAAGGATGGACTCGACTCCTAATCCCCATGTGGGATGTGTCTAACCTGCTTACTTTGTATATACCCCAGGGCTTTGAACAGTGCCTGGCATGTAGTAAAGGCTTAACAAATACCATTGAAAGAAGTGTCAGTCAGTCAATCGTATTTATTGATGGCTTACTGCATGCAGAGCACTATACTAAGCACTTAGGAGAGTTCAGTGCAACAGGCATATTTGCTGTCCACAACAAACTTATAGTCTAGAGGAGAGACAATGCTTCTAGTTTACTAAAGCGGGGGATATAAGGATTCCTTGGACTTATCTTTGGGGATGGAAAGGAGGTTTCCAGCCTATAGTCTGGGCAGTCTCCTGGGACCTTCTCCTCCTGTGTGCACGGTTCTTCTCGGAATCCTCTAGATCCACTGTGAGGAGTTGGAGGGCTCTGGGAAGAGGAGGAGAGGAGGGCAGACGGACAGAAAGGGGAGGGGTGGCCGCATAAACATATTTGAGAAGTCCTTATCCACTAGACACAGGAAGCTTCCCGGATTACTCTGCTGACCGGATCATCTTACTACAAAAACATTCAAGACATGTCATGCTGCTCCCCCCAAAACTCCAGTGGCAGCCCATCCACCCCCACATCAAGCAAAAACTCCTCACCATTGGCTTTAAAGCACTCCACCACTTTGCCCCCTTTTCACCTCACTATTCTCCTTCTATAACCCAGCCTGCACACTTTGCTCCTCTAATGCTAACTTTCTCGCTGTACCTTGATCTTGCCTACCTCATCGCTGCCCTCTCGCCCACATCCTGCCTCTGTCCTGGAATGCCCTTCCTCCTCAAACCAGACAATTACTCTCCCCTTTTTCAAAGCCTTATTGAAGGCTCATCTCCTCCAAGAGGCCTTCCCAGACTAAGCCCTTCCTTTCCTCTTCTCCCACCCCCTTCTGCATCACCCAGACTTGCTCCTTTTGTTCTTCCCTCCTCCCAGCCCTACAGCACTTGTGTAGATTTGTAATTTATTTGTTTGTACTGATGTCTGTCTTCCTTTCTCAAGACTGTAAGCTCATTGTGGGCAGGGAATGAGTGAGTTTATTGTTGTTTTGTACTCTCCCAAGTGATTAGTACAGTGTTCTGCACACCGTAAGCACTCAATAAATACAATTGAATTAATGAATGCAGCCCGTGGGGTAGGAGGCTCAAAGAAGTTATCAGTATGACCTGGTGTTACGTTTCTGCTTCGTGCTATACCCTGCCCAGCCCTACCCCAACACGAACCTGGAAACCCCAGTCTCAGGTGAGGGAAGGGGCGGGCTGGGAGAGGGCTGGACATTTGGACATTTTGCCCTTGATGAAACAAGCAAACGGGCTGTCCGCGGCAGTGGAGAGCCACTGCAGTGGTGGCTCCAGGAATTCCAGTTCGATTTCCAAGGAACTTCAGCGGCAAGAGGTATGCGCATATCCACCCCCTCACCAAGCTGGGGGAGATGGCTTTTGCTTATGCCAAAGCCTGGAGGCCTCTGAGTCTCTTAGGAAGTGCTCTGCAGGGGCAATGGCAATTCTCCATTCCTTGTGTAGGTTCTCTGCCTCTGACCAGGCTGCGGGTGGGGACGAAGAGCACAAGAAAACTTCCTAAAACTTCCTGTGAGCTGAACTTGTTGTTCCACAAGGAGAAGACGATCCTATGAGTGGATCATGAGGAAAGGAGGGACAGTTCCTCCTCTCCTCACCCCCAATCCCCACCCTCCATTTCCCCTTCTCCCTTCTTTCCTCCCCCAGAGGCCCAAGCCGGGCCTCATCTCGAGGAGCAGAGTCCTGACAATCCTTCTCTGTGCCCCCAGTGCCACGAACCCCCATGCCAGAGCCACTGTTCGGCTGGGCTCCAGCACAGTCCTCCTCCTCCTCCCCTCCACCCTTTCCATGAAAAGACTGAGCACACTGGGTTAAAGGTCCGTTCTCGGCTTCATGTGTGCGGTGTCCTGGGTGTGCGCCTGGAAATCAATCGCAATAGGCTGCACTAATTAATTTAATTTAATTTTACATCTTTGGGAGTTGGGGGCCTCTGCAACATAATAACATGCAAATGTATGCAAAAGAGCATGCAGACGAAGGCTTAGAGCCAAGGGCCGGGGCTTAGAAGGCCTGAACCAATTACTCTCTGTCTCCCTGCCTAGGACTTGTGGCCCTAGGGATCCCGCAAGGCCAATTCGCCTCAAAAATTATCAAAGAAAATTCTCCTGTTGGAGCCAGCCACTCCCTACACAACAGCAGCTCCCAGTGTTTTCCTGGCTCCGGCTGCTGCTCCTGACTCTGCTCCTGGTTCTCCCAACTCCCGTGCCTGGGGCTGGAGAACCCACCCATCAGGACTTAACTAGTCACCCTCACTTCCTCCCAAGGCTGCATCAAGTGTCCCTAGAGGGTAGGGGTCACATCTTCTATTTTTGTGTACTCTCCCTCATGCTCAGCACGGTGCTCTGCACTCAATAGGAGCTCAATAAATACTACAGTTGGTGGAATGATACAGAACTCATTCCAACACGTAACTACCTCCAGTGGGGTTTTCCCCCAATATTTCCCAAACAGCTGACCCCATTGTCAACAGTTTCTGGTGGGATAGGTTTGGATGCCAGGGATCTCCCTGCGGTGGGTCATGTGTGCTCAGTTCTTGGCCTGCCTGACACTGAAGAACACCCAGGGGTTCAGCAGGTAACACTCGCCCAGATTTAGGGACTGATCTAGCCGAAGGGCAATTCTCCCTGTACTCTCAGGGAAGAAATCGATCACTTAAATTGGTTGTGTATTCCTAAGAACTTGCTTCAGACTTGCCATTTTGGGTCCTAATCACAGCCCCCTTCAGAGGCAGCATGCAGTGTCATGATTCCTGTGTCTCACAATCTTAGAAGGGGCCAGTCACTCAATCAGTGGTATTGAGTATTTACTATGTGAAAAGTGCTTAGAAGCAGCGTGGTCTAGTGTGTAAAGCACAGGCCTAGAAGTGAAAAGGACCTGAGTTCTAAACTATGCTCTACCCCTTGTCTGCTCTGTGATCTAGGGCAAGTTACTTGATTTCTCTGTGCCTCAGTTACCTCACCTGTAAAATGTGGATTAAGACTGTGAGCCCCATGTGCGACAGGGACTGTGTCCAATTCAATTTGCTTGATCTACCCCAGCACTTAGTACAGTGCTTGGTACATAGTAAGTGCTCAACAAATACCACTATTATTATTATTATTATTATTATTATTATTATTATTATTATTATTACAATAGAACAGGTAGACATGATCACTGCCCAAAAGGATTAATCAATCAATTGTATTTAAAGTGCTTACTGTGTGCAGAGCCCTGTACCAAGCGCTTGGGAGAGTACAATATAATGAAGTCGGTAGCTGCAGTCCCTGCCCATATCGAATTTATAGTCTAAAGGAGAAGACAGACATTGACTCCTCTCTCTCATTCAACCCACATTTTCAATCCATCACTAAATTCTGCCAATTCCACCTCCACAACATCGCTAAAATCCATCCTTTCCTCTCCATACAAATTACTACAAGATTAATCCAATCACTTATCCTACCCAACCTTGATTACTGTATCAGCTTCCTTACTGACCTCCCTGCCTCCTGTTTCTCCCCAAGCCAGTCCATGCTTCACTCTGCTACCTGGATCATTTTTCTACAAAATGGAGAGGCCTTGTTCCCCACTCATCAAGAAACTCCTGTTGTTCCCCATCCACTTCTGCATCAAACAAAAACTCCTCCCCATTGATTTTAAAGCACTCAATCACCGTATCCCCTCCTACCTCACCTTGCTACTCTCCTAGTACAACCCAACCTGCAAACTTTGCTCCTCTGATGCTAACCTTCTCACTGTTCCTTGATCTCGTCTATCTCACCACTGACTTCTCGCCCACATCCTCCCCCTGGCCTGGAAGGCCCTCCCTTCTCAAATCCCTCAGACAATTGCTTTGTCCCCCTTAAAAGCCTTACTGAAGGCACATTTCCTCCAAGAAGACTTCCCTGACTAAGCACCCCCTCTTCCTCTTCTCCCACTCCCTTCTGTGTTACCCTGACTTGCTCCCTTCATTCAACATCCACTCCCAGCCCCACAACACTTATATATATAGCTGTAATTTACTCATTTATATTGTCTTTCTGTCCTTCTAAGCTCATTGTGGGCAGGGAATGTGTCTACTTATTGTTATATTGGACTCTCCCAAGCAGTACAGTGCTTTGCACACAATAAATTCTCAGTAAATACAATTGAATGAATGAATGAATTGAATGAAATGAATAAATAAATCATGGTTATGTACATAAATGCTGTGAGACTGAGGGAGAGGTGAATAAAGGGAGCAGAGCCACAAAGACCTTATAGTTTAGAGGGATCAAGTGTCTCTCTAAATTTCTATCCCTTCAGCCAGAGGTCATAGCTGTGAAATTGCCCATCTCACATCAGAGTTTACCTGTAGTCTGGGCCTCTGACTCTTTTGTGGAAGGCTGTTGGGCAGATTTGGCTCTACATGCTTAACACCGGGATTCAACAACTGTGTTCTTCTCAGCACACCACTCCTTCTACAACACACACCATTTTCACAGGCTGTCTTCCTCCACTCTTCATTTCAAAGCCTGGACCAGTCATCCCCAGAGAGCTTGCTGGGAAACCAGTAAATTTGTTGGCATATTCACAGAGAAGAAAAGCCTGAAAAATGTCTTATTTTCATCCTCCAAATAATGGAAGGAGTCTGGTTAATCGACTCCACATTCAGCTTCTCCAGCCAAGATGAATTTCTCATGGAACTGGTTACATCGAAGGCTTAGGAAAATCCACCCCATTTTGTAAAGGCACCCACAAGCCCTTGCTCTTACCCTTAAAATAAATCTCCTGAGAGCAAATGAACTTGGAGCTAGTTGAGCTTATATCCTGACCCCGGCCCTAGTGCTCCAGAATTCCCCTAAATTGGTTTTGTTTTTGTTTGTTGTTATGGTATTTTTAAAGTGCTACCTATGTGCCAGGCAGTGTACTAAGCACTGGGGTAGATTGGACACAGTCCCTGTCCCACATGAGGTTCCCAGTCTTCATCCCCATTTTATAGATGAGACAACTGATGCCCAAAGAAGTGGAGTGTCTTGCCCAAAGTCACTCAGCAGACAAGTAACGGAGTCAGGATTAGAACCCAGGTCCTCCGGACTTCCAGGCTCATGCTCTATCCACCAGGCCATGCTGCTTAAATTGGGCACAAAGCAGAGTGCTTCAAGACTCTCCAAAGGGAGCTGGCTCAATCAAGGGCCCCAGTTACCTGGCTGCCAGAAGCACAATTTCCTAATTATGCATTTGGTTTTTGTGATTGCTGGATCTAATCCATATAATGGTTGGTTTTCCAGGCTCATTGATAACTCAGCCTTTGCATTCAAGATTTGATTCTGTCTCTCTCCATGCTGATTGTCTGTAGTAGAAAGAAGACGGTTCAGTGGCTCCGAAACTTTAGCGATCAATCTGGAGAACATTTGAAATGTTTTGCTCAGCCTTCCCTGCTTAATCAGGCTTTTAGCTGATTGCTGTAGATGGTTGGACTCTTGCTTTTGGCCGAGCTGGAGGATGCTTCGGTTGGGTCCCTTGGGATGGGCTGTTAAAATGTGCATTATTATCAGAATGGCTGATTTCATTTTCTCATGCCTCATATCCACATTGAGTCCAGTCTAGTGCCTGTCAAGGTATTTCCTGATGGAATCACAAAGAAACTAAGAAACATACCTTGCTCTTTTTCCCAGGTCAGCTTGAGGCGGAATATAGGATGAGATAGGATGGTCAGATTGGATATTGAATTTTCCTCTGTGAAAAGGCGGGTTTACCTGTCACTGGGGTGGCCATTTGTTCGTTTTTAATACAGGTGGTCTTGTTTTGACTGGTCTGTCCCATCAGTCAGTCATTCACTTGATAATATTTATTGAACACTTACTCTGTGCAGAACACTGTACTAAACACTTGGGAGAGTACATTTCAACAATAAACAGACACATTCCCTGCCCGCGACAAGCTTACAGTCTAGAGGGGGAGACAGATATTAATGTAAATAAATAATGGATATGTACATAAGTGTTGTGGGGCTTGGAGGGGAGATGAATAAAGGGAGCAAGTCCCGTGCTGTGTTGTGTGTGGTGTTGTGTATACTCCAGGGTGTACCTGGGATTCTTGAGACTCAGCCAGTCAGCCAGCATGGGGATAGGTAGGAGAGAAAGGATGTGAGTTTATGGAATTTGTTCCCAAAGGAAGTCCCCACCACCAACAGGGCCCAGAGGTATTTGGACAGATTCGTGGATATGCAGTCCATTCCCCGAGAGCAGGTTAGGGATGTAACACGGAGAGGGAAGGAAGTTGGAGGGTCCACCACTGACCCTGAGGACAGGTGTCAAAGAGGACAACCAGCACGTGGTTCCTCCAGGGGTCCTGATATCCCTGTCTTAGAAAAAAGTCCTGAGCTGGCAGGACAATGGAGCTGACCTGGAGGGCATCTAATCCTGGCTCTGCCGCTTGTCTGCTGTGTGATCTTGGGCAAGTCACTTCACTTCTCTAGGTCTCAGTTCCCTCCTCTGGAAAATTCCCTCATCTGTGGGGCTCACAGGGGACAGGAACTGTTTCCAACCCAATTTGATTTTATTCATTCAGTTGTATTTATTGAGCACTTAATGTGTGCAGAGCACTGTACTAAGCACTTGGAAAGTATAAGTTGGCAACATATAGAGACGGTCCCTACCCAACAACGGGCTCACAGTCTAGAAGGGAGAGACAGACAAAATAATAATAATAATAATAATGTTGGCATTTGCTAAGTGCTTACTATGTGCAAAGCACTGTTCTAAGCGCTGGGGGGGATACAAAGTGATCAGGTTTTCCCACTTAATCTCCATTTTACAGATGAGTTAACTAAGGCTCAGAGAAATGAAGTGACTTGCCCAAGGTCACACAGCAGACAGACATGTGGTGGAGCTGGGATTCGAACCCATGACCTCTGACTCCAAAACCTGTGGTCTTTCCACTGAGCCACGCTGCTTCTCTGTAAAATCTGCCCTAGAGCTTAGTATAGTGCCAGGTACTTAGTAAGTGCTTAACAAATAGCATAATGATAATAATAATAATCACCAAAAGTCTAATGGGACTAGAGGAATCTGTGCTGCAGGTTGGGAATCAAACCTTAAAGTGATTAGGTTTTCAAAACTCTCTTCATCTGTGGGCATGGCAGACGGCTTTCTGCGAAATGCTCTCAGGGCCTCAGTACCCATGGAGACTGGGTGCTGGACCCTCCAGGGTTGGGTGGGGAGGATAAAATTGACTCTCAGTTGTGAAGAATGCCAGCACTGACCCCACAGGATGCAGATGGCCAGCATTTAATTTGAGGTAATCAGCCCTGGAGGACAAAGGCGCGATTCTTCACCCTCTTCCTGGGCCTTCCTTCATCCGCCAACTCTGGGCCTGTTTACAGTCAGTTTTCAGCCTCGAGAAGATGGTGTTCCCCCCTACCAGATCCTCATAAGCCTCAGACCACAGGGGCCCCCCAATGTTCCAGCTCCTCCCCAGATCCCAGCACTCAGAAATCTCCGACTCTAAGCTTCTTATGGGCAGTGAATGTGTCTGTTATACTGTCATACTGTACTCTCCTGAACACTTAATACAGTGCTCTGTACATGGTAAGCACTCAATCAATCGTATTTATTGAGTGCTTACTGTGTGCAGAGCACTGTACTAAGCGCTTGGGAAGTACAAGTTGGCAACATATAGAGACAGTCCCTACCCAACAGTGGGCTCACAGTCTAGAAGGGGGAGACAGAGAAGAAAACCAAACATACTAACAAAATAAAGTAAATAGAATAGATATGTACAAGTAAAATGAATAAATAAATAGAGTAATAAATATGTACAAACATATATACATATATAGAGGTAAATACAGTAAATACAACTGACTGACTGATGGACTCGGGGAGTCAAGAGCGTCTGCCTCAGTCCCCCAACGGGGCGGATACATCTCCGGTCTCTGCAGGAGGTTCTGGTTTGGCTCAAGGCCTTCCCTGACTAAGCCCTCCTTTCCTCTTTTCGCCCTCTCTTCTGAATCCCCCTGACTTTCTCCCTTTGCTCTTCCCCCCTCCTAGCCCCACAGCACTTAATATACATATCTGTAATTTTATATATTTATATGAATGTCTGTCTCCCCTCTAGACTGTAAGCTTGTTGTGTGCAGGGAATGTTGTGGGTTTTTTTATTGATATGCTGTACTTTCCCGAGCACTTAGTACAGTGCTCTGCACACAATTGAGTGCTCTGCAAGCACTCAATAAATTGACTGATGCTGACCAGCCTCCTCCCAGACCCCGTGGAGGGTGGCACAGAGCCAGGATCAGATTGCACATGGAAGGTAAATATGTTCCTTGCTATTTACACGTAAAACATTTCCAAATATTTATGCTGCTGCTGCCAGTTTTGATAACTCTTAACATTCTAAGTTCTCCTAATTGATCTTTATAAATACTTTATGAAGCTCTTAAAGTGAGCACTCACTTGATTTAAAGTGGGCGATCCGGGCCTCTCTGGAAATGGTAAGGGCCGGCCTTCTGGCTGGATAATGTTGAGCCCCCTGAGTCCCTAATTGCAAATGTTCCCTGAGCCAATTGGATATCCTTCCTCTGTCTCTTTGAGGCTGTTTAAAGGCAAACACCAAGCATTTAATTCTTGTTCTCTCTTAGTCCTTGGCAGCCAATTTTTGGTTTTTCGGGAAACAGGAATTCCATTTATGGATTATCCAGCCTGCCTGCTTCTGCTCTAGCCATCCGGGCAGCATGGCTCAGTGGAAAGAGCACAGGCTTTGGAGTCAAAGGCCATGGGTTCAAATCCCGGCTCCGCCAATTGTCAGCTGTGTGACTTCGGGCAAGTCACTTAACTTCTCTGTGCTTCAGTTACCTCATCTGTAAAATGGGGATTAATACTGTGAGCCCCCGTGGGAAACCTCATCACTTTGTAACCTCCCCA
Source organism: Tachyglossus aculeatus (assembly GCF_015852505.1). Classification (NCBI taxonomy): domain Eukaryota; kingdom Metazoa; phylum Chordata; class Mammalia; order Monotremata; family Tachyglossidae; genus Tachyglossus; species Tachyglossus aculeatus. Next base: position 100,527,048 of record NC_052067.1, on the reverse strand, counting down.
GCACTTAGAACAGTGCTTTGTACATAGTAAGCGCTTAATAAATGCCATCGTTATTATTGTTATTATCCGGGTTGTTTCATTGCTAGTTCTAGCTGACACTCTTCATTCTTTTATTTTTGAATGATATTTGTTAAGAACTTACTATGTGCCAAGTGCTGTACTAAGCACTGGGGTAGATACAAATTAATCAGTTTGGACACAGTCCCTGTCCCACATCAATCATATATATTGAGCACTTATTGTGTGCAGAGCACTGTACCAAGTGCTTGAGAGAGTACAGTATATCAATAAAAGGCACATTCCCTGCCCACAACAAGCTTACAGTCTAGAAGGGGAGACAAGCATTCATATAAATAAATACAATTACAGATATGTACATTAATCTCCATCTTACAGGTGAGATGATTGAGGCAGAGAGAAATGAACTGACTTGCCCAGTGTCACAGCAGACAAGCATCACAACCTCACCTTCTGCATGTACCTTCCTCTCGCTTCTCCCGCCTCCAATCCTTGGTTGACCCCATTCCCTCTTCCCGTAACTCCCTTCCTCTTCATGTGTACCAGGCTACAGCCGTGCCTATCTTCTACACCCTCTTAAAATCTTTCAGGAAGACTGACCCCGTTCACGTCCAGCTCGTGAAGTTCCCAACAGCTACCTCTCATATAAATGATAATAATCATTAAATGCCATCGAGTCGTTTCAGGTCCCCAGTGACTCTGTGGATGTATTTTCTCCAGATCGTCTTATCTTTGCTCTTCTGTAGTCATTCTGATATGTATATCTATAGAGTTTTTTTGGTAAAAAAATACCAAAGTGGTTTATCATTGTCTTCTCCCACATAGTAAAAACTCAAGCCTCTGACATTGTCTTTAATCAACATTTTGATCAATTGATCATCTGCCTCTGACTCTTTCCCATGCCACTGCCGCCCAGCACAGGCAAATCAACTTTGTCTGATGCTTATACTTAGATTTTTCCATTATGGGTAGCCCAGGAGACAGAATATCTCTCAGTGGCATAGCTCTAAGCTTCATTGGCATACACAAACTCTCCTGCCATGGGAGAGATATATAATAATAGTGACCATATATAATACAGAAATACAAATACAATACACATAATACATCCCTCCGCTCCTCTGCTGCTAACCTCCTCACTGTACCTCGTTCTTGCCTGTCTTGCCGTCGACCCCCAGCCCACGTCCTCCCCCTGGCCTGGAATGCCCTCCCTCTGCCCGTCCGCCAAGCTAGCTCTCTTCCTCCCTTCAAGGCCCTACTGAGAGCTCACCTCCTCCAGGAGGCCTTCCTAGACTGAGCCCCTTCCTTCCTCTCCCCCTCACCCCCCTCTCCATCCCCCCCATCTTACCTCCTTCCCTTCCCCACAGCACCTGTATATATGTATATATGTTTGTACATATTTATTACTCTATTTATTTATTTTACTTGTACATATCTATTCTATTTATTTTATTTTGTTAGTATGTTTGGTTTTGTTCTCTGTCTCCCCCTTTTATCAATCAATCAATCAATCAATTGTATTTATTGAGTGCTTACTATGTGCAGAGCACTGTACTAAGCGCTTGGGAAGTACAAATTGGTAACACATAGAGACAGTCCCTACCCAACAGTGGGCTCACAGTCTAAAAGGGGGAGACAGAGAACAGAACCAAACATACCAACAAAATAAAATAAATAGGATAGAAATGTACAAGTAAAATAAATAAATAAATAAATAAATAGAGTAATAAATATGTACAACCATATATACATATATACAGATGCTGTGGGGAAGGGAAGGAGGTAAGATGGGGGTAAGACTGTGAGCCCACTGTTGGGTAGGGACTGTCTCTATATGTTGCCAACTTGTACTTCCCAAGCGCTTAGTACAGTGCTCTGCACACAGTAAGCGCTCAATAAATATGATTGATTGATTGATTGATTCCTTTCCCACATCCTCTCTCTCGCCTGGAGCTTCCTCCCCATCCAGATATGACAGGCTATCACTCTCCCCACCTTCCTGGCCTTATTAAAGTCACATCTCCTCCAGGAGGCCTTCCCTGATTAGGCCCTCTTTTCCCCCTTTTCCTTTCTGCGTTACCTGTGCACTTGGATCCGTGAACTTTGGGCATTTGCTCTTCACTCTACCCTCACCTCCACAGGATTTATATATTATAAATTACTCATTTATATTAATGTCTGTCTCCCCCCTCCAGACTGTAAACTCGTGGTGGGCTGGGAACGTGTCTGCCAACTCTGTTGTGTTATACTCTCCCAAGTGCTTAGTACGGCACTAAGTGCTCAATAAATACCACAGCACAGTAAGTGTGCAGTAAATACAGCTGATATGACTCTTCCTTCGAATTACCCGTTAACATTTATGGAAGTCATTAAGATTGTATGGCATCATCAGGTGGAATCCCGGCTATCGCCCACCCCTACCCAGCCTCTGCCTGCCCCCTGAAGCAGCATATAGCCTAGCAGAAAGGCCACCGGCCTGAGAGTCGTAGGACCTGGGTTCAAATCCCAGCTCTGCCAATTACTTGCTGTGTGACCATGGGCAAGTCACTTAGCTTCCCTGTGCCTCCGTTCTCCTGTTCTCCCTCCGACTTAGGCTGTGAACCCTAAGTGGAACAGGGCATATGTCCAACCTAAGTCATTTGTATCTATCCCAGTGCTTAGAACGTGTTTGACACACAGTAAGCGCTTAACAAAAACCATCGAAAAGAGGAAAAGAAAAAAAGAAAGAGGCTGTAAAAGAAAAATTGTATAATGATAGAAAACCAGTCAGATTTTAGGGAGGAAACTATAGCGTCGGTGCAGGTTAGGAAGGCTAAAATGATCAAAGGATGGAGCACCTGTCATTTGAGGAAGATTGAAAAGATTAGGACATCCTAGGAGTGAGCATGAAGGTTGAAAGGGGCCCTGATTAAGTGTACAAAATCAGGAATTATGGTCAGAGCAAATGTGGACTTGTTATTCACTAAATTTCACTCTGTTGATGGGTCCTTCCACTGAATGCGTCGAGCAAGCCAATCTTACACTAGGGCACGAAGTTGTGCGGGCAAGAAATATCAATTTCTCCAAGAAGTTTTGGCATCAAATCACAAATGAGGTTTGTAGTGAGTTTTTAGAGGGAAAGATGGGGATCTCTGTGGGTAAAGTTAGAGCTGCTAGATAGCGTACCCGTAGTCAAGGTGGACAGCCAAAAATTGCACCTCCAACTATCATTTCTTAACTCAGTTGGCTCAGTTTGGCATTTCTGATATTTTTAAATTTTCTACAGGAAAAGTAGACCTAGTAGTTGCACGTAAAGTGAAACAAAAAAGGAAAGGGGAAAATATCTATGTTTTGAGACCGATGGTATGTTTTTAAATGTCACTATTAAAGTGAACTTACACCTGGGAAAGAAAAAGAAATGATTGACTTTCCTGGGATGCAGTGTGTGGAATTGATGATCCCAGATACATGTCATTAGCATTTTTTATCTGATCCTTCCTTAACTGTTCCTTCACCCTCCTAGACTGTGAGCCCACTGTTGGGTAGGGACCGTCTCTATATGTTGCCAACTTGTAGTTTCCAAGCGCTTAGTACAGTGCTCTGCACACAGTAAGCGCTCAATAAATATGATTGAATGAATGAAAAAGTGATTTACCAAAGGTTGCACAGTAGGGCAGTGACAGAGCTGGATCTAAAACCCAGGTCCTCTGACTCCCAAACCCAAGACTATGTTGTCATGATAGGAAGTGCTAAAGCAGCCCCAAGGCTTTCATGTTCATAGGGAGATGGGGCACACACACACACACACACACACACACACACACACACACTTGCAAATACATCCTTTTATGAGTCTATCCATGCTTGTGTGTAAGATTAGGGAGATAGCACACACACACACGAACACATACATACACATGCACACAAAATGCATACAATCCTGTATGCATCCTTGCTAGTGTGTAGGTTTTCTCTATCAATGACAGAGGTAGCATTCCTCAAGTTTTCTGTGTGCCAGGGGTAGATTTTTCTTGGTCTGGAATTTGAGTCCTATACATCACATCTTCCATCAGCAGTGCGCCCTCCCTGTAATTGATTTTTCCCTGTTGAAAGTCCCAATACAATTTCCTTTGTTTACTCTGCAAACCCTGCTTTGGATGCTTTGTCTCTCTCTCGGCTTGTTTCATATCTTCATAATCTTTTTGAGGAAACAGTTAATTGTTGCATGCATGTGTCTGTTCTTTCAAGCCATTTATCTTTACTTAAGCCGTTCAGTGCAAGGGGAGTAATTATCTAAGCAACTTCATTAATTTTCTTGATGGGTTGTTACTGTGGAGTGGGTACCTCTTTTCATCCATTTTTGGTGTTTACTGATTATTTCGTTCTCGTCTCTCTCCCACCCTGGCCCTCGTTTCACCCTGCTGACTCATTTATTGAAGAATTACCTTTTAGACCCATTGATCTTGTGGCTGCAACTGCTCTGCAGCAAGTTAAACGATAGACATACTCCAGGTTGGAAGTTTCAGATTCAGAAGTAAAACGTGGCCATTTAGTAACTCACCTTATTTTCAGAGTTGTGTATCTTCAGACCCTCTGGTGGAGTGAGCACTTTCAAAAGTGGTTGGCCAAGGCAGAGTACTGTTCAGTTATCTATCTTACCTCCTTCCTTCACAATTATTGCTGACTCTTTTATCTCTCTGGGATGTAGTTCCACAGGAGACCCCTTCATCTCATTTTCTGCTGATTCCTCATTGTTCCGATGCTGTAAGTCTGATAATATTTATTTCAGCTAGAATAAACATAATAGCCTACCTTCAGTGAGGTTTTTTTTGTTTTTATTTTTTAACCCCAGTTGGTCCTCCTGATAATTTAGGATATTTGGCTGTATGCAGCTCAATTGCATTTCTCTTATCCTCCCTCTCTTTTGTGTTAACTACTTCATCGTGTACCCCTTAATCACTCTCATGCTCTCCCCAGCCTCACAACATTTATTACATATCCTTTTTACTCTACTATTTCTCTTATTCATTCATTCATTCGTATCTATTGAGCGCTTACTGTGTGCAGAGCACTGTACTAAGCACTTATCTGTAGCTTAGTAGAGTGCTCTGCACACAGTAAAGACTCAATAGATACCATCAATGATGATTACCCGAAGTTTATTTTTTATCTGTCTCCCCCTGTAGACTGTAAACTCCTTGTAGGCAGGGATCATATCTACCAAATCCGTTATATTGTAAATTCCCAAGGGCTAAGTACAGTGCTGTGAACACAGTAAGCACTCAGTAAATACCATTGATGATGATTATCCCCTCAGGGTCACACATGGAGAGTTTCCAGTGTTCTACCAGTCTCAACTACGGGAGGAGAGTGAAAGAGGCATACCCATTCCATTCCTAAATTGGGCAGTGGCTAGAGAGTGGAAGGCAATCTGCTACAAGTCAAAACTCCCCTGTGCTGGGCAGCAGCATCATGGGAGAAAGTCGAGGGCAGAGACTCAAGTTGACAGCATGGAAGGAAGCAATGGTAAACCACATCCATATTTTTACCAAGAAAATTCTACGGATGCACTATTAGAATGATCGCAGATGGAGGTGGGGCGTTCTGGGAGCAATGTGTCCACGGTATCACTATGGGTTGGAGATGACTTAACAGCATAAGACAAGGAAAGATGATTATCCATAATTTATTTTAATGTCTGTCTTCCCCTGTAGACTAGAAGCTTTTTGTGGGCAGGGATCATGTCTACCGACTCTGTTGTACTTTCCCAAGTGCTAAATACAGTGCACCCAGTAAGCATTAGAGAAGCAGTGTGGCTCAGTGGAAAGAGCACGGGCTTTGGAGTCAGAGGTCATGGGTTCAAATCCTGACTCTTCCAATTGTCAGCTGTGTGACTTTGGGCAAGTCACTTAACTTCTCTGTGCCTCAGTTACCTCATCTGTAAAATGGGGATTAAGACTGTGAACCCCCTTTGGGACAAGCTGATCACCTTGTAACCTCCACAGTGCTTAGAACAGTGCTTTGCACATAGTAAGCACTTAATAAATGCCATTATTATTATTGTTGTTATTATCAATGGATGGGGACAAATGCAGAAAAATACAGAATGCTCCTGCCCAATTAGTGCTTTGGTTCAGCTAGTGCCCTTCCCTGCTGTCCATTCAACTTATATGGAGAGAAAGAAGTGTGCCCAGTTAGTGAGAGAGTCTCTTCCTAAAGAGTTCAGTGGCGTCGGCATGGATCGGGTGGACCTCAATGAGTCTGAACTTATTTCATCTTTCTCAGCCATTACTTGACGGCTGATTGATCAAGGCTCCTAACAAGGAAAGTAATAATAATGATGATAATTATGATATTTATCAAGTGCTTACTAGGTGCTCAGAGCTGGGGTTTGATATAAGGTTATGAGATAGGGCATGGTCCCTATCCCACATGGGGCTCACAGTCTACCTTATCCCCATTTTACAAATGAAGAAACTGAGGTCCAGAGAGTTTAAGAGAGTTGCTCAAGATCATGCAGCAGGAGAATGATGGAGAATGATGGAGAACTCAGATCTTCTGACTCCCGATCCTGGGCTCTTTCCACTAGGTCATTCTGCCTCCCCACTTTTCCTCATCTCCCACTCATTCTTCATTCATTCATTCAATCATATTTATTGAGCGTATAAATATGATTGAATGAATGAATGAACAAACTGAAATAACATAAATACAAATGGAGCAACTTACAAGAATAAAGAGTAGAGTAGGTAATATAATCAGTCACTGGTATTTACTGAGCATTTATTATGTGCAGAGCACCGTACTAGGCATTTGGAAAATACAATTCGGCAATAAAGACAATCCCTGCCCACAATGAGCTTACAGTCTAGAAGAGGGGAGACAGACATTAAAACAAGTAAACAGGCATCAATATGAATAAATAGAATTATAGGTATATACACATCAAAGCAAGTAAACAGGCATCAATATAAATAAATAGAATTATAAATATGTACATATATACACAAGTGCTGTGGGGCGGGGAGAGGGAAGTAGAGCAAAGGAAGCAAGTTGGGGCGACGCGGAGGGAGGGGGAGTTGAGGAAAAGGGGGACTTAGTTTGGGAAGGCCTCTTGGAAGAAGTGAGCTTTCAGTAGGTCTTCGAAGCGGGGAAGTGTGAGAGGCGGATTTGAGGAGGGAGGGCATTCCGGTCCAGAAGTAGGACATGGGCTAGGGGTTGACAATGGGGCAGGTGAAAATGAGGCCCAGTGAGGAGGTTAGCGGCAGCAGAGGAGCAGAGTGTGCAGGCTGGGCTGGAGCAGGAGAGAAGGGAGGTGAGGTAGGAGGGGACAAGGTGATGGAGAGCTTTGAAGCTGATAGTGAGGAGCTTTTGCTTGATATTGAGGTTGATAGGCAATGACTTCTGCATCACCCTAACTTACTCCCTTTGCCCTCACCCCAATCCCCACAACCCCAGCCCCACAGCACTTATGTAAATATCTGAATTTTAGTTATTTGTATTGATGTCTGTCTCCCCTACTCTAGACTGTGAGCTCATTGTGGACAGGTGTTGTCACTGCTTATTGTTGTATTGTTCTTCCCCAAGCACTTAGTACAGTGCTCTGCACACAGTAAGTGCTTAATAAATAAGACTGAATGAATTATTTAACTAAAATAATATAAATATAAATGGGGCTGATTACAAGAATAAAGAGCAGAGTAGGTAATATAATCAATCAAGGGTATTTATTGAGCACTTACTATGTGTAGAGCACATAAATGCTTTGGACAAAACAGTATAACAGAATTAGCAGACATGAGCCCTGATCATAACAAGCTGACAATCTAGGCAGGGACAGATATTAATATGAATAAATTATTTATAATATATAATTTAAAAATATGCATTTAAGTGCTGTGAGGTTTCAACTCTAGATCCCAATGGGCTGCTTTGAAAATGAGGACAATTCTTATGAGTTTCTTCCTACCAGCTCTTTACCAGAAAAGCAGGGAGGAAAGGTGGTTAGAGTGGGCACGTTTTGGTTTATCCCATTAAAGCATCTTGTAATTCTACCTTCACAATTGGTTTCAGTAATCCAGGCATGAAGAGATAAAGGCATGGATGAGAGTTTTGGCAGTCGTGTTGTAATTGGCATTTCTGAATTATGGTCTTAATGTGATTGCGTTTAAGCTCTTAGCAAGGTTATAGACTATGCAGAAACAGCTCCTCCTTTCTTCGAGGAGGAGGGAAACAAACTCATTAGGAATGCAAACCAAGGTTCTTTGCCTGCTGAATAACAACTCACATGGACGCAAAGCTATTGATTTTACAATCCCCAAATATTTAGGCATTCCTTCAGCCTTTGTATTATAACTTCTAAAATCTCGACTTTAATCCAAAGGAGACCGTTCTCAATCTCGGCATCAAGAGTTATTGGGTAATTTGAAGAGACAAAGTCCTGGGGTTTGAATTGGGCAGCTACTAGAGGAAAGTCACCAGAGTATTACCAGTGCTCCAAAATAGAGCTTCATCCTCAATCTTTGCATTCGGAAGAAAGAGAGACTATTCATTGATTTTCTTTCGCTTCAAAATCCTGGCATCCGGAAGCAAATTGGGATTGAGACTGTGAGCCCCATATGGGACAGGGACTGTGTCCAACCCTCTTTGCTTTTATTCACCCCAGGGCTTAGTGCAGTGCCTGGCATATAGTAAGCAGTTAACAAATACCATAATTAAATATTATCATTCCTTTCTGGAAGCATTAACCACTTTGAATCTTTGCCTCTTTCCCACCAGATTGTAAACCCCTTAAGGGAAGGGAGAGTTTCTACATCTACTCTCCCATGTACTTAGTACATTGCTTTGCAAACGCTCAACAAATACTCCCGATTGATTGATTAGATAATTGCCCGGCTGCCAATCAATCAATCAATCAATCAATCAATCAATTGTATTTATTGAGCGCTTACTGTGTGCAGAGCACTGTACTAAGCACTTGGGAAGTACAAGTTGGCAACATATAGAGACAGTCCCTACCCAACAGTGGGCTCACAGTCTAAAAGGGGGAGACAGAGAACAAAACCAAACATACTAACAAAATAAAACAAATAGAATAGATATGTACAAGTAAAATAAATAAATAAATAAATAAATAGAGTAATAAATATGTACAAACATATATACATATATACAGGTGCTGTGGGGAAGGGAAGGAGGTAAGATGGGGGGATGGAGAGGGGCATTGCCTATTTCCTGTGCTGAGGCAATTGGCTCCTGTTAGCATGGGCAGTGAATGGTAATAATACTAATGATAATAATAATTATGCTATTTTTAAGTGCTTACTACATGCCAGGCATTGTACTAAGTGCTGAGGTGGCTACAAGCAAATTGAGTTGGACACAGTCTCCATAATCTCAATCTCCATTTTACAGATGAGGTAACTGAGGCATAGAGAAGTGAAGGATATTTCCCAAGGTCACACAGCGGACAAGTGGTGAAGCTGGGATTAGAACCCATGACCTACTGACTCCCAGGCTTGTGTTCTATCCATTACGCCATGCTGCTTCACGAGAGACGCTCCACATCAGATAGGCAATGGTCCACCCAATGTTCATAGGCTTCTGAAATTGCATCCCCACCAGAAGGACTTCCCTACTGGATTTCCAATCTCCTCACACAGCAATGGAGAGGCCCTTGATGAGAACTTTCAGACGAGAAGCAAGAAACTCCTAACATTGTGACCATCCTGCAGAACTACAACATAGGATGCCCTACTGCACAGTAGAAGTGATGATGATAACTATGATAATAGCAAAGCGCCATCTATAATTATAATAATAACAGTATTTGTTAAGCGCTTACCTTGTGCCAGGCACTCTACTAAGAGCTGGGGTGGATACAAGCAAATCAAACTGTACACAGTCCCTGTCCCACGTGGGGCTCACAGTCTTAATCCTCATTTTACAGATGAGGTAACTGAGGCCCAGAGAAGTGAAGTGACTTGCCTAAGCTCACACAGCAGACAAGTGGCAGAGCCGGGATTAGAACCCATGACCTTCTGACTCCTGGGCCCATGCTCTATCCACTACACCATGTTGCTTCTCATGTGCCAAACATTGTACTAAATGCTGTGGTAGACACAAGTTAATCAAATCAGAGACACTCTTTGTCCCACACGGGGCTCGCAATCTAATGGTGTGGGAGAACAACATGGCGTAAAGGATAGAGCACGGGCCTGGGAAACAGAAGGTCATGGGTTCTAATCCCTTCTCTGTCACTTGTCTGCTGTGTGACCTTGAGCAAGTCATTTCACTTCTCTGGGCTTCAGTACCTCATCTGTAAAATGGGAATTGAGACTGTGAGCCCCACGTGGGACAGGGACTGTGTCCAACCCGATTTGCTTGCATCTACCCCAGCACTTAGTACGGTGCCTGGCATATAGTAAGTGCTTAACAAATGCCACAATTCTTCTTCTCATTATGTACTGAAGCCCCATTTTACAGATGTGAAAATGAAGGCATTGAGATGTTAAATGCATTGCCCAAGATTACGTAGCAGATGAATGGCAGAGTTGGGATTAGAACCCGGGTCTTCTGATTCCCAGTCTTGTTCTCTTTCCCTTCAACCACACAGACTCTCTGCACAAGTAAGCAGGGAAGATGGATGAAGTGAAATAAAGATATGGTGAAGCCCAGTTCAAAGTGTCACCAAAAGCAGCACAATTTTGGTAGATCAATGCAGCGGACAGCCAGGCCCAAAAATCAATTAATCAATGGCATTTATTGAGCACTTACTGTGTCCCAAGCACTGTACTAAGCACTTGGAAAAGTACAGTGAAACGGAGTTTGTAGACATGGTCTCTCCCCATAAAGAGCTTATGGTGTAGAGGAGCAGGATGCAATGTGCAGACAGAGAGCAATCAGGAAAGGGTTGTTTATCCTAGGCAAAGGCTTCTTGAACATTGGGAAACCAAGAGGCAAACAGACAGGTGTGTAAAGAATGAACCCATCACCCCAGTTAGAGTCCATCACGACATGCACACGATGAGGCAGGAAATGTTGGTCACCCGTTGGTCATCTCAGCTATTCACTCGTTCATTCCATCATACGTATTGAGCGCTTACTGTGGAACCCAATTTCACGGAGCTGTGGAGGCCAATTCTTAACCAGCCCTGCTCCATCTTGTTTTCAGACTCCATTTTACTTTTAGTGTAGCTTGTTTTACTTATTCATTTCAGCCACATCCTTTCATCCGCTAAGAAAACTGTACCCACACTTGATTGAATTTTGTTGTTGCTTTGCTGGAAAGGAGCCCCATGCTCAGCAGCAACTATAACTAACTCCCTCTTTCAGCTTTGGGTGATGAGGTTGAGCCTGCTTTTAGGGCAGCCGACTCACTCAGTCCTCACCCATACAGATCTGTATTGCTATTCATTCATTCATTCATTCATTCAATCACATTTACTGAGTGCTTACTGTGTGCAGAGCACTGTACTAAGCACTTGGGAAGTACAAGTTGGCAACATAAAGAGACGGTCCCTACCCAACAGCGGGCTCACAGTCTAGAATTGCATATCATAATATGTTCATTCATTCAATTGTCTTTATTGAGCACTTAATGTGAGCCGAGTACTGTACTAAACACTTGGGGAAGTACGATACAGCAATAAAGGGAGACAATCCCTGCCCGCAATGAGCTGGTGTTGCTGTGACTTGATTCTTTTGTGGAACTCGACATTCATTCATTCATTCAATTCAGTCAATCGTATTTATTGAGCACTTACTGTGTGCAGAGCACTGTACTGAGCACTTGGAAAATGCAATTCAGCAACAAAGAGAGACAATTCTTGCCCACATCGAGCTCACAGTCTAGAATGGGGGGAGACAGACATCAAAACAAGTAAACAGGCCTCAATAGCCTCAATATAAATAAATAGAATTATAGCTATATATGCACATCAAAACAAGTAAACAGGCATTAATATAAATAAATAGAATTATAGATATGTACATATATACACAATTACTGTGGTGTGGGGAGGGGTGTAGAGCAAAGGGAGCAAGTCAGTGAGGGGGGGAAGGGGAGCTGAGGAAAAGGGGGGCTTAGTCCGGGAAGGCCTCCTGGAGGAGGTGAGGCTTCAGTAGGGCTTTGAAGGGGGGAACTGCGATTGGCGGATTTGAGGAGGGAGGGCATTCCAGGCCAGGGATAGGACGTGGGCCAGGGGTTGACGCGGGACAGGTGAGAACAAGGCACAGTGAGAATGTTAGCAGCACCAGAGGAGCAGAGTGTGCGGCCTGGGCTGTAGAAGGAAAGAAGGGAGGTGAGGTAGGAGGGGGCGAGGTGATGGAGAGCTTTGAAGCCAATAGTGAGGCATTTTTGCTTGATTATGGAGGTTGATAAGCAACCCACAGGAGATTTTTGAGGAAGGGGGTGATATGCCCAAGAATGTTTCTGTGGAAAGATAATCCGGGCAACAGAGTGACGTATAGACTGATTTTGTTAATGATGTGCATATAGCTATAATTCTATTTGTTCTGACGATCTTGACACCTGTCTACATGTTTTGTTTTGTTGTCTGTCTCCCCCTTCTAGACTATGAGCCTGTTGTTGGGTAGGGACTGTCTCCATATGTTGCCGACTTATACTTACCAAGTGCTTAGTGCAGTGCTCTGCACACAATAAGTGCTCAATAAATATGATTGAATGAATGAATGAATGAATGAATGGAGAAAGTCAAGAGGTTGGGAGATCAGAAAGGATACTGATGCAGTAATAATTGTAATAATGATGGTATTTGTTAAGCGCTTACTATATGCAAAGCACTGTTCTAAGCACTGGAACAGTAATCCGGTTGGGATAGGATAAGTGATTGTACTAACATGGAGGCAGTTTGGATGGAGAGGAAAGGGTGGATTTTGTCAATGTTGTGAAGGTGAGACTGGCAAGTTTTGGTGACGGATTGGATGTGTGGGGTGAATGAGAGAGAGGAGTCAAGGATGACACCGAGGTTGCAGGCTTTTGAGACTGGAAGGATGGTAGTGCTGTCCACAATGATGGGAAAATCAGGGAGAGGACAGGGTTTGGAAGGGAAGATAAGGAGCTCTGTCTTGGACATGTTGAATTTTAGGAGGCGGGAGGATATCCAGGTGGATGTCCTGAAGGCAGGGGGAGTTGAGAGTCTGGAGGGAGGGAGAGAGAACAGCGGGGCACTGTACTAAGTGCTTGGGAAAGTAGAATATGACAATTAAAGGACACATTCCCAGCCCATAATGAGTTTACAGTCTCCAGGGAATACACTGGTTGCATGGATAGGGTGAGTAGCATCACCGTCTCAAAGGAAGGACAGTGTGCTCTAATAGTAGAAGTATAATTATTTTTATTGTGTGCCTACTTGGTACCTCACACTACACTAAGCAGCTGGGAAGAACAAAACTTCACTCCTCAATCTCAGATCTCCTGACTGTACCTTGATCTTGTCTAGCTCACCACCAATCCTTGGCCCGTATCCTCCCCTTTCACATAATACAGACCGTCACTCTCCCTACCTTCAAAGCCCTACTAGAGAAGCAACGTGGATTACGGTGGAAAGAGCATGGGCTTGGGAGTCAGAGGATGTGGGTTCTAATCCCGGCTCTGCCACTTGTTTGCTGTGTGACCTTAGGCAAGCCACTTCACTTCTCTGTAAAATGGGGATTAAAACTCTGAGCCCCATGTGGGACAATCTGATTACCCTCTATTACCCAGCAGATAGAACGGTGCTTGGCACATAGTAAGCATTTAAGAAATACCATTATTATTAAAATCTCATCTCCTCCAACAAACCTTCCCTAAGCCCTCGCTTCCCTGTCAAATCCCTCTCTTCTGCATTGTCTACACATTTAAGCACTTAATATTCACCCCATTCATCTGACTCACAATCCCACAGCACTTATATGAATATCTTTAACTCTGTCTTTTTCCCAATCTGTAATTTTTTTAATGTCTGTCTCCCCCTCTAGATTGAAAGCTCTTTTTTTTAATGGTATTTGTTAAGCACTTACTATGTGCCAGAAACTGTTCCAAGTGCAGGGGTAGATCCAAGCTAATCAGGTTGGACATAGTCCACCTCCTACATAGGGCTCACAATCTAAATAGCCATTTTAGAGATGAGGTAACTGAGGCACAGAGAAGATAATTGACTTGCCCAAGGTCACACAGCAGACATGTGGCAGAGCCGGGATTAGAACCATGGTCCTTCTGATTCCCAGGCCTGTGTTCTACCCACTAGACCACACTGCTTTTCCTTGTGGACAAGGATCATATCTATTAACTCTGCTGTTTTGTACTCTCCCAAATGCTTAGTACAGTGCTCTACACCCAGTAAGCACTTAATAAGTATTGCTGATTGAATGAATGCACTGAAGTAACACCTTACCTACTCACAAGGAGCATAGACCGTCACTTTTTTCTCTCTTTATGTGCCCATATGCTGGGCTACCTACCATGTGCATAAGGCTGTGCTAGGAGCCTACTATGTGCGGAGAAGCAGTATGGCCTCATGAATAGAGCCCAGGCCTGGGAATCAGGAGACCTGGGTTCTAATCCCAGCTCCTCCACTTGTCTACTGGGTGACCTTGGGTAAGTCATTTAACTTCTCTGTACCTCAGTTACCTCGTCTGTAAAATGGGGATTAAGACTGTGATCCAACCTGATTAGCTTGGATCTACCCCACTGCTTAGCACAGTGCCTGGGACATAGTAAACAATTAGCAAATGTATTTTAAAAAAAAAGAAAGCAGTGTACTTGGTGCTTAGGGAACAATCAGAAAAAAACAAAGGCATGATTCCTACCTTCAAGGAGTTTACAGTGCAGTAGAAGTTATAATAATACTGATGGTATTTGTTAAGTGCTTACTATGTGCAAAACACTGTTCTAAGCACTGGGGGATATAAGGTGATCAGGTTGTCCCATGTGGGGCTCACAGTCTTAATCCCCATTTTACAGATGAGGGAACTGAGGCACAGAGAAGTTAAGTGACTTGCCCAAAGTCACACAGCTGACAAGTGGCAGAGGCGGGATTTGAACCCATGACCTCTGACTCCAAAGCCCGTGATCTTTCCACTGAGCCACGCTGCTTCTCTGAGTTACAAATAATTAAGGAGGCTGGAGACAGCACTGTTTAATAGTGCAAACAATTTGAAGTATTAATTGAGTGTCTTCTGCATGCGGAGCATGGGATTCAGCTCTTGGGTGAGTATACTGAATTTAGAAGAAGTGATCCCTGCCCTCAAGGAGCTTACAGCCTAACAGGGAAGACAGATACAACATATATAGGCAAGGAATGTGTCTTCCAACTCTCTGGTATTGTACTTTTCCAAGCATGTAGTACAGTGCTCTTCCCACAATAAGATCTTAATAAATACTTTTGATAATGATAAAAGAAGAGAAAAGAACATGACTTTATGACTCTTGGCTTCTCTAGTCTGATCCAAATGAGAACAGGTCCTGGACTGGCAAGAATTTTACTGAACAAAAAAGCCAAGTGTGGCCATCTCCAACAAAGAGATCTTTGGGTACTGGTGACTGACGGTTGCCCTGAAAGTGGGAATAATAATAATAATAATAATTATGGCATTTTGTTAAGCACTTACTGGTGCCAAGCACTTTTCTAAACACTGGGGTAGATACAAGGTAATCAGGTTGTCCCACGTGGGGCTCACAGTCCTAGTCCCCATTTTACAGATGAGGTAACAGAGGCACAGAGAAGTTAAGTGGCTTGCTCAAAGTCACACAGCAGACAAGTGGCAGAGATGGGATTAGAACCCACATCCTCTGACTCCCAAGCCCGTGCTCTTTCCACTAAGCCACACTGCTTCTCAACTTCAGCTTCAGCTACCAGATTCAGGGTGGTAGATGAAGACAGTTTTATGGGGGAAGAAGTTTTGTCTTCCAAAAATTCTCCATCGCAGGTGACTGCTCTACCGTGAGGTTTAGCAACCAGTCTTGTGGCTGGATGAAGCACTAGGTAAAGGTGGTCATCCAACTGCCGCAATCTCAGGGATCATTACCTTCACCAAGGTATCTTCCCTTCAACACCTGTGACTCTGTTTCTTCAGGAAGCACTTTGTAGCATAAACCTTCAAAACACAGTGGTAGTATTAGTAGTAGAGTAGTAGTAGTAATAGTAAACTAAGTCCAATCTGTATATATTGGATCTCCTCTAGAACTTAGTACAGTCTTGGCTCATATCAAATACTCAACAAACCCCATCACTACTACTATTATTAGGAGGAGGAAGAATAATGGCATTTAGTGATCACCTGCTGTGTGCAATATGGTATATGAAGTTCTAAGAAAGGTACAACAGAATGAGAGATACTTTCCGTGCTACAATAGACCTGGACCACCAGTACCATTTCAATTATTTTCTGAGCCCTTAGCAGATTATGGCACCCCACTAGGGGCCGGAAAGGATGGCAAATCTAGACAAAATATCCACTTCCTCCCCAAAATCAGAAGGAAACAATGATGCACACACATCCATATCCACAATTGCCAGATGTGGATCATCATTATCATCAATCGTATTTATTGAACGCTTACTATGTGCAGAGCACTGTACTAAGCGCTTGCGAAACACAAATTGGCAACATATAGAGACAGTCCCTACCCAACAGTGGGCCCAGGACTCTAAAAAGCAAATAATATAAAACACTGAAACTGTTTCCCAAAGTTTGAAAGTGGAATTGAACTAGAGGGTTTCTCAATCCTTCTTTATTTTTAGCCCATCAACATCGGTACCAAGCAAACACAGAGTCTTCAATATTTAAAGGTCTTTTCAGAAGAACATCTGTTGTAATTTTCACCTATACCTGGGAGCACAAAAAACTGTATATTGTTCTCCCAGTAGGAACAAAGAAGGTAAATGGTAATTTAGGGCTGAATGCGAACCCTGTGGCATTGGTTAGAGAATCAACAAGAAGGCTTGGGGAATTTGGTCTGTGGGTTTAATTTCGCTAGAAACAGGTCTGACTTGTTCCCAGTTTCTCCAGAACAGCTAAGATCTGCACTAAATGGAATGTGGGAGTGAATTTAGATTGATGTTATTGTTTTCAGCTCCTACCCGTTTCAGAAAGCTGTGTCCGGGGATTGAATCTTTTAGGCTTCAGATAACATTTGTTTTGGGGGATTTTTTTGTTGTTGTTTTTATGGTATTTGTTAAGTGCTTACAGTGTGCTGGGCATTGTTCTAAGTGCGGGTTAATTGCAGGTTAAACAGGTTGGACACAGTCCATGTCTCACATGGGGCTCACAGTCTTAATCACCATTTTAAAGATGAGGTAATTGAGGTGCAGAGAAGTGAATTGACTTCCCCAAGGTCACACAGCAGAGAAGTGGCAGAGCTGGGATTAGAACTCAGGTCCTTCTGACTTCCAGGCCCTGGCTCCATCCATTAGGCCATGCTGTTTCTTCATTCATTCATTAATTTAATTGTATTTATTGAGCCCTTACTGTGTGCAGAGCACTGTACTAAGCACTTGGAAAGTACAATTGGGCAACAATTCGGCTTCTCTGTTGTGAACTTTCCCCCAGTTTGTCCTGGTCAGCAGGAACCAATCTCCTCACCAGGCAGAGAATGACCTCAGCAAGATTATATATTCTTTACACATAGTAGGCTCTCAATAAATATCATTACTGATTGATTGATTCATTCATTCAATCATATTTATTGAGCGCTTACTGTGTGCAGAGCACTGTACTAAGCACTTGATTGATTAAGCAATGGGATTGTGTCCCTGATTCATTCATCCAAAAGTATTTAATGAGTGCTTGCTGAGTACAGAGCACTGAACGTTCCTCTTTCCTCTACATCCAAACCGCTACCCTGCTGGTTCAATCTCTCATCCTATCCCGACTGGATTACTGCATCAGCCTCCTCTCTGATCTCCCATCCTCCAGTCTCTCCCCACTTCAGTCTATAATTCACGCTGCTGCCCGGATCATCTTTGTGCAGAAACGCTCTGGGCATGTTACTCCCCTCCTCAAAAATCTCCAGTGGCTACCAGTCAACCTACGCATCAGGCAAAAACTCCTCACTCTCGGCTTGAAGGCTGTCCATCACCTCGCCCCCTCCTACCTCACCTCCCTTCTCTACTTCTCAAGCTCAGCCCGCACCCTTCGCTCCTCTGCCACTAACCTCCTCACTGTGCCTTGTTCTCACCTGTCCCACCATCGACCACTGGCCCACTTCCTCCCCCTGGCCTGGAATGCCCTCCCTCCGCACATCCCCCAAGCTAGCTCTCCTCCTCCCTTTAAAGCCCTACTGAGAGCTCACCTCCTCCAGAAGGCCTTCCCAGACTGAACCTCCTTTTTCCTATCCTCCTCCCCACCCCCCCGCCCTACCTCCTTCCCCTCCCCACAGCACCTGTATATATGTTTGTACGGATTTATTACTCTATTTATTTTACTTGTACATATTTACTATTCTATTTATTTTGTTAATGATGTGCTTCTAGCTTTACTTCTATTTATTTTGATGACTTGACACCTGTTCACACGTTTTGTTTTGTTATCTGTCTCCCCCTTCTAGACTGTGAGCCCGTTGTTGGATAGGGACCGTCTCTATATGTTGCCAACTTGTACTTCCCAAGCACTTAGTACAGTGCTCTGCACATAGTAAGTGCTCAATAAATACGATAGAATGAATTAATGAATGCACACAACAAACACTCAATAAATGCTATTGATGACAGGCCACACTGCTTTCCTCCAGCCCACACCAGGAAATGGGAAATTGTGATTGACAACATTACCTCGGTGACCTGAAACCTTCATCTGTAGCACCTAGTCTTCGGGCAACATCTGCAATGTAATCCAAGGATGTGCAACTCCTTGTCAAATTTTTTCCAGGGTCAAAGTGCCCATCCATGGAACCTGGAAGGGGATCTTGCTATCGATCACCGAGGGAGTTTCCCAGGTGATGTAGAAACAACCTTGTAATCTGAGTCCCAGCTCCAGTGAAGACCACTCTGACCAAGACTGATTCACATGCTATTCTATGACTAGTCACTAACTTTGAAGAAGCGTGCCCTAATGGATAGAACACGAGCCTGGGAGTAAGAAGGACCTGGGTTCTAATCCTGGCTCCATCACTTGTCTGCTCTGTAACCTTGGGCAAGTCACTTTACTTCTCTGGGCATCAGTTACCTCTTCTGTACTTCCCAAGCGCTTAGTACAGTGCTCTGCACACAGTAAGCGCTCAGTAAATACGATTGATGGTGATCTGTAAAATGGGGATAAAGATTATGAGCCCCACATGGGACAGAAACTGTGTCCAACCTGATAACCTTGTATCTACCCCAGTGTTTAGAACAGTGCTTGACACACAGTAAGCACTTAACAAATATCATTATTACTATGGAAAGTGCACAGGACTGGGAGTCAGGAGACTAAGGTTCTAACCTGGCTCAGGCCTCACCTGCTGTGTGACTCTGGGAAGCTCATTTAACTTCTCTGTTCCTCAGTTTTGTGGCAGAGTCAGGATTAGAACCCTGGTCTCCTAATGCCCAGGTCCCTGCTCTTTCTATTAAGTGCTTAGTACAGTGCTCTGCACGCAGCAAACGCTCAATAAATGCTATTGATGACAGGCCACTCTGCTTCCCTCCAGTAAAATGGGGGTTAAATACCTGTTCTTCCCTTTTAGACCATGATAATAATGGCATTTATTGAGCGCTTACTATGTGCCAAGCACTGTTCTAAGCTCTGGGGAGGTTACAAGGTGATCAGGTTGTCCCACGTGGGGCTCACAGTATTAATCCCCATTTTACAGATGAGATAGCTGAGGCACAGAGAAGTTGAGTGACTTGCCCAAGTCACACAGCTGACAATTGGCAGAGCCGGAATTTGAACTCATGATCTCTGGCTCCAAAGTCCGTGCTCTTTCCACTGAGCCACGCTGCTTCTCTAGACTGTGTCTGATCTGATTATATCTTACCCCGTGCTTGGCGTATAGGAAGTGCTTAACAAATACCACAATTTATTATTATTAATGTCACTATTGTTACCAAACACTCATTGGATGGATAATCACAGCCTTCTGCCAGTGATTATGTGATCACAGAGATCCTGAAATGGAATGGAACATGTAAAGATTGCTGTCATTCAGAACCTGTCTCAAGTGTCATCTCCTCCAGGAGTACAAAGTGCTCAAGTCTCTGGACAAGGTCTCCTACCTGTAAAGGGCAACAGTCTTCCCCTAGCAATTGATGGCACCTCTCCACCGACCTTGGGCCCCCAATGGATGAGGAAACTCCGACCCGTTCTCCTGGAGTCATCCCCCGGTCCCCTCAATCCGCCAGTGTCCAGGACCGCTCTGCACACAAGCACAGAAAACTTGGTGGGTTCAGCCGTGGCAACGATAATGGTGATGGTGATGGATGGCCCAGCTCCTGGCTTGGCCAACCAAGGAGATTCGTGACGGTAATAGAGAGGATTTTTCAGCATCCTGGAGGGAAACACAATTAAGCATCCCGGAGGGAAACGCGGAGACAAGTCCTGTCCGCGGCCCGTTGATAACTATCCGGGGGTGCCGACCAGCTCAACTCTGCAGACTATTAATCCTGCTGAGAAACGGGGAGCCGCTGGAGCAAGTAGATTAAATGGAAATAAACGCAGGCGCGTGGCAAATGGGAACATTTGTCCGGCAGGCTCCTTGGGAAGACTGTTGGACTCCGTGGGATTGGCTATTGATTGTTCTAGAGCATTTCCAGCTGAGAATTTCGGAGGTAACACCTGGAACTGGACTGTAGTGCCACCTGACTGTTTTCGTTGCCGTGTCAAAGACTTGCCAGAATTGCTTTCTCCTTTTCCCTGCTTCTCTTCCACCTGTAACTGGCTTTGTGCCAGAACCTCTTCAGCTCACCATCTTCTGTCATTGTCCCCTTTCCGCTCTCTGCATGTCCTGCTCGCTGCCCAGAAGCAAATTGGCGGGACACAGCTGTACGTGATGGGAAAGAAATGAATGTCAGGAACCAGTTAGGACAAAAAAATTGAAAAAAAATCAGTCCACCTATTCAGCAAATATCCAGTCTGTTCACATAGCTATTTCCTAAATTTCCAAATGGTTAGTCAACTTTTTGCATCAACCTCAGCCATGTTTTCCTAAGAAAGTAATGAAAATTGAAAGCTGAATGAGGCATGCTATATCAGCATAGTCATTCATACTTCAATTTGGCTTTGGGTTCTCATTTGAAAACCTTGTGTTGTACTCTCCCCAAGCGCATAGTACAGTGCCCTAGAGACAGTAAGCACTCAGTATATATGAATGATGACTGATTGTAGCATATAGCCTCAAAGATTGAAAAAAAATTAAATTATTCAGTTCTTGAGTAACATGAAGGTCACGCCCTTGATGTGTTGTGTTATGTGCATTAGTGTTTCTTCTAACATTGCATAACTTCCTGTCCCGATAGAGGTACATACATTACATATTATAAATTATTTATTTATATTCATGTCTGTCTCCCCCTCTAGATGTTAAATTCATGGTGGACTTGTCCGCCAATTCTATTGTATTGCACTCTCTCAAGCACTTAATACAGTGTGCTGTACACAGTAAGCGCTCAATAAATGCCATTGATGATAATGATGATGATGACGATGATGACCCAAGAAAATAGTTTATATTTCTTCTCAAGGTAACCCTTCTGCCCCCACCACATTCACACACTGACACACAATCTCTTAACCTTGAACTTCCACACAGTCATGCAAAATTACAAGCATTTGCACTGTATCATCCCTCACACACCATCAGCCACAATCAGTCATGTGGATGACTACAAAATTGATGCATATCACAAAATCACAATCAGAGAAGCAGCGTGGCATGGTGGGAAGATCACAGGCTTGGGAGCCGTAGGTCATGGGTTCTAATCCTGACTCTGCCACTGGTCAGCTGTGTGATCTTGGGCAAGTCACTTGACTTCTCTTGGACTCAGTTACCTCATCTGGAAAATGGGGATGAAGACTGTGAGCCCCACGTGGGACAACCTGATTTCCTTGTATCTACCCCAGCTCTTAGAACGGTGCTCAGCATATAGTAAGCACTTAACAAATGCCATTACTATTATTATTATTGTTATGTGCACAATTACAAACGTACACAGGTATCACCCCATAGGCAATGACACCCAATCACACACTAACGAAGTGATTTGGAAATCACTTTCCTCCCTCTCTCCACCCAGCCAGGTCCCGAACAGATACCTTCCAGAACCAAGTCTCTTCATTCCTCAGAGATCCCCGTGACTCCCCAGAGATCTCCACGATTCCCCAATGTTCCCCAAGACCCCCCACTCCCTCCGAGCCCCAGGATTGATGCCCCCCAAGCTGTCCACTCCAAAAATGCTCTATCTCTCCACCATTGCTTTGTCAAACTGGCGGGAGCCAATCCAATCCAACATATGTCCGTGGACCTCCCATCTGACCACTGAAACCCAACCTTTCTGGTCATTCCCAGAAACACACACCCAAGGCCCTGGCCTATTTGGACTCCCGTCTGCCATGATCCAGGGAGCTAATCCAAGGGAAAACCGGATGTGACATGCAGTACGGTCACTTCTGGTGGACTTCCTCAGAGCATTGGGCACCTGATTAAATGGAACAGGAAACCACTGCAGATCAGGGTCAGTCTTCCTTGCCGGGAGGATGGTTCCCTCTCTGGGAGAGCCACGTTTTTGGCAACAGAGACCCAAGGCATCTGTAGGTACCCAGGGTCTCTCCAAGGACAAGCACGTCATTCATTCATTCATTCAGTTGTATTTATTGAGCGCTTACTGTATGCAGAGCACTGTATTAAGCACTTGGGACAGGACCAGTCATGAAACAACAGTGTACTCTTTCCCAGTGCTTAGTACAGTGCTCTGCACACAGGAAGTGCTTACTAAACACCGTTACTATGACTACTGCCCCTAGAAGTCTGAGGAATAAAGATTCTTCTGATAGTGCTGCTGGGAAGCAGCGTGGCATAGTGGACAGAACACGGGCCTGGAACTCAGAAGGTCGTGAGTTCTAATCCCAGGCTGTGTGGCTTTGGGCAAGTCACTTAACTTCTCTGAGCCTCAGTTACCTCATCTGTAAAATGGGGATTAAGACTGGGAGCCCCATGTGGGACGGGGATTGTGTCCAACTTAATTAACTTATATGTACCCCAGCACTCAGAACAGTGCTTGGCCCCTAATAAGCGCTTAACAAGTAACACAATTATTATTATTATTCCAGTCCAGGGTGGACCCTCTGAGGCAACTCCTGGGCACCCACCCAAGAAATGTGACAAGTCCCATGCTCGTCAAGTGGTACAGCATAGTGGATAGAGCATGGATCTGGGGTCAGAAGTACATGGGTTCTAATCCCGGCTCTGCCACTTGTCTGCTGTGTGACCTTGGTCAAGTCATTACCCTTCTCTGGGCCTCAGTTACCTCATCTGTAAAATGGGGATTAAGACTGGGAGCTCTATGTGGGAAAGGGACTGTGTCCAACCCGATTTGCTTGTATCCACCCCAGCACTTAGTACAGTGCCTGACACATAGTAAACATTTAACAAATACGATTATTGTTATCATTATTATTATTGTTAAACCCCATTGTCACTCTCTGCCGATGCATCCCTCGGCTTTTCTGGTGGGGCCGGCTCAGTGGAAAGAGTATGGGCTTGGGAGTCAGGGGTCATGGGTTTGTACCCCGGCTCCACCGCTTGTCAGTTGTGTGACCTTGGGCAAGACACTTAACTTCTCTGTGCCTCAGTTATGTCATCTGTAAAATGGGGATTAAGACTGTGAGCCCCATGTGGGACAACCTGATCACCTTGTATTCCCTCCAGTGCTTACAGCAGTGCTTTGTACATAGTAAGCACTTAACAAATACCACCATTATTATTATTATTATTATCCAAGGCATCTCAGGTCTCCAGCTCTTGTCCTGGGATGAAACTCTCATCCTGGAGCCCATCACCAGTGCCAAGGTGCTGACTTCCATCCCTGGGCTCTTCCCCCTGGCTTCTGGGGCAAGTTCTAGCACAAATTAGCCCCCGGCTTTTCCTCTTAGCCAATCCCTTCGGATCTTGAAAATAGCTCTTCACGGGGTCTGTGCGGGGTGTCCAGAGGGCACTATGGGATTAAACTCAGGGTAATAGATCCACATTTTTGGCATTTGGCTCAGCTCAATCTGTGCCAGAACATTTTGAAGTAATTGAAGCCAAGGAAGGGTGTGTTTAGGGAGATCAATAAGCGAAGAATTACACTAATGAATGCCTGTGTTACAAGACCATTAATCAGAGAAGCAGCAGTGTTTCGATTCAGAGAAAATGCTCAGTTTTTTTCAAACTTACATGGAGGAGGGACATGGTTCTAAAGCATTGGCTAATAATAGAGTCGAAGGATAAATTACAGGAGCCCTATTTCCTGATTCTAAACCCAAGCCTTTAAAAAGTATAATTGCTTTCAATGTGGGTTTCTCTCCTCCTGAGGAAATGAACCTAACCAACATCTGGGATGAGGGTGTTGGAAGTGCCGGTGATCTGATTTCAACAAATTGCCAGTTTTCCATCAACTAAAATCCGATTTTGGAGGCGAGATATTGTCAGACACAGTGCTGCAGAGGGAGTGGAATTCAAAGGCCAGGTGACATGAAGTCTGAGGATGCTGTGTTGCAATTCTGGCCAAAAGGAAAAACATTGTCTCCTGGATCAATCCAGGCCAGTAGAGGAGGTTGGAATCGGACTGGGGCTGGGGATGAAGGTGAGGTGGTGCCACGGAGATCAGTGTGGCCCTGTGTCATAGGAGGCTGCTGGGACAGCCTACTGATCTGAGAGTTTTGTTCTGAAATCTCAGGGAAGTTACTGAAATCTCCCACTTCAGTTTCTCTGCTCCCTAAGAATGAAGTCAGAAGTAGATTCTGACCCTACTGGGTGATTCTGAGGAATTAGCAAGGTGGAAACTCGAAGACCGAACTCTAGCTTCACCAGTCCCCCACTTCTAGAGAGAGATCAATTTAGTGAGAGTCTCTCAAATAGGGGGCAATGTTGTCTACTACCCTGAACAAAGCTCTCTGGAAAGCCTGCTTAAGACACCATCTGCTAAAGGACCATCTCATCAAAATAGGATGTCTTGTTACTCTTGCAATTTGTTGGTGTCCATTCTAAAAGCAGCATGGCCTAGTAGAAAGACCATGGTCCTAAGAGCCAGATTATTTGAGTTCTCATCCTGGCTCTGTCAGTTACCTGCAATGTGACCTTGGACAAGTTATCTCACTTCTCTGGGTCTGCCTCAGTTTCCTCAGCTGTAAAATGGGAATTAACTCCTACTCCCTTCTACTTAGACTGTGAGCTCCATGTAGGACAGAGACTAGTTCCACCTGATTATCTTGCATCTACCAGAAGCTTGGCACACAACAGGTGCTTAACAAATATTAATAATAATAATGACATTTGTTAAGCACTTACTATGTGCCAAGCACTGTTCTAAGCCCTGAGGGGATACAAGGTAATCAGGTTGTCCTACGTGGGGCTCACAGTCTTCATCCCCATTTTACAGATGAGGTAACTGAGGCCCAGAGAAGTTAAGTGACTTGCTCAAAGTCACACAGCCGACAAGAGGCGGAGCCAAGATTAGAACCCATGATATTATTATTATTCTAAATAAAAGCATTCTGCCTCTATCAAGGCCCCAGGTAGGAATGGAAACAAGATGCATCATTCCTGGAGAAATGCAGGGGAAAACAGGGAAAACACACACCCCTCAACAAGAGACTTTTTCTGGAGCAATGCAATATGTCATACAGCCAGGATATCGACATGGTTTCACAATCCTGGAGCAGCAGTATTTGTTAGGAGGAGAATCTCTTCTAAGGTGGTCACATTTATGTGACTGAAACATCATTCACAAAGGTTGGCTGCATTTGGTTCTTTTGGACAGCAAAGAAAGCTTATTTCTGTTTGTACCCAAAACATCAAGGGATGAAGCTGACACGGAGAGGCAGGCCAGCTCTTCCCTCCCCACTCTGGCCAAATAAGTGGATCTCCAAGCTGCTGCAGCCTCTCTGAGTTCCCCTGAGCCTTTCACCACCCTCAGACCAGGGCTAGCAGGCCCACTGATAACTGGAGGATGTCACTCAACTGTTCTCCATACCTTCAACAGCCCACCCTACAGAGAGAGTTGCCAGGGTACCCACGAGAGGGGACAGAGGCTGTTGGAAGGAGAGAGTCAGAGAACTGTGGCTTCATTAGGCCATTTGTATAAGGTAGGTGCTCTGAACTTGGACTGGAGTGGGTTTTTGGTCCCAAATCTCCAACATTTTAGAAAAACAAGAATAAAGTGTGGAATGGGCACACTGTTTAAATGGTTCATCATCTGAAAGGACTGGAATGCTGCTCTTAAATTAGTCAATCAAACTGGTATTTTTTGAGTTCTTACTGTGTGCCACCAATCAATCAATAGTATTTTTTAATGGTATTTGTTAAGCTCATGCTATGTGCCAGGCACTCTACTTAACAAGCTAATCTAGTCGGACACTGCTAATGTCCACATGGGGCTCACAGTCTTAAACCCCTATTTTCAGAGAAGGCAACCGAGGCACAGGGTAGTTAAGTGACTTGCCAAAGTCACACAAAAGCAGGTGGCAGAGTCAGGATCAGAACTTAGGTTCTTCTAAATCGCAGCCCCATGTTCTATCCACTAGGCCATACTGTTTCATTCATTGTGTGCTTACTGTGCACAGAGCACTGTACTAAGTACTTGAGTGTGCATAATACTAATCAATCAATCAATGAAATTTTTTGAGCTCTTATTGTGTGCAGAGCACTGTACTAAGCGCTTGGGAGAGTACAGTATAACAGAGTTGGTACATACGTTCCCTCTCTGCAGTGAATTTACAGTCTAGAGAGTGTTTGGGAGAGTACAACACAGTAGATTTGGTAGACACAATCCTTGCCCCCTGGGAGTTTACCATCTTTGATGCTGACTCAACTTGGAAGTTGTCATATAGAAGGAAGAGGGAGAAATGCTTGGGTTTCATTCCTTTTGTCTCAGAAGAGGAGGCTGCCTAATTCTGAGACTCTTGGTGAGGTGGAGTCTCAACAGAGTGATAAGTGTCCATAGATTGACCCAACACCAGGATTGCATTCGAGAAAGTCAACTCATTGTGATCCCATCTGGAGGCCTCAGTGTTGAGAGCAGCTATGAGGGGAAATGGTCACACTGAGTTGATTTTCATCTTAAATTGTCAGTCGATCTGAGCTGTCATGGAAGTAAAACACACTTTGCTTTTTCCTTTAAGAGGCAAATGTGCCTTTGGGCTTTAATTTTTCTCCCAAACACCCTGATGCCTCTAGTTAAACTGAGGCTAGAAATGTTGCAATCCTGGCCTCTGAGTGCCAGACACCCTCCTTAAAGCATTGCTTTCAGTCAATAGAGAGAGAAATGCTTGGAAAAAGCACTGTTACAGAACCCTAAGAAGCTGAGAATCTGAAAGATTTGAAGTGTTGTAGCAATCCAGTGAAGAGTCATGAAAAGGATGTGATCGATAAAAGAGCAAGTCTTCAGTAGGTTTTGTCAAGTTGTTTTTAACGGCCAGGTCTTAGAGAAACTTCATACACTCTTTAGATCTTGTATTGGCACAGCCTCACCTCTTTCAGCGGGTTAGCTGCAATCAGTTCACAGGAAAACTAACCTTCAACTGCCCGAGGAAAGATGCGACTGTCCCAACCAGACCAAGCAAACAGCTAGTGAACACAAATATAGCTCTCCTCCTTACCCACTGTCTGAGTTAACCATCCAGGATTAGTATGACACAGCATGGCCTAATGGATAGAGCGTGGTCCTGGACGTCAGAAGACCTGGGTTCTAATCCCAGCTCTGCCACTCGTCTGCTGTGTGCTTGGGCAAGTCACTTCACTTCTCCATCCCTTAGGTATCTCATCTGAAAAATGGGGATGAAGACTGTGAGCCCCATGTTGGACAGGAGCTGTGCCTGACTCAATTATCTTGTATCTACCCCAGAGCTTAATGCAGTGCCTGGAACATAGCAAGTGCTTAGAAAATTCCAGTGAATCAATCGAGTCCTCCCACTTGATGGTGACCTTGAAGCACCATGGACTAGTGGATAGAGCACAGGCCTGGGAGCCAGGTCATGGGTTCTTATTCCAGCTCCACCACTGGTCTGCTGAGTAGCCTTGGGCAAGGCACTTCACTTCTCTGTGCCTCAGTTACGTTATCCATAAAACAGGATTAAGACTGTCAACCCTATGTGGGACAGCAACTTTGTCCAACCCAACTGTCTTTTATCTACTCCGGAGCTTAGACCGGTACCTGGCACATAGTAAGCATTTAACCAAAGTCATTATTATTATTATTTTTCTTTGAAGAAAAAACAAACACTCACCTACCCTAGGTGGTTTAGTCAATTCGTCCATCTAGTTGCAGGGGATGGATGAGATAACTTCTCTAGAAATAGGGATAATAATGAATAATAACCGTGGCATTTGTTAAGCGCTTACTATGTGACCTATACTAAGTGCTGGAGTAGGCATTCATTCATTCCTTCATTCACTCGTATTTATTGAGCACTTACTGTGTGTGGAACACTGTATTAAGCACCTGGAAAAAACAATTCAGCAACAGGTAGAGACAATCCCTACCCAACAGTGGGCTCACAGTCTGGAAGGGAGAGACAGACAACAAAACAAAGTAAGTAGACAGGCATCAATGGCACCAAAATGTATAAATAGAATTATTCATTCAATTATATTTATTGAGTGCTTACTGTGTGCAGAGCACTGTCATTAATAAAATAAATAGAATAATAAATATGTACAAATATACACCAGTGCTGTGGGGTGGGGAAGCGGGTAGAGCAGAGGGAGGGAGTAGGGGTGATGAGGCGGGGTGGAGGAGCAGAGGAAAAGGGGGACTCAGACTGGGAAGGCCTCCTGGAGGAGATGAGCTCTCAGTAGGGCTTTGAAGGGGGGAAGAGAGCTAATTTGGCGGAGTGAGGAGGGAGGGCATTCCGGAGCAGAGGTAGGACACGGGCCAGGGACAGGCGGGACAGGTGAGAATGAGGCACAGTGAGGAGGTTAGCGGCAGAGGAGTGGAGTGTGTGGGCTGGGCTGTAGAAGGAGAGAAGGGAAATGAGGTAGAAGGGGGAAAGGTGATGGAGGGCTTTGAGGTCAATAGTGAGGAGTTTTTGTTTCACATGAAGGTTGATAGGCAACCACTGGAGATTTTTGAGGAGGGGAGTGACATGCTCAGAGTGTTTCTGTAGAAAGATAATCCGGTCAGCAGAGTGAAGCATAGACTGAAGTGGGGAGAGACACGATGACGGATGGGTTGGACTCTCAATAGGTGGCATTTTTAATCCCTGTACAGCAATTGTACCTGCAAATTTGGGCTCAGTTGTGATTTAGCGAAAACATGATTGGCCCCTAAGTACCTAAATCAATCAATGGCATTTATTGAGCATTTACTGTGTGCAGAGCACTGTACTAAGCACTTGGGAGAGTACAATACTATCAAGTTGGTAGACAACTTCCCTGCCCTCAATGAGCTCACAGTCTAGAGGGATAGAATGGGTATTTTGTTTTCCTCTTGTCTAGATTTTTAAAATTCTGTGAATTTAAGTCTTCTGAAAAGAGATTAAAAAGCAATTTAAGGACCTCCAAGTTTACAATAGATTTATATAAGTGAAAAGGCAGCTATTCCCCAACAGTTTGTAGGTGACTATCCCTACCCTGAGAGATCAACTGATAAAAGGAGGCTTTAAAGTCCCCAACTGGAACTATAAGCCTAAATTGTCCTTTCATTATATATTATTGCCTAATAAATCTAATATGTCTATGTGAAGTTTTCATGGCATTAGAACAGCATGGGGATTAACATTTGGAGCAGTCACTTCAATTTTCTTCTGCCAGAGACAGTACAGTGCTCTGCACAGAGTAAACATTCAGTAAATACCAGTGATTGATAGAGAAGCAGCATGGCTAAGTGGATAGAGCATGGAGCTGGGAGTCAAGAAGGACTCAGGTTCTTATCCCGGCTCCACCTCTTGTCTGCTCTGTGATCTTGGGTCAGTCACTTACCTTCTCTGTGCCTCAATTACCTCATCTATAAATGGGGGATTGAGACTGTGAGCCCCACTTGGGACAGGGACTGTGCCCAACCCTATTTGCTTGTATCTAACCCAGTGTTTAGTACAGTGCCTGGCACCTAGTCAGCGCTTACCAAGTACCACAATTATCATGGATTGGTTACATATAAGAGCAGATCTAGAACAAAGAAGGGAAACTTGGGCTGGAAAATGTCCATCATGAAACCATTTATCGTTTTGAGCTCCATTGTTGATTGGTCCAGGAAGCCTGGGAGTGCTATATTTTTCTCTGCCTAGATGGACCAGGGTTCAGGAGTTGAAACGCCCACCACCCTCTTGCAATCTCTGCAAAAGTTATAGAGGAAATGGAGCTTTCTGGTAATCTCTTTGAGTAACTGGTTGACTTCGAACCTGTAACTGCTGTAGATTTCAGAAAGGAAATTATTATAGGAACAAAAATAAGATGAGCTTGTGAAGAGAAAAGTGGAAACAATGGAGTCTTGCATAGATGTACAGCAAGGGCAGGAGGGGGAATTTGCAAGTTTGCCTGAACTAAGACACGATCCCCTAGGAAAATGAGAATTTCTAGGAGTATCCGAACCCTTTCTTCCTCTATTCAGAAGATTCCTTCCAAATGCTTTTCTATCCAGACCATTCACCTTCAGTTCAGGTCATTCTTTCCAAATGTCTTTCTGATCTCTTTGGTCTGGTATCCAAGTCTTTAAGAGCTAGCTCTGACAACATAGAAAACCTAGCATCAGGGGATAGGCTATAAAAAACCAAACACCTAGGGAAGCCGCACTGACAGATGAGTCAGAATTAGGTTCATCCCCAATATATGGTTTCTCTGGAGAAATGGGAAAAGGTTAGAAAGCTCTTAACCCATTCTGGCTGACTGAGGTGGAAACTAAAGAAACAAAGTTTAATCTATTAGGTTGCAAGCTCCTTGAGGGCAGGGAATGTGTGCTATATGTCCTCTGAACTGTGCGCTATACACAGTAAGCATTTAATTAATACCATTAATTGATTCATCAAAAAAGTCATCAATATCAACATGAGCAACAACAGCAGTATTTATTGAGCACTTTGTGTGTGCAGAACACTGTCCTAGACACATCATGTGTACATAGAACTGTATTTGCATCCTGCCTTCAGAATATTTCTACTTGGCTGTCCCGCGGACACCTCAAACTTAACATGTCCAAAACAGGACTCATTTAGTCAATCATATTTATTGAGCGCTTACTGTGAGCAGAGCACTGTACTAAGCGCTTGGGAAGTACAAATCGGCAACATATAGAGATGGTCCCTACCCAACAATGGGCTCACAGTCATCTTCCTACCCAAACCCTTTCTTCCCCCTGACTTTCCCATCACTGTAGTCAATCAATCAATCATATTTATTGAGCACTTACTGTGTGCAGAATGTTGTACTAAGCGCTTAAGAGAGTACAATACAATAAACAGACACATTCCCTGCCCACAATGAGCTTACAGTCTAAAGGGGGAGACAGACATTAATATATGTAAATAAATTACAGACATGAGCATAGGTGCTATGGGGCTGGGAAGGGGGATGAACAAAGTGAGCAAGTCAGGGTGACTCAGAAGGGTGTGGGAAAAGAGGAATGTAGGGCTTAGTCAGGGAAGCATCATTATCTTCCCTGTCTCACAAACCCATAAACTTGGCATTATCCTTGGTTTATCTCTCATTTAACCTCTATATTTAATTTGTCACCAAATCCTTTTAGTTTTACCTTCACATTTCACTCAAATCCACTCTTTCACCCTACCATGCTGATAATAATGATAATAATAATTATGCTATTTGTTAAACGCTTACTATGTCCCAAGCAATGTTCTAAACACTGGTGTAGATACGATGTAATCAGGTTGTCCCACATCAGGCTCACAGTCTTAATCCCCATTTTACAGAAGAGGTAACTGAGGCACAGAGAAGTTCAATGGCTTGACAAAGATCACAGAGCAGATAAGTGACAGAGCTGGGATTAGAACCCACGACCTCTGACTCCCAAGCCCGTACTCTTTAAGCACTTTTCCTAGCCCACCTTGAGCACTGCATCAGCCTCCTTGCTGACTTCTCTGCCTCCTTTCTCTTCCCGCTCCAGTGCATAATTCACTCTGCTGCCTTGACCATTATTCTACAAAACCATTCAGTCCCTGTTTCCCCACTTCTCAAGAACCTCCAGTGGTTGTCCGTCTACCTCCGCATCAAACAGAAACTACTCACCATTGGCTTTAAATCACTCACTAACCTTCCCCCACACCCCAGTTTACCTCCCTGATTTCCTTCTACAACCCAGCCTTCACATTTTGCTCCTCTAATGCCAATTTATGTACTCTACCTCCATCCCATTTACTGATCCCTGATTTCATCATGTGAATCTTTAATCTGTAATCTTAATCTGTTAATACTGAGGCTCATCATCATCCACAGTAGGATAGTAGCCTACTGGAAAGAGCACAGGTTTAGGAGTCAGATGACCTGGGTTCTAATCCCGACTCCACCACCTATCTGCTGTGTGATCTTGGGCAAGTCACTTCACTTCTCTGTGCCTCAGCTCCTCATCTGTAAAATGAGGATTAAGACTGTGAGCCCCACATGGGACATGGATTGGGTCCAACCTGATTAACTTCTATCTACCCAGCGCTTAGGATAGTGTCTGACATATAGTAAGTGCTTAACAAATACCATTAAGAAAAATAGACTCCATCGTTAGTAGTAAACTATTAGATATGTACAATAGAATGAAAAGAGCAGGCCCCTTCCCCTGAGACATTTGTCATCTGGTGGAGGAGACAAGAGGACATAATTTCTGAATAAACACTAAGAGAGCAAAAGCATTGGTGTGAATAGTGAACACTAAAATAAGCAATTTAATAAGTAGACAGTAAGTAGATATTTGGTGTTACATCCACGGGAATAATGAGGGAACTGGGGCTATGCTCTGGCCACGATAATGGAGTTTAATTAGGGAAGGCCTCCAGGGGGATACAGCTTTTGAGGGGCAAAGGAACAGTGAGATTTTGGTTCAAGATTGGTGGCTTCTCTCTAGTGGAGACTGGCAGTAGAGTAATAATAATAATAATAATGGTATTTGTGAAGTGCTTACTATGTGCAGTACACTGTTCTAAGTGCTAGGGAGGTTACAAGGTGAACAGGTTGTCCCATGTGGGGCTCACAGTCTTAATCCCCATTTTACAGATGAGGTAACTGAGGCCCAGAGAAGTTAAGTGACTTGCCCAAAGTCACACAGCTGACAGTAGGCGGAGCTGGGATTTGAACCCATGACCTCTGACTCCAAAGCCAGTGCTCTTTCCACTGAGCCACGCTGCTTCTCAGAGTAGCAGAATATGGGGGCAGGGGGTCTCACAAGCTGGGAGGCATGGGTCTTTAGTCCCTCTCTGGAGAAAGGGGAATATGGATCCTTCTTTTCCCATGTCCTTCCTGATAGCATTGGCAAGGGTCTGAGAAGGAAAGAGCCTCCTTTCCCCCTGTTTTGCCCCCCTGGCATTTTTCAGTGAGATTTTTGGCCAGAGAGCAGGCAGGGGCAGGAAGCCCTTACCATTGTCCT
The DNA here is from genome assembly GCF_015852505.1 of Tachyglossus aculeatus. NCBI lineage: Eukaryota > Metazoa > Chordata > Mammalia > Monotremata > Tachyglossidae > Tachyglossus > Tachyglossus aculeatus. The sequence continues at coordinate 100,493,359 of NC_052067.1, read as the reverse complement.
GGCCAGATCTACTTTCCCACTTCCTGAAAAGCTACCTTCCCCAGGAGGTCTTCCTTGATGAATGCCCATATTCCTAGTGAGGTCAAGCCCTGTCTTCCTCAGCAGTCATCCCCATGCAGCAGGGCAAAGGGCTAGGCTAAGAAGGACCCGGGCAGAGCTGCTTCTCTACAGAATCCTCTAAAATGGAACTTTGAAGTTCACCTCTTCTTGAAGTGACTTCTGCCTGGGTGGTATGGAACTTGCTGACCTTGGCCACGGCTTCACAGATTTGGCTGTTTCAGTTTAACTCTCATTTTGATCTTGAAGGTAAGAGATGCTGACTTTTCCACCGCCAGGTAAAATGCTTCTCCCTGACACTCTGTGGTGTTTGCAATCCCCTTTGATAAGATCAAACCTGTTGACATTTTCAATATTGGTAGTGCCCTGCACGTGCTAATTCAGCTTGGGGGAATATCCTGGCCCTGACCTTGCAGGAAGATTAACTTTGCGGATTACCTCAGCAGTGGCATGGAAGCCCCGGCTTGTTAGTCCCTCAGCACCACGTTCCAGCGGAGACTCCCAGGTTCTAAGGGAGGCTTGGAAATAGAAACTCCACACCATTGGCTTTATAGCCATCAATCACCTTGCCCCCTTCTACCTCACCTTGCTCCTCTCCTACTACATCTCAGACTGTACTCTTCACTCCTCTAATCCCAACCTTCTCACTATGCCCTCACCTTTTCTATCTCACCACGGATCTCTCGCCCACATCCTGCCTCTGGCCTGAAACGCCCTCCCTCCTCATACCCGACAGACAATTCCTTGTCCCCCCACTTTGAAGTAATCTTCTTTGAGAAGCCTTCCCTGTCTAAGCCCCTTTTACTCTTCTCTGTCTTCCTTCTGAGTCGTTCACCTCCCAGCCCCACAATACTTAGGTACAAACCTGCAATTTATTTAATTATTTTAATGGCTGTCACCCCCTCTGGACTGTAAGCTCATTGTGGGCAGGAAATGTGTCTGTTAATTGTTGCATTTTACTCTTCCAATCACTTAGTATAGTGCTCCACACACAGTAAATGCTCAATAAATATATTCGAATGAATGAATGAATGGTGGGGAGAGGGCTCAGCAAAGGAACTGGCTTAAGCCAACCAGACTCATTCAGAACAGCAGTGGCTTTAATAGTGAAGCAGCAAGGTCTAGTGATGATGATAATCATATTTATTGAGTGCTTACTGTGTGCAAAGCACTATACTAAACATTTGGGAGAGTACAATATCACAACAAACAGACACATTCCCTGCCCACAATGAGCTCAAAGTCTAGAGGGGAAACAGACATTAATGTGCATAATAAATAGATAAATAAAAGAATAAATTACAGATACATGCGTAAGAGCCTTGGGGATGGGAGGAATGATGAATGAAGGAGCAACTAAGAGCAGTGCTTAGGGAGGGGGAGAAGAGGAGAGGAGGGCTTAGACAGCGAAGACTTGTTGGAGCAGGTGTGCCTTCAATAAGGCTTTGAAGTAGGGGAGAGCAATTATCTGTCTGATATGAGGAGGGAGGGCATTCCAGGCCAGAGGTAGGATGTGGGTGAGAGATGGGGGGAGGGGAATAGGGGAATTGAGGGCTTAGTCAGGGAAGGTCACTCAGTAAAGAGTACTGTACTAAGAATTATATCTCTGTGTACTCCCTGTTACTACATCTGCGTTCAAAGGATCAATCTGTCAATCAATCAATCATGTTCTTTGAGCACTTAATATGTGCAGAGCACTGTACTAAGCACTTGGGAGAATACAACACAATATAATTAGCAGATATGTTCCCTGCTCACAATGAGCTTAAGATTGTAGATGGGGAGACAGACATTAATATGAATAAAGTTCATATTAGATCCGGTATTAGAACCCAGATTCTCTAACTCCCAGGCCCATGGTCTTTTCACTAGGCAATGCTGCTGTGGGCAGGGATCATGTCTACACATCTCTGTTTTATAGTACTCTCTCAACCACTTGCTACAATGCTCTGCACACAGTAAGTGCTTAAACAATACCACTGATTGATTGACTGATTGATTTGTCCCCATATTGCCCTGATCCACTGGGGCCCCGAATCCCTGCTGGGCTTGTTTCCCCATCCCAAAGGGGCCAGGTAAGCACTTTAAGCCCCTTCCTCTAGACTTTAAATTCATTGTGGGCAAGGAATGTGTATGTTATATTGTACTCTCCCAAGTGCTTAAACAGTGCTCTGCACACAGTAAGCACTCAATAAATACGATTTACTGACCGATTGACTGACTGGTCTCTGCTGGTTGTTCAGACTAGGAGGGGAGCCAGGAACAGTGGTTCTCTGTCTGAGTCTGTCCCTCGATCTCCATGGAGAGACAGGAACCTGGCCCTAAAGAGTCAGGACTTATGGAATACCTGCTTCCCTGCTTCCAAACACCAGATAGGTGTGTGTCTCTTCCTGAGGCTGAGGCCCTAAGAAATGAGCTCAAACTCAGTTGAATCTGAGGTGATAGAATCAAGAGCCCCAGCTCAACAGGCTCAAGGTCTAAGTAGAAGAGAGGAGAAGCATTGAATCCCCCATTTTTTCAGGAATTAAGTGACTTGCCCAAGGTCACTCAGCAGGCAGTAGCAGAGCTGGGAGTAGAACCCAGATCTTCTGACTCTCTGGTCCATACTCTTTCCAACCAGCCATGCTGCTTCCCTATTTGGGCAAGTCACCTCATTTCTCTGTGCCTCACTTTCCTTATTTGTAAATTGGGGGTTTAATACCTATTCTCCTCCCCTCTTAGACTGTGAGCTCCATGTGGGACAACTCATTAACCAATCTGATTGTCATGTAACTACCTCAGCACTTCATAATGTGCTTGGCACAAAGTAAGAATTCAACAAATGCCACAGTTATCAATTATGATTAAGGGTACCCTAAGACTGCAGCCAACATCGCCTTGGAGAGGTTTAAAGCAATGCTGTGGATGTGTGAAGAATTCCCTCTGTCTCTGGTGGAGCAGGTGACTCCATCTCTCTTCTCTCTTCTGTTTCATCTCTCTCTCTCTCTCCCCTTTGTCTCTTTCCATCTCTCTGCTCACTATCTTTCATCTCTTTCTGTCTCTCTCCATCTCTCTTCTCCCTGTTTCATCTCTCTCTCCCCTTTGTCTCTCTTCATCTCCCTGCTTGCCATCTCTCATCTCTTCTCTCATCTTTCACCTCTCTCTCACCTCTTCATCTCTTCCCCCTCCATCTTACCTCTCTCTCTGTCTCTCTTCTCTCGTTTCATCTCTCTCTTCCCTCTTTGTCTCTCTCCATCTCTCTGCTCTGTATCTCTCATCTCTCTTCTCTCATCTTTCACCTCTCTCTCACCTCTTTATCCCAGACTGAGCCCCCTCCTTCCTCTTCATCCCTCCCACCTTACCTCCTTCCCCTCCCCACCGCACCAGTATATATGTATATGTTTGTACATATTTATTACTCTATTTATTTTACTTGTACATGTTTATTCTATTTATTTTATTTTGTTAATATGTTTTGTTTTGTTGTCTGTCTCCCCCTTCTAGACTGTAAGCCTGCTGTTGAGTAGGGACCGTCTCTATATGTTGCCAACTTGTACTTCCCAAGTGCTTAGTACAGTGCTCTGCACACAGTAAGCGCTCAATAAATACGATTGAATGAATGAATGAATGAATCCAGAAGGGGACTAATGTAACAGAGGACAAGGGAGAAAGATCACCTGCCCTGTCCAGGAGAATGGACTTTAATCAGGGAGGGCCATCTGGAGGAAATGGCCTAACAGGAGCAGGGGAAGTAAGAGGTCTGAAGCTGAGTGCTGCTCTCTGGTCATGGTGGTGGCGAGTAGGTGCAGGTTGTGGATTTTCCTCCCACCGCCAGCTCTCCAGCCAAAACATTGCCATATAATTTTGGGGGTCGGAGGGGGCCTCCTCTTGCATTGCTGTTGGGGAGGGGTATGGGAAAAGAATGCCCATGGGAGGCAGTCGCCCTCTCCCCCATGTTCTACTTCTGCTAGAGAGGGTCTATTGTCAATAAAAGTCCTAAATAAACATCAGCAGGGCCCACATGACCCCCTCTTAATCCCCCACTCTCTACTCTCCCATCTCAAGTCACTTCCACCTGGTTGCACTCCTTGACTAATTTCAGTCATCCCTGGGCTTGTCTTCCCATCAGCCATCCTTGTGTCTTTCATTTGTCAATCATTCTTTTAATTGTATTTATCATTTCTATTGATACACCTACTCTGTTTGTTCATTTTTAAAATGGTATTTGTAAAGTGCTGTGTGTTGAGCACTTTTGTAAACACTGGGGTAGATACAAATTTATGAGATTGAACACAGTCCCTGTCCCACATGGAGTTCACAGTATAAACTGGAGAGAGGAAAATTTAATCCCCATTTTACAGATGAGGTAACTGAGGCACAGAGAAATCAAATGACTTGCCCATACTCATAGCAAGCAATTGGCAAAACCAGGATTAGAACCCAAGTCCTCTGACTCCCAGCCCCTTGCTCTTTCCACTAGGCCATGTCGCTTCTCATGATCATTTGGTCTGTGGCTGTCTAGTTTGAATGTAAATTCATTCATTTAATTGTATTGATTGAGCACTTACTGTGTGCAGAGCACTGTACTAAGGGCTTGGAAAGTAAAGTTGGCAACATATAGAGACGGTCCCTACCCAACACCTCCAGAGCCTAGACCATGTCTTCCTCTTGCCCTCCAAGTGCCCAAAACAATGCTCAGTGCACAATAGGCAATCAATCAGCAGTGTGGCTCAGTGGAAAGAGCACGGGCTTAGGGGTCAGAGGTCATGGGTTCTAATCCCGGCTCCCCCACATGTCTGCTGTATGACCTTGGGCAAGTCACTTAACTTCTCTGAGCCTCAGTTACCTCATCTGTAAAATGGGGATTAAGACTGTGAGCCCCACGTGGGACAACGTGATCACCTTGTATCCTCCCCAGTGCTTAGAACAGTGCTTCGCACATAGTAAGCGCTTAACAAATGCCATCATTATTATTATTAAGCAATATGGAGGAGGATAATGAACTCTATTATTCCTGTTATGTCAAGGATAGCAACCATGTGGCCCAGTGAAAAGAGCCTGGGCTTTGGAGTCACAGTACCTACGTTCTAATATAGTCCCTACCAATTGCGTGCTGCGTGACCTTGGGCGAAAGAACTTCATTTCTCTAGACCTCAGTTACCTCATCTGTAAAATGGGGATTAAGACTGTGAGCCCCACGTGGGACAACAAGATTACCTTGTATCTACCCCAACACATAGAACAGTGCTTGGCACATAGTAAGCACTTAACAGATACCAAAACTATAATTATTATTATTTAACAAACACCAAATTCACACAATTCATCCATGGGAAGCAGGCTGACCCATTAGTGGTGTTGCTCATGTTCTAACGTTATAGACTACATGTTCATTCAGGTGCATGAAAATCCAGCTGGAGGGACAGCTTCCTCAGGAAGCAGAAAATGAGGATCCGTTGTCTGTCCTCTCTCCTACTTAGAAAGTGAGCCCCAGGTAGGATGGGGACTGTAACCAACCTAATTTAGTTGTATCTAACCCAGTGTTTAGAACAGTGAGTGCTTTGCACATAGTAAGTGCTTAACAAATACCATTAAAAAAACATGTAGCATGCATTAGAGCAGAAACATGCACACTCGGAATGACAAATTGCTAGTTATCATTATTATGCCCTGAGGCAAATGGGTGATTTATGTGAAGTGCAAAAATCATTTATACTTTTACCAGTCTCACTAAATTTAATGGAAATAACTCAGGGGTTCACATGTGGCAAATCCAACAGCAGATTTCCGCAAACCATTCAGATTGAACAGAATGTGGCTTGTGGCCAGTGACCTACCTAATGGACAACCTAGTTGGGAGCTCAAGAGGGTCTGTCATTCATTCATTCAATCATATTTATTGAGCGCTTACTGCGTGCAGAGCACTGTACTAAGCGCTTGGGAAGTACAACTTGGCAACAAAATAAAGAGTCATTCATTCATTCATTCAATCGTATTTATTGAGCGCTTACTGCATGCAGAGCACTGGACTAAGTGCTTGGAACGTACAAGTTGGCAACATATAGAGACGGTCCTTACCCAACAGCGGGTTCACAGTCTAGAAGGTGGAGACAGACAACAAAACAAAACATATTAAGAAAATAAAATAAATAGAATAAATATGTACAAATAAAATAGAGTCATTCATTCATTCAATTTATTGAGCGCTTGCCGCATGCAGAGCACCGTACTAAGCACTTGGAATGTACAAGTTGTCTTTTGAAGGGATTTACGACAACCTTTATATGCCTTCTCCTTTTCCCCATCTAATTCATTGGCAGTTGGAGGAGAGGGTAACTCGGGCTGTTCCAAGGTCTGGATGAATGACCTAGCTCCATAAACTGTCCACCTCTCTCCCTTGTCCTTTTCACTCTCTCTCCCTCCCCCACCCTCAGCTCTTCTTGGTGGCCGGGAGCCCCACTTTCCAGCTCACAGATAGAGGTTCTGGGCTCCCCCAGGTAATAATAATAATAATAATAATAATAATAATAATAATAATAATAATAATTGCAGTATTTGTTAAGCACTTAACTATGTGCCAGGTACTGTGCTAAGCACTGGGGTGGATACAAGCAAACAGGGATGGACACGGTCCCTGTCCCATGTGGGCTCATAGTCTCAATCCCCATTTTACAGATGAGGGAACTGAGGACCAGAGAGGTAAAGTGACTTGCCCAATGTATACAGCAGACAAGTGGCAGAGCCGGGACTAGAAGCTATGACCTCCTGATTCACAGGCCCATGCTCTATCCACTATGTCATGCTGCTGCCTCTTCTACTTCTACTAGGTAGTGAGGGTTGGCTTGCAACCCTGCTCCGTAGACCTTGGGACTGAAGAGAAGCCACCCAGTCACCACATTCCATTTGACAGGCTCCCAAAGGAGTGTTGATTTTATTTGATTAGATAGGTCTGCTTAGACGGCGAGTCCCTTGTGGGACAGGGACTGATTAACTTGTATCCACTCTAGTGATTAGAACAGTGGCTGACACATAGAAAGGGCTTAATAAATGCTGCTTGAGAAGTAGCATAGCCTGATAGAGCACAGGCCTAGGAGTCAGAAGGATCTGGGGTCTAATCCAGGCTCTTCCCACTAGTCTGCTGTGTGAACTTGGGTAAGTCATTTAACTAAAAAATCTCCAGTGGCTGCCAATCAACCTATGCATCAAGAAGAAACTTCTCACCCTCAGCTTCAAGGCTGTCCATCACCTCGCCCTCTCCTACCTCACCTCCCTTCTCTCCTTCTCCAGCCCAGCCCACACCCTCCGCTCCTCTGCTGCTAATCTCCTCACTGTTCCTCGTTCTCGCCTGTCCCGCCGTCGACCCCCGGCCCATGTCATCCCCCTTGCCTGGAATGCCCTCCCTCTGCCCATCTGCCAAGCTAGCTCTCTTCCTCCCTTCAAGGCTCTGCTGAGAGCTCACCTCCTCCAGGAGGCCTTCCCAGACTGAGCCTCCTCCTTCCTCTCCCCCTCCTCCCCTTCTCCATCCCCCCCTTACCTCCTTCCCTTCCCCACAGCACCTGTATATATGTTTGTACGTATTTATTACTCTATTTATTTATTTTACTTGTACATATTTATTCTATTTTATTCTGTTAATATGTTTTATTTTGTTGTCTGTCTCCCCCTTCTAGACTGTGAGCCCACTGTTGGGTAGGGACCGTCTCTATTTGTTGCCAACTTGTACTTCCCAAGCACTTAGTACAGTGCTCCGCACACAGTAAGCGCTCAATAAATATGATTGAATAAATGAACGGATGAATGAATGAATTTCTTTATGCCTCTTTTCCCCATCTGCAAAATGGGAATGAATACAGTGAGTCCCATGTAGGACATGAACTGTTTCCAGCCTGCTTAGCTTACATCTACCCCTGCATGCAGTACATTGCCTGGCAAATAGAGATTAACAAATACCATTAACAATGCCATAATCATTATTACTAATTATTACTTCCTTGTCCATCATTCCATGATTGGCCAGTGAGATGAGAATCCTAGGTAGGAGAATAATTTTACAGCTTTGAGTTCCACATACCAAATCAATGTACGTACTGAACATTTCCAGTGTGCAAAACACTCCACTAAGTGTTTGGGAGAGTAAAGTACAACTGAGTTGGTAGACACCTTCCTTGTCCACAAGGAGCTTATAGTCTAAATGGGGAGCAAGAAAGAACTTTGGTCAGTCGTAGAGTTTCCCTAATGCATACTCGCACATTTTCTTGGTTTTCGTTAAACTTAGCTTCAGTCCGTAACACCTGGCTGACTTTACCAAGGGATTCAAATCCCAGCTCCACCACTTGTCTGCTGTGTGACTCAGGGCAAGTTACTTCACTTTTCTGTTCCTCAGTTCTCTCCCCTGCAAAATGGGGATTCAATATGTTTTCTCCCTCCTACTTAGACTGTGAACCCCATCTGGGACCTGGTTATCTTGTATCTACCCCAGCGATTAGTCTAGTGCTTGGCTCACAGTAAGCCCTTCACAAACATCATTATTATTACTATTGTCTGTATGTTTTCTTGCACGTCTGCTTGTCTTCTGATGAGTATCCCTTTAATAAATGCTGCTTGAGAAGTAGTATGGACTAATTGATAGAGCATGGGCCTTGGACATGATTACCCACTCTTAGCGCTTCCTGAATGAAAGATTTTAGGACTTTTGGAGAATGCCGTTGAGTCAAAAGAGTGTCCTAAAGGAAGGGATGAATATTCCCCTGCCAATAAAGCCATGAGCTTGAGTTGTTTCTCCACTTCTGTTGATGCATAGCTCTGAACAATCCACACTATCCTAGTCAGAACCTAATAAATGCATGAAACCTAAAAACATGATCGAGGAAATTTCACTAAAGATATTGGTTATCTTATTGTAGGGAAGTCGCCATGCTCACCAGGACCACCGTGGCGTGTCAATGACCTGGAATTAGCCCCATCCTAAAGGCAGCTTGTCATCACATCAGAATAGCCTGAGCGAGGTGATGTTCAACATGGCATACACATCCCCCAATACTTTATCTGATATTAACAACGCTGAGCAGTCATAGCACCTTAAGAGCCCTGCGTTACTTTATTTAAAGGTTACACATTGCATTATAAATGACTTATTAAATAATTATGAGGTTTTAATATCAGCCTGTGACTTACTCTTCTGTGGATGCTTTATGAAATGGCTATAGCTGTCCCCGAAGTACATTCAAGGCATTTATATTATTTTAAGGCTTATATATGTTGATTATGAATGGCTTTCTGTGGAACATAAATACACTGGTTACACTGAAGTAGGAAAGCTTTAAAATACAGCAAAGGGAATGAAAGTGGTTGCTTCGTGCCACTTTTGCAGAGGTGGCAGAGGATACCCAGGATCATCAACAAGAAGAGGCAGGGAAGGAGAAAATGCATGTATTTTCTGAGCATTTACTTGTACAGAGCACTGTACTAAGCTCTTGGGAGAGTATGATAAAACAGAGTTGGTAGGCATGCTCCTTGCCCAAATTCATTCATTCATTCATTCAGTCGTATTTAGTGAGCGCTTACTTGTGTAGAGCACTGTACTAAGTGCTTGGAAAGTACAATTAGGCAACAGATAGAGACAATCCCTACCCAACAACCTGCTCACATTTGCTTACAGCCTAGAGGAATGCTTAATGCTTGAACCACTTCTCCAAACTTGACCAGGGCTGGCACTAGGCTCCCATTCTGACCTGAGATCAATCAATCAATCACTTGTATTTATTGAGTACTTACTGCATCAGAGCACTGTACCAAGCGCTTGAGTACAATATAACATAGCTGGGAGACACCTTCACTGTCCACAAGGAGCTTGAAGTATAGAGGGAAGAGTTGACCATCTAGAGGGATGAATTTATCGTCTATAGGTAACTTAGAGAAACAGCGTGGCCTGGGGGTAATAATAATAATAATAATAATAATAGTAATAATATTTGTTAAGCACTTACTATGTGCCAAGCACTGTTCTAAGCACTGGAGTAGATACAAGGTAATCAGGTTGTCCCACACGGGGCTCACAGTCTTAATCCCCATTTTACAGGTGAGGTAACTGAGGCACAGAAAAGTTAAGTGACTTACCCAAAGTTACACAGCTGACAAATGGCAGAGCTAGGATTAGAACCCACGACCTCTGACTCCCAAGCCCCTACTCTTCCCACTAAGCCACGATAAAGTCTGGGCCTGGGAGTCAGAAGGACCTGGGTTCTAATCCTGACTCCAGCGTTCGTCTGCTCTGTGACCTTTGGCAAGTCACGTAACTTCTCTGTGCCTCAGTTACCTCATCTCTTAAATGGGGCTTAAGACTGTGAGCCCCATGTGAGGTATGGATTGTGCCCAACCTGATAAGTTTATATCTAATGCAGCACTTAGAACAGAGCCTGGCACAAAGTAAATGCTTAACAAATGCTATTTTTCTAAAAAACAGCCTACCATTTCTTCCCTAATCCTTGTGATGCCTCCTTGTTCACTCAGCACTGTCGGAAATGGATGCCACCCACCAGGGAGTGAGTCAGGACAGAGTCTCAGAGACATTTCCTGGAGCTTCACGTTGAACCGTCTGCAGGTCTCCTGCAGGCCCAGTTACAACAGTTCAGTCAGTCAATCAGTCAATTGTACTTGTTGAGCATTTACTGTGTGCAGAGCACTGTACTACGCTCTTGGGGGAGTACAATAGAACAATATAACAGATACATCCCCTGCCCACAACGAGCTTACAGTCTAGTGGGTCTAGGTTCAGAAATTCGGAACTGGGCATCATGGCTATACCTGGTTCCACTAGAGTGATTCCAGTTTGTGGGAATCCCCAAAATGCCAAAAATCTCATTACAAATTCTGTAGTGACCATGAGGGTTCTTGGCTAGGGTTGTGCCTAAATATTTGGAGTTCAGTGCAAATATTCCTCGGGGTTGCAATCCTGCAGCATGGCCTAGTGAATGGAGCGCGGGCCTGAAAGTCAAAAGGACCTGGGTTCTAATCCTGACTCCACCACTTGTCTGTGGTGTGACTTTGGGCAAGTCACTCAACTTCTCTGTGCCTCAGTGACTTCATCTGTGAAATAGGGATTATGACTGTGAGCCCCGTGTGGGACAGGGACTGTGTCCAACCTAATTAGCTTGCATTTACCCCAGTGCTTAGAACAGCGCTGACATAGTAAGCACTTAACGGATACCATTATTATTAGCAATCTCATGAACACTAACTTGGCTCCCACAGGAAGTTGGGAATCTGGAAACACTAGCAAGGTCCAGAGGGGGTTGGATGGGTCTATGGATAAGTCGTCCACTGTAAGGCAACGGAGGGAGCTCCGTCCATCAGTAACTACGAGGTGTCCTGGAGGGCAACCAGCATACCATCCCTCCGAGGAGCCTGGTGCTGCAGTTGGAGGTAGTCTCGGGCTGGATAATTGACCCATGACCCCTCACCCATGACCCATGATGGCACTGCAACTGATTAACAGCTTTTGGGATTATGACTCTCTGAAATATGTGGAACAAAAAAGGCCTCAACCTTCCCTTAACAGCAAAAATTAGGCTGGATCCTGAGAATGCAGTCTAACCCTGATATCGTCAGGTCTTTCTCATCATCATCAATCGTATTTATTGAACGCTTACTGTGGGCAGAGCACTGTACTAAGCACTTGGGAAGTACAAGTTGGCAACATATAGAGACAGTCCCTACCCAATAGTGGGCTCACAGTCTAAAAGAGTGGGCTCATAGTCTTTCTCCCCTCTGAAGGAGGAGGGAAGGCAGGTTGAGTAGGAAAAGTAGGTTAAACTCCATACCAACAGAGTCAAGTTGTGTGGGGACTATGAGGTGTCATTCATCTCTGCTCTCCTCCAATCTGCCCCATCGATTATTGCAGTATCAAAGGCCCCATAGGGGGAAGAGTTGCATCTTCCTGCCCCTTAGAGTGTTGCGTGACGTTCTAGGAATGAGGTAGGTGTGGAGCCCCCTGTCTGGAGAGGTTTTGCCAAGCAGCAAGTGTGTGTTAAAGTGTGGCTTAATTTGTTTGTCTCCCCTCGAGGCTGTGGGCACGTGGTGGGCACGTTCTGCCTTTAATTCCATTTTGTATGTATAGCTCCAAAATCTGCCCAGTTCATCATATGGACAAATGGTGTTCAATTAATAAGTTTGTTGTGGGCAAGGAATGTGTCAGTTTATTATTACATTGTACTACAATGCTTTGCACAGAGAAAACGTTCAGTAAATACGACTGACTGACTGACTGACTGAATGAATGAATGCTTTTGATGAGGAGGAGGAAACTGTGCAAGGGCATGTCAGGTGTCATAGCCTGAGCGGTGAATTGGGGCTGGCTATAGAGAAGCAGCGTGACTCAGTGGACAGAGCACGGGCTTTGGAGTCAGAGGTCATGGGTTCAAATCCCAGCTCTGCCAATTGTCAGCTGTGTGACTTTGGGCAAGTCACTTCACTTCTCTGTGCCTCAGTTACCTCATCTGTAAAATGGGGATTAAGATTGTGAGCCCCCGTGGGACGACCTGATCACCTTGTAACCTCCCCAGCACTTAGAACAGTGCTTTGCACATCATAAGCGCTTAATAAATTCCATCATCATTATTATTATATAGAGGCCAAAATTTTCTAGGGACACTCAAAACTCTGATCATCTACCCCAACAATCAATGGTATTTATTGAGAGCTTACTATATTAAAATCTGAACTGAACACTAGGGGAGGTACAATACAGTTAGTAGACACAATCACATCCCTCAAACATCTTAAAACTAGTGGGGGGGAAATAGAGCTTTAAAAAATGACAGGTAGGGAGGAAGATACATTACATTAGTGCACTGGGGATTGAAGGGAGGGGTGAGTGATCTCATTGCTTAGAAAGTATAGACTCAAGTGTGTGAGGGAAGTGGTAAGGGAGGAAAATAAGGGTGGGGAGAAGAAAGTGAGTCTACTAAAATTATATCTCGCAGTCAGTCAATAAATCCATCAGTAGTATTTGCTGTGGGGCCAAGCAGATATAGCAACTCAACAAAACAATAAGTGGGCAATGGATGGATCAATAATCAAAGCAACAGGCCACAGTTGGGACTGATTTCTTGACAAGCTCATGTCCTTCTGGTGCTCAGTGGCTAACAGGAAGTGGCTGGCCCTGAAGTGTGTCAAGAAATTTCTTGGGAGAGTAATTCTATAGACAAGTGGACCACAGCTGAGCTGATCCTCTCTCAAACACTCTGAATCCCAAATGCTCTCTGAGCCTCATTAGGTGGGTTCTAATCCCGGCTCTCTTGTCAACTGTGTGACCTTGGGCAATTCACTTAACTTTTCTGGTATGTAGTTTCCTCATCTGCAAAATGAGGATTCAACACCTGCTTCCATCCTACTTAGACTGTGAGCCCCATGAGAAACAAGGGCTGTGTCTGATTTGATTATTTTGTCTCTACCCCAGCACTTAATACAGTGCTTAGTCCATTGTCTTGTCTTATGCTGTCGAGTCATCTCCGATCCATAGCTACACCATGGACAAATCACTCCCAGAATGGTAGTGTATCCTCAGAGTTTTCTTGGTAAAAATATGTATGTGATTTACCATTGCCTCCTTCCACGCAGTAAACTTGAGTGTCTACCCTGGACTCGCTCCCATGACACTTTGGCCCAGCACAGGTAAGTTTTGACTTGTAGCAGATTGCCTTCCCCTTGCTAGCCACTGCCCAAGATAGGAATGGAATGGATATAAAATAATGATGGCACTTGTTAAGTGCTTACTATGTGCCAAGCACTGTTCTAAGTGCTGCAGGAGAAGCAGCGTGGCTCAGTGGAAAGAGCACGGACTTTGGAGTTAGAGGTCATGGGTTCAAACTCCAGCTCTGCCAATTGTCAGCTGTGTGACTTTGGGCAAGTCACTTAACTTCTCTGTGTCTGTTACCTCATCTGTAAAATGGAGATTAAGACTGTGAGGCCCCTATGGGATATGTTGCCAACTTGTACTTCCCAAGCGCTTAGTACAGTGCTCTGCACACAGTAAGTGCTCAATAAATATGAATGAATGAACCTGATCACCTTGTAACCTCCCCAGTGCTTAGAACCGTGCTATGCACATAGTAAGTGCTTAATAAATGTCATCACTATTATTATTATTATACAAAGTAATCAGGTTGTCCCACATGGGGCTCACAGTCTTAATCCCCATTTTACAGATGAGGTAACTTCTCTGGGCCTCAGTCAAGTGACTTGCCCAAAGTCACACAGCTGACAAGTGGTGGAGCCGGGATTAGAACCCATGACCTCTGATTCCCAAGCCCGTGCTCATTCTACTGAGCCACGGGTAAGCTTCTGCTTGACTCTCCCTCCTGTAATCGAGACTAGTAGAGTATTGGAAACTCTCCAGGTGTGACTCTGAGAGGGGACTTGGTACACAGTAAACGCTTAACAAATACCACAGTTATTCTTATTGTTATTAGCAATTGCAGTCTGTTTTTGTCAACAGCTAAGAGGACATATAGGACTGTGTTGCTTTGGAACTGCAGATGCAGTAAGCGAGGCGGAGTTTGTATGTGGTGTGGTTTCTTGCATTCATGGTGAAGTAGCCCAGAAGCACAAACACGAAGTTGAGTTTACGCTGCAGTGATGTCAGCTAAAGCCAGGAACTGATTAATGTTGCTTGGAAGTTAAGAATCTCAGACAATTGTATTGAACTGCTTGCTGTTAGGACCTAGGATCATTTTCCCTTTGGTGAAGCTATTGATTTGATGGATAAAGTGGTGGTAATTTTTCTTCTGGGAGGGTCCCATTAGGGATCTTTGAATTCTGCCTGATTTCACGGCCACAAAGATGAAGGATGCTTAGTGCTGCTCTTTAAAACTACCCTCAGATGACTATTTTCAGCCATCTCACTTCCTAATTTCTGGATTTAAATCAAACTTCAGAAGTCTCTTCCTTAACTGATTCAAACCAAGGTGGATTTTCTATTTAATGTTCTTCTGTTTTCTGACCTATCTTAGTTTTAAGACAACAAAACCCAGCTTTTCTGAAACATACATACACACACACATATGCACACATACTAAGCCAAGTACACATCCACAATGCAAGCATACACACACATACATGAACACACACTACATACAACGCCCCAACTCCCTCCTTCTGCTCTACCCGCCTCCTTGTCCCATAGCTCTTGTGTATATATGTATATACTTATTTTATTTATTTTATTAATGATGTGTATATATATATATATATATATATATATATCTATAATTCTCTGTATTTATATTGATACTATTGATGCCTGTTTACTTGTTTTGATGTCTGTCTTCCCCCTTCCAGACTGTCAGCCTGTTGTTGGGTAGGGATTTCCTCTATTTGTTGCCAAATTTTACTTTCCAAGCTCTTAGTACAGTGCTCTGCACATAGTAAGCGCTCAATAAACATGATTGAATGAATGAACTACAGAAATGTCTGTGATTGGTTACGTTTGCATTTACTTGAAGAGAAAATTTTGAGAATATCTGATTCAAACAAGTCAAAAGTCCTATTCATTAGGGAGCTAGCCTGTTTGCCCTTCCTCTGAGAAGGTTTCCCTATTCGTTTAGCAGACATAGTTTACAGCTAAGTGCAAACTGAATTATTCTACAGAAAATGCAAATAATGGGCTTCAGTGGTATCAAAACTGATTCTACAAGCAACTGTAAATTCAAAGGAAATATTAACTTGGGACAAGCTCACATACCATGTGCCAGCTTTCCCGTTTCAGGAGGGATTTATGAGACAGAAACAGAAAAAAATGTCAATATTTAAGTCCAGAAACAATATTTTCTGAGATATAAGAGGTTTGTCAGAATTATTTTGCCTTCAAAGGCTGTTGAGATTTACATATCGATCAGTGGTATTTATTGAGCTCTTACTGTGTGCAGAGCACTGTACTTGAGAGAGTACTGTACTGTGTTTGGAGTACAATGGAGTAAGTAGACATGATTCCTGCCCACAAGAGCTAATATTTTAGTAGGGAGACAGACATTAAAATTAATTACTTACAAATGAAGAGAATCATACTGTAGACCATTTCCCTTGCCTCAGTGGGATCAATCAATCCATCAATCTTATTTACGGCAATTATGGTATTTGTTAAGTGCTTACTTTGTGTCAAACACTGTTCTAAGCATTGGGATAGATACAAGTTAATCAAGTCATCCAAGGTCCTTTTCCCGAAAGGGACTCACAGTCTAAGTATGAGGGAGAACAGGTATTGAACACGTGGTTTACAGTTAAGGAAACTGAGGCACAGAGAAGCGAAGTGACAGAACCAGGATTAGAACACAGGTCCTCTGACTCCCAGGCTCAGGGTCTTTCCTCTAGGTCATGCTGTTTCTTGAATCCTTTCTGCTTTCTGGGTGCAGAGCACTATACTAAGCATTTGGTTCAATACAATAGAGAAGAATAGAGAAAGGAATAGAGAAGCGCTTGGGAAAGTACAATGCAACAATATAGAGTTACAATCCCTGTTCACAACGATCCAAGGATTCCAAAGAGTCCCAGTGAACTTCTGGGGGATTGTTGATTTTTCAAGTTCACAGTGGATCTGGGGGATTTGGGGATAAAAACCAAAGAAGAGTTGGGCTGGGAAAACTATCAGGGAAACCCACTGAAAACGCCTCAGAGAGAACTTGCTGTCAGTCGATCAGTCAGTCAGTCATACTTATTGAGCACTTGTTGTGTATAGAGCACTGTACTGAGTGTTTGAGAGAATACAATATAACAACAGACACATTCCCTGCCCACAATGAGCTTACAGTCTAGAGGGGGAGGAGAGACAGGCATCATTTATGGAGGGGTAGTATGACCATCCCATAGCCACTGTCAACTTCTGTGTTTTACAGCTTGGGACAAGCACGTTTTTCTCTTAATAATGATAATAACGGTATTAAGCGCTTACTATGTGCCAAGCACTGGTCTAAGCACTGGAGGGATATAAGGTAATCAGGTTGTCTTACGTGGGGCTCACAGTCTTAATCCCCATTTTACAAATGAGGGAACTGAGGCACATAGAAGTTAAGTGACTTGCCCAAAGTCACACAGCTGACACGTGGCAGAGCTGGGATTAGAACCCATGACCTCTGACTCCCAAGCCCGTGATCTTTCCACTGAGCCACGCTGCTTTCCTCTTGTCCTCCAAATCATCTCCATCAATCCATCAGTGATATTTATTGAGCACAAAGCGATTAGTACGGTGTTCTGAAAGCAGTAAATGATAAATACCATTGATTGACTTACTATGTGCAGAGTGCTGTACTACACCCTGAGAAAGAATACAAAGTTGGGAAGAAGACATTTTCCCTGTCCCATATTTTCTTTCTCTCTGCACGCTGAGCCTGACTGAGCTTAAGCAAATGGAAAGAGACGTCCTTTGATATGCAGGAACTTGAGTTGTCTGGCATGATCAGTCCAGGAGCTCAGTCAGAGGTAAGGGGTGGGAAGAAGGTCAGTCTCCCAGGGGTCTGTCGGCCACCACCATTGCCCATTTGGCCCTTGTGAAATAGAGCAGCATTTCTTGAAGACCAGAGGCCAACATTGGGATGGTTGTTTTGTTTTTGTTTTTATGCTATTTCATTCATTCATTTATTCAATCGTATTTATTGAGCGCTTACTGTGTGCAGAGCACTGTACTAAGCGCTTGGGAAGTACAAGTTGGCAACTTGTAAATGGTCCCTACCCAACAGTGGGCTCACAGTCTAGAAGGGGGAGACAGACAACAAAACCAAACATATTAACAAAATAAAATAAATAGAATAAATATGTACAAATAAAATAAATAAATAGAGTAATAAATACATACAAATATATATACATATATACAGGTGCTTGGGGGGGATAGGGAGGGGGAGGAGGGGGAAGAAGGGGAGAGGAAGGAGGGGGCTCAGTTAGGGAAGGCCTCCTGGTTGGGGAAGCAGTGTGGCTCAATGGAAAGAGCCTGGGCTTTGGAGTCAGAGGTCATGGGTTCGAATCCCTGCTCTGCCAAGTGTCAGCTGTGTGACTTTGGGCAAGTCACTTAACTTCTCTGTGCCTAAGTTGCCTCATCTGTACAATGGGGATTAAGACTGTGAGCCCCCTGTGGGACAACCTGATCACCTTGTAACCTCCCCAGTGCTTAGAACAGTGCTTTGCACATAGTAAGTGCTTAATAAATGCCATTAGGTGAGCTCTCAGTAGGGCTTTGTTAAGCACTATGTGCTAGGCACTGTACTAAGCGCTGGGGTAGATACCAGCTCATCAGGTTGGACACAGTCCCTCTCCTAAGTGGGACTCACATTATTAATCTGCATTTTACAGATGAGGTAACTGAAGCACAGAGAAGTTAAATAATAATAATGATGATGATGATGGCACTGTTCTAAGTGCTGGGGGGAGGGATACAAGGTGATCAGGTTGTCCCACGTGGGACTCACAGCCTTAATCCCCATTTGACAGATGAGGTAACTGAGGCACAGAGAAGTTAAGTGACTTGCCCAAAGTCACACAGCTGATAATTGGCAGAGCTGGGATTTGAACCCATGACCTCTGACTCCAAAGCCCGGGCTCTTTCCACTGAGCCACACTGCTTCTCCTGTGATTTGCCCAAGTCACACAGCAGACAAGTGGTGGAGCTGGGATTAGAACCCAGGACCTTCTGACACCCAGGCCCATGCTCTATCCACTAGGTTACACTGCTCATGGTTGGGCCATGAGATCTGGAATGGCTTGTGACTTGGGGGACTTTCACACTCTAAGGATCTAGAATGCTCCTGGAGGAGAGTTTATGAATGATTTGGGGTATCCCACTCACTTCCCAATCTTTCTTACAATGAGGTGGACAGAACTGTGCCTGGAATGCCTGCTACAGGCATGCCAAAATGTTATATAAAATGCTACTAATAATATTTATTAAATGCTTATATTGTTCCAAGCACTGTTGTAAGGACTGGGGTAAATACAAGATAATCAAGTTGGACACAGTCCCTGTCCCTCGTGGGACTTCCAGACTAAGTAGGCTGGAAGCAGGTATGTATCCCCAGTTATACAGATGAGGAAACTGAGGTGCAGAGAAGTGACTTGCCTAAGATCACACGGCAGGCAAGTAACAGAGCTGGGGTTAGAACCAAGGTACTCTGATTCTCAGGCCCGTGCTCTTTCCACTAGGCCATGTGTTTTCCACCTGGTGAGCAGCCTCTGAATCCCTCGTTGACAACGCCCCGCATCCAGTAGTCTTTTGTTCAGCTGTGGCCTCATTTTAGTCTTGTCTTCTCTTATGCCGTCGAGTCCTTTCCGACCCGTAGTGACACCATGGACACATCTCTTCCAGAAACCCCCACTCTCCACCTGCAATCGTACAATTTAATCAGGTCAGACACAGGCCCTGTCCCACATGGGGCTCACAGTCTAAAAAGGAGGGTGAATGGGAATTGAATCCCCACTTTACAGATGAGGAAAGTGAGATCCAGAGAAGTGAAGTGACTTGTCCAGGTCACACAGCAGGTGAATGGCATATTAGAATCCAGGCCCTCTGACTCCTAGGCCTGTGTTTTCCCCTAGGCCATGCTGCTTCAAGCAGGCAGAAGTAGGGGAATTCCTGCTGAGACTATGTTCTCAGTGGTGATGCTTTCTGACCGAAGAACAATTTAGGGAATCTTGACAGTGGACAGGCTCAGGTCAAATCTGGAAAATGTCTGGCTAATGTGAGTGTCCAAGAACACAGTGGCTCCTAGGGTGGACACCCTAGCTACCACTTGCAGGTCTTTGTTACTATGGCACAGAATCAGAGTCGATCAATCCATGATATTTTCTACATAGCTATAATTATATTTGTTCTGACGATTTTGACACCTGTCTACATGTTTTGTTTTGTTGTCTGTCTCCCCCTTCTAGACTGCGAGCCCCTTGTTGGGTAGGGACCATCTCTATATGTTGCCGACTTGTACTTCCCAAGTGCTTAGTACAGGGTTCTGCACACAGTAAGTGCTTAATAAAAACGATTGAATGAATGAATTAATTTATTGAATGATTTTTATTAATTAATTAATGGCATTTGTTAAGCGCTTACAATGTGCAAAGCACTGTTCTAAGCGCTGGGGGGGGGGAATACAAGGAGATCAGGTTGTCCCATGGGGGGCTCACAGTCTTAATCCCCATTTTACAGATGAGGTAACTGAAGCTCAGAGAAGTTAAGTGACTTGCCCAAGGTCACACAGCAGACATGTGGTGGAGCAGGGATTCAAACCCATGACCTCTGACTCCAAAGCCCATGCTCTTTCCACTGAGCCACACTGATTCTCAAGAGCCACACTGTTTTATGTGCAGATCACTGTTACAAAGCACTTGGGAGAGTGCAATACACCAGAATTAGCAGATACATTCCCTGCCCATAATGAGCTTACTGTCTCTCTCTGACCCCAGATGGGTTTTGTAGGTAAAATAATGTTCTGTATCCTTCCCACCTACTTGCTTCCTGCCCCACTGCCCCAAGGGGACTACATCTGGCAGAAACTTAAAGCTTCTAGGCCTCTATTTCCTTAGCTGTACAATGGGGATTCAATATTCCTCTTCCCTCCTATTTGTATTGTGAAACCCATGTGGGACAAGGACTGTGCCCAGCCTAATTATCTTGTATCTACCCCAGGTGCATACATTATTCCTAATTGTGGGACTGGAATTTGCTGAGCTGACTGGACTACTTTTAACAAGTGTTCTCTGAACAAATGCAGTGTCTGCAAAAAAGCGAACATTGCTGTTTTTCCAAACATCAATCACCCTGTTTTGATGGACAACTTCCCTAGTTTGGGGCCATGTGCTGAAACGTTCATGCTCCTTCGTGACACCAGACAGCTACAGGGAAGAAGCTGCAACCTCCATGCTTTTTTTTTTTTTATGGTATTTGTTAAACGCCTACAGACACTCTACTAAACTATGGGGTAGACACCAGTTAATCATGTTGGATACAGTCTCTGTCCCACATAAGGCTCGCAGTCTTAATCCCCATTTTATAGATGAGGTAACTGAGGCACAGAGAAGTTAAGTTTTCTTTAATTTTTTTATTGTATTTGTTAAGCACTAATTATGTGCACAGTACTAAGCACTGGGGTAGATATAAGCTAGTAAAATTGGATGTAGTCCATATCCCACTTGGGGATTGCAGTCTTAATTCCCACTTTACAGATGAGGTAACTGAGCCACAGAAAAGTTAAGTGACTTGCTCAAGATTGCCCAGAAGACAACTTGTACTTCCCAAGCACTTAGTACAGTGCTCTGCACACAGTAAGTGTGCAATAAATACGATTGAATGAATGAATGAATGAATGAAGTGGTGGAGCTGGGATTACAACCCAGATCCTTCTGACTCTCAAGCCCATGCTCTATCACTAAGCCACATTGTTTCCTGCAGGACAGAGAAAGGAAACCACCCTGGTCAGAGGAGACAGGATCCTATCATGCTGGAAGAAAATAGTGAAATTCTAATTCACAAAAGCAATCCTATTGCCCTTCATGTGTTAAATCATTTACAAACTACTGGGAAAGTGGAAAGTGACTTCCATCTTCAATGTTTGGAATGTTCCTGACTACTGAGTCCCATCCCCATGATCATTGTCCTTCTCCTTCTCCTCCTCCTCCTCCTCCTTGTCATTATTATCCCAATCGTCCACATTGGCATCATTAATCAATCAATCAATCAGTATTGACTGAGTGCTTACTATGTACAGAGTACTGTATTAAGCACTTGGAAGAGTACAATATAACAAAGTTGGTAGACATGTTCCCTTCCCACAACGAGCTACAGCTCCTGTTAGGTGCTTACTATGTGTAAGGTACTCTACTAAACACTGGAGTGGATACAAGCAAATAGGGTTGGACACAGTCACTGTACAACATGGGACTCACAGGCCTAATCCCCATTTTACTGATGAGGGAACTGAGGCTTGCCCAAGGCCACTCAGATGGTAAGTGATGGAGCCAGGATTAGAACCCAAGACCTTCTGAATCCTAGGCCCATGCTCTATCCACTACTCCAAGCTGCTTCCCTTTCAGTCTAGAGTCTAGAGAGGGAGACAGATATTAATATAAATAAATTACAGATATGGACATAAGTGCTTTGGAGCTGAGGGTGGGGTAAATATCAAATGCCCAAGAGCACAGATACAGGTTTGTAATTATCATTATCATCATCAGAAATTCCTGAGAGCCTACTGTATAAAAAGTATTGTACCAGGTATCTAAATTGTGTCGAGCACTGAACTGAGCATCTGTGTGTGTGTGTGTGTGTGTGTGTGTGTGTGTGTGTGTGTGTGTGTGTGTGTTCTGAATGCCCACTGGGTTGAAAGCACTATATATTTTCCACCTGATATACCTAGAGCACTGTACTAACTGCTTGAAAGTATACAGGGACTGTCTCTGTTGCCAAATCGTACTTTCCAAGTGCTTAATACAGTATTCTGTGCACAGTAAGCGCTCAATAAATACGATTGAATGAATGAATACAGAAAAATTAGAAAACATGGTCCCTACTCTCAAAGAACTTACAGAGCAGTGGAGAGGCGGGCAGACACAGACTGTATGCATACAATGAGAATGAAAGGGGAAAAGATATGTAGCCAGTTAATGAGAGGATCTTCAGGTAAAGAGACAAAAAACTCACTGTCATACTGTACTCTTCATCTTTCAGTTTTCACATTTAATCTACTGCCAAATGCTACCATTCTTCCTGCACTACATTAAGTCTCAAATCCGCTTCTCCACCCAAATTGCTACCACCCATACAGGCTCCTGTCATATCACCACTACATTATCGCGTTAGTCTCCTAACTGAACTCCCTACCTCCAGCCACTCCGGACCTCCTCCCCCAGCCAATCTGTACAGCTGCACAGATCTTCTTCCTGAATCACTCATCCCACATCTCTCCTCAAAAATCTCCACTTTATCCCTCCGCGTTAAATAAAAACTCACAATCAGCTCCAAGACTCTCTGACACCCAGGGCCACCTTACCTAACTGCTCTCCTCACCTGCTCTTTCATTCATTCAGTAGTATTTATTGAGCTCTTACTTTGCTAAGCACTTAGGAGAGTACAATACAACAACAAATAGATAAATTCCCTGCCCACAACAAACTCACCATCTGAAGGGGGAGATAGACAATATTCTCTTCATATCTCCAAAGCTACCCTAATTGTACCTCATTCTTGTAGACCCCTCACTCTCACTTTTCCTGAAATTTAGAACCCTCTGCTTTCCCAAATCCAACAAACCACAGCTGTCCCCATATTCAAAACCTTCCTAAAATCCCACCTCCTCCACAAGCCTTCCTTGATTAATTCCCAGGAGTTCACGATGGGGGTGTGATTTGCATAAGAGGAGTTTGGTTGGATTACAAATACGTCTGGGCCTCTTACTGACTTTACCAATCCCTAGTAGAAAGGGCTGAACTGCAACCCAACAAGGCTTCACATTCCATATGTTTGACATTTGATAGTCGGATGTTGCAATCTGATGCAAGGCTGGCGCCTACATCACGTATGCATCCTCAGTGGGCAGTCCACTCCCTAGCCTCCCCAGAAACTCCATCCCCTCTGCCATCACCAGACTGCCTCGAAGGAGCAAAGGAGCCCTGGGTTTGGAGGATACAGAAGGAAATGTCCCAGGTGGGCATGATCCCTAGTGAGGAGCTGGGATGGAATCACTTTGGTTTGCCCACCCCTAACCTGTCAACCCACCCCTCTCCCTTCCCCAAACAATCCATGCATGTCATTCATTCAATAACATTTATTGAGTTCTTACTGTGTGCAAAACACTATACTAAGCACTTGGGAGAGTACAGTTCTAAGTGCTTGGTGCACTGTACTAAGTGCTAGACAGGCTCCATTCCACTGCTCCCACTGTGGGGGTCAGCTCTGGGGATGAGTTATCAAAGCAGAGCAAACCCCACAGTCTGTTCCCCATCCTCACAATCCATATCAACCTAGCCCTGTCACAGAGGAGGGCAAATCCAAAGGAAAGTCCAAACTTCTTTTTTCCCAGCCCCAGCTTCCGGTTGTAAAAATGGGTGACTCGATGACTTCCCTTCCCTACAGCACCTGTATATATGTATATATGTTTGTACATATTCATTACTCTATTTATTTATTTATTTATTTTACTTGTACATATCTATTCTATTTTATTTTGTTAATATGATTGGTTTTGTTCTCTGTCTCCCCCTTCTAGACTGTAAGCCCACTGTTGGGTAGGGACTGTCTCTATATGTTGCCAATTTGTACTTCCCAAGTGCTTAATACAGTGCTCTGCACACAGTAAGCGCTCAATAAATATGATTGATTGATTGATTGACTGACTTGAGTGGCCTGGGAATCAGAGTACCAGGATTCTAATCTGAGCTCCGCCACTTGTCTGATGTGTGACCTTGAACAAGTCACTCAAGTTCTCTGTGGCTCAGTTTACCTCATCTTGTAAAATGGGGGTTGAGACTTGTGAGCCTAATGTGGGGCAGGAACCGTGTTCAACCTGATTAACTTGTATCTACCCAGAGCTTAGTATAGTGACTGGCACAAAACAAAAACAAAACCAAAAAAGAAAAACTTCATAATTTAAACTGTGAAGGCAATCAATCAGAAGACAATATAAACCACTTGTTCATAGGATCCTCATGAAGGATTTCGCCTGATTACTATGGGGTAGCATGAAACACACCAATCTGCTGTGGAACAATTCCCAGCACTCTAATGACCATAATAATAATAATTGCTGTTTTTGCTAAGCACTTATTATGTGCCAAGAACTATACTAAGCACTGGGGTAGATACAATAATTTAATAATGATGGCATTTATCAAGTGCTTACTATGTGCAAAGCACTGTTCTAAGCGCTGGGAAGGTTACAAGGTGATCAGGTTGTCCCTCGGTGGGCTCACAGTCTTAATCCCCATTTTACAGATGAGGGAACTGAGGCACATAGAAGTGAAGTGACTTGCCCAAAGTCACACAGCTGACAATTGGTGGAGGGGGGGTTTTGAACCCATGACCTCTGACTCCAAAGCCCATGCTCTTTCCACTTAGCCACGCTGCTTCATCAGGTCCCACATGGGACTCACAGTCTAAGTAGGAGGGACAACAGTTATTGAATTTCCATTTGATAGATAGAGAAACTGAGGCCCAGAGAGGTTGTGACTTGCCCAAGGTCACACAGCAGGCCAGAAGCAGAGGTGGGATTAGAACCCAGGTCTTCTGACTCCTAGGCCTGGGTGACTTTCTACTTAACCATGCTATTTCTCTGTTTGCCTGGTGCTTCACTCTAAACTGCATTAACCCATAGCTATCCTTAGTGCTTAGGAACTTATTTATACCCATTCTCAGCACTTGCATATGTGCATTTATTCAGTTATACATTCAATTATTTATCTTGACTACTCTATTTGTAAATATTTTGTACACCTCCCGTGCTAGAGTGTATGCTCCTTGTGGACAGGGTGCATGTCACTTCTCCATTTTGTTCTTCCTAAGTGCTTAGTACAATGCACTGCATCAAGTGGATGCTCAGTAAATACTACTATCGAGAAGCAACATAGCCTAGTGGAAAGAGCACAGGCCTGGGAATCAGAGTCCTAGGTTCATTCATTCATTCAATCGTATTTATTGAGAGCTTACTGTGTGCAAAGCACTGTACTAAGCACTTGGAAAGTACAATTCGGCAACAGAGACAATCCCTACCCACCAGCGACCTCACAACCTAGAAGCGGGGAGACAGACAAAAGAACAAAACAAGTAGACGGGCATCAACAGCATTATCCTGGCTCTGCCTCTTGTATCTGTTGTGATCTAGGGCAAGTCATTTAACTTCTCAGTGCCTCAGTTACCTCATCTGTAACATGTGAACCCTATGCAGAACATGAACTTTGTCCGACCTGATTAGTTGGCATCTACCCCATGCTTAGTACACCTCCTGCAATAATAATAATAATAATAATAATAATAATAATAATAATAATGACATTTATTAAGCAGTTACTATGTGCAAAGCACTGTTCTAAGCGCTGGGGAGGTTACAAGGTGATCAGGTTGTCCCATCGGGGGCTCACAGTCTTCATCCCCATTTTACAGATGAGGTAACTGAGGTCCAGAGAAGTTAAGTGACTTGCCCAAAGTCACGCAGCCGACAAGTGGCGGAGCAGGGATTTGAACCCATGACCTGGAACACAGTAAGTGCTTAACAAACTCCATTTAAAGCATAAATGGGGTCAAGGGCTGCAAACAACAAACATGACAATGGATCAAAGGATAGTTTCTGAGTGTGTTCATGGTTTAGTCATGGTTGTAGGTTCTGTCTTAACTTTTGCAGTAAAATGCCCTAAGTGAACTTTGCCTCCAGTGAAGTCGCCTTTCAGATGCAAAGGATGCTGGACAGTCTCCCCTTGAGCAGCCTGGAGTTTTATTTTTGCCTTGTATTGCCAAACAACTGCAAATCTCTTGAGTTTTTTCCAGAGAATAGTAGACACACAGCAAAGCCTCTTGCTTTTTGTCTGACAGATTTTTTCATTGGGGTTTTAATTTTTAAATCCTATGATTTCATTTCTTCATCTCCTAACACTTCTGAGCGTCTCAAAGGAAAACAACCCCGAATCATCGCATTTCCTCTATATATCTTGAAAATCCTGCCGCAAGCTTTGTTTCATCCGGTAAAACTCACAGCTTTACATGGGTGAGTTACCACCTAGGCCCCGCTCAACGTGCTAATGTAATTTGACAGGGAATTTGATTCTTCCCTTTCGGAAGGAGCGATTTTCTTCCGAAATGAAAAACGCCGCTCATTTGTGTAGCTGTTTCTCCATTACACAAAATTGTTCCTCTGTGAGCGGGGATCATGAAACATGAGAAAGTGTCACTTTGCCATGGAGAATTATCCCTTGATAATTGCATAAGAAAACGACCATCCTAATTTGGTGATGTGGGTTAGCAAGCAGATGGGGCTCAGGAAATATCTCTCCCGGCAGAAGTGGAATTCAACTCTCACATTTCAAATGCACTTAAATGAAGCAGCATGGCCTGGTGGAAAGAACATGGATATGGGTTCTAATGCCAGTTCTGCCACGTGCCTGCAGTGTGACCTTGGGCAAGTCACATCACTTTTCTGAACCTCAGTTGCCTCATCTGTAAAATAGGGATTCGATACCTGTTCATCAACATCATCGTCATCAATCGTATTTATTGAGCGCTTACTGTGTGCAGAGCACTGTACTAAGTGCTTGGGAAGTACAAGTTGGCAACATATAGAGACAGTCCCTACCCAACAGTGGGCTCACAGTCTAAAAAGGGGAGACAGAACAAAACCAAACATACTAACAAAATAAAATAAATAGATATGTACAAGTAAAATAAATAAATAAATAAATAGAGTAATAAATATGTAGAAACATATATACATATATACAGGTGCTGTGGGGAAGAGAAGGAGGTAAGATGGGGGGATGAGGGGGGATGAGGGAGAGAGGAAGAAAGGGGCTCACCTGTTCCCTGTTCTACCTCCTACTTAGATTATGAGCCCTGTGAGGAACAGGAAACAAGTCTGACCTGATTATCTCGTATCTTCTCCAGTGCTTAGAACAGTACTTCACTCATAGTAAGCACTTAACAAAAACCACAGTTACTATTATTATTTTTTTTTTTATTATTGCTATTATTATCATTTTAGGGTAACAGTTCTTTTGATTCCAGGAGGCCTTCCCAAACTGAGACTGAGGAGGGAGCTCAGTCTGGGAAGAAGGGGGCTCAGTCTGCACTTAGTACAGTGCTCTGCACGCAGTAAGCACTCAATAAATATGATTGAATGAATGAATGAATGTAGAGGATAGGGTGGATTTTAACAATGTTCTGAAGGTTGAACTGACAGGATTTGGTGACAGATTGAATATGTAGGTTGAATGAGAGGGATGAGGTGAGGAGAATGTCAAGGTTATAGGCTTGCGAGATAAGGAGGATGGCAGTGCTGCCTACAGTGATGGGAAATTCAGGGGGAGGGCAGGTTTTGAGTGGGAAGATAAGGAGTTCTGTTTTGGACATGAGTCATCTTGTATCACCTCCAGTGCTTAGCTCAGTGCATGATACTTAGTAAACATTTTGTGAATACAACAATTATTATTGTTGAAAGGCCTGAACCTACCACTCAGCCCGGCTTCATGCTGATGGAGACAAGAGAGTCACACAAGGATGCCAGTTAAACTCTTCCTGAAGTCACCAAAGTATCTTGATGGATGATTCCTGGGGTTCCTCAGTTTCTCAGGAGCTGCCCTTGCCCAGTCTGTTGAGAGGGTCAGGTGGTTTAATAATAATAAAAATAATGGTGGTGGTCTTTGTTAAGCTCTTACTGTGTGCAAAGTACTGTTCTAAGCACTGGGGGGATAGAAGGTGATCAGGTTGTTTCACTTGGGGCTCACAGTCTTAATCCCCATTTTACAGATGAGGTAACTGAGGCACAAAGAAGTTAAGTGCCTTGCCCAAGGTCACACAGCTGACAAGTGATGGAGCTGGGATTCAAACCCATGACCTGTGACTCCCAAGCCTGGGCTCTTTCCACTGAGCCACGCTGCTTCCCCAGTTTAGTAAGGTTGATGAAATTTGTTATGGGCAGGGAACTTCTCTGATAATTGTGTTGCATTGTACTTTTCCAGGTGCTTAGTACAGTACTTTGCACATAGTAAGAGCTCCATAAATACCACTGATTGATCGACGGTTAGCTGGGCCAATGGCTTAGTCCTACTGCGTGTACTTCCTCCATAACTCTAACAGGGCTGATATTGGCTATTAGGGAGGGTATTGGAAGGGCAGGGCAATTGCTTCTGGGGCCAAGGATGGTGGGAGCTTTGCTTCCCCTCCTGGAATCACCAAGATCAGAGATAATTCCCATGCTGGACTCTGACAACAACCTATTCACTGTGCCTCACTCTCGGTTCACTTGCCCCTGACTTCTGGCTTATATGCTCAGGGTGGCCAGATGGGAAAGAAGCGGGTGAGCCTAAACTGTAAGTTTGTTATGGGCAAAGAAGGTGCCTCCTATATTGTTATATTGTACTCTCTCAAGTGCTTAGTACAGCTCTCTGCACACAGTCAAAAGGTAGGATCGACTGACTGATTGAGCCATCACGTGACCAGATGGGTGAGCAGAGGATGAGAATGCTCTGGGGATGAGATGGGTGAGCAATGGGTAAGCCTTCACATGCTCAGATGGTGAGCAGCGGGGGACCCCTCAGAGGATCAGGGGGGAGAGCAGCGGGTCATTGTGAGCAGGGTATGCATCTTTTTATTGTTATATCATACTCTCCCAAGTATTTGGTACGGTCCTCTGAACAGAGTAAGTGCTCAATAAATATGTTTGAATGAATGAAAAAGCCCTCATGTGACCAGATGGGTGAGCAGTGAGGGCACCCAGGTGATAAACAGCAGGAGATCCCTCAGGGAATCAAGTTGGAGAGCAACAGGTATAAGCTCGTTGTGAGCAGGAATGTACCTGTTTATTATTATAGTGTACTTCCCCAGGCATTAGTACAGTGCTCTGAACACAGTAAGTGCTTAGTAAATACAACTGAATGAATGAAAGAAAAGCTCTCGGGAGACCAGATGGATGAGCAGTGAGTGAGCCTTCACATGTGCCTTCAGTGGGAGACTCCTCAGGTGATCAGGTGGAAGAGCAGCGGGTGAGAGTCCTCGGGAGATGGGATGGGTGATCAGACTTCACATTAACAGGAGGGTGAGCACTGGGGGGCCACTCAGGGGAGCAGGCAAGTGAGCCTGAACGTAGGTGACCAGGTGGTGAGGAGTGTGTGTTTGCGTCAAACCTAGAGAGCTTCTCTGATCTAAAAAAGGGGAAATCCACAGGGTTGGTTTCACGGCTCTGTGATGATTCAGAAACGGACTGGGCTCCAGAGGAAGAGGTTTGTGCATTTGAGTGACTGCCCAGAGGAGGTTGGTTAGAGCCCACTGACCCCCTCCCTCCTGCACCAAAGTGGCATTTACCCGACCCTGGCAGGGGTCTGCAGGACATCCATCCTCACCAGTGGGCCATAGAGCCCTGGCGGACTATCCCACCTCCTTCCTATTTTGGGCTCCAAGTCATGGGATGGGAACCAGCGTTCTTGGCTCCTGCTAAGGAGAAGAGAGGCTTAGTGGTTAGAGCATGAACCTGGGAGTCAGAAGGACCCGGTTTCTAATCCCGTCTCCGTCACCCGTGTGCTGTGTGACTGAGGGCAAGTCACTTCACTTTTCTGTGGCTCAGGTACCTCATTTGTAAAATGGGGATTAAGACTGTGAGCTCTATGAGGGATATGGACTGTCTCCAACCTGACAATCTTGTATCTACCCCAGTGCTTAGTACAATGCCTGGCACATGGTAAGTGCTTAACGAATACCATTTTTTTAAAAAAGAAAGGATTGGATAAGGGGGAGACTCCTCAGATCTCTCCCCCACCTAAAACACCCTCTTCACCTCTCAGCCAACCACATCCCAAATCTCCAAATCCCTTTTTCCCAGAATTTCTCTCCTTCCTGGTCACATCAGTTCCCCTTCTCCCCTTTCTAGACTGTGAGCTCACTGTTAGGTAGGGACCATCTCTATATGTTCCCAACTTGTACTTCCCAAGCGCTTAGTACAGTGCTCCACACACAGTGAGTGCTCAATAAATACGATTGAATGAATGAATGAGTGGGGGAATCCCTCAGGAGGGCATGCCTTTCCAGAATAAGAGCCCTGAAAAGGTGCCTGGCCCTGCCTCTCAGTGAGCCCTGGGTCTTCCCACCCACTGAAGGGGAGAAGCCTGCCCGCCTGAGTTTTCTGTGTTCCGCACCCCATGCTCGTTTGTTCCCTGCTCTGCCGGGATCTGAAACCGGGTCCTTGGTCATCCAGCAGCTGGGACAGTGGCCTCATCCACCTGACCATTTAAATGAAATTTTAAAGGATGGAATTTTAACAAAACTGCTGAAAAGAGAAATGGAATCCAGAGAAATAATAATAATTATGGTATTAGTTAAGTGCTTACTTAAGCACTGTTCTAAGAGCTACGGTAAATACAAGGTAATCAGGTTGTCCCATGTGGGGCTCACAGTCTTAAACCCCATTTTACAGATGAGGTAACTGGGGCACAGAGAAGGTAAGTGGTTTGCCCAAGTTCACACAGCAGATGAGTGGCAGAACCGGGATTAGAACCCACGTCCTCCGACTCCCAAGCCAAGCTACGCTGCTTCCCTAATCCACATTGCCCCCCTCGGGACTTCTCACTACTGACTGCCGGGAGTGACTTGTGGTCTTGCTGAGTTAGGAGAAATGAAGAAATTTTTAAAGAGACTTTTCCAACAGAAACCCAGTCGACTATGGTAGACAGCTGTTTTAATGGAGAACATGTATTTTAATTTGTTTCTCCATGTCGGATTTAATTGAGTCCATGTTTTCCTTGGTGTAAATGAATTATTTTGCTAGCAATTCGAAGCAGAGTCTATTTGGTATATATTTCTCTATTAACTAGTTGCAGACAAACTGGGACTGAGGCTGTTCTAAAGCTGGGTCACCATAAATAAACAGGTAATAATAATTGTATTTGTTAAGCGCTAAGTGCCAAGCACTGTTCTAAACACTGAGATAGATACAATTTATCTTAGAGAATACAATCTTAGAGAAGCAGCATGTCTCAGTGGAATGAGCACGGGCTTTGAAGTCAGAGGTCATGGGTTCAAATCCTGGCTCCACCAATTGTCAGCTGCGTGACTTTGGGCAAGTCATTTAACTTCTCTGTGACTCAGTTACCTCATCTGTAAAATGGGGATGAAGACTGTGAGCCCCTCGTGGGACAAGCTGATCACCTTGTAACCTCCCCAGTGCTTAGAACAGTGCTTTGCACATAGTAAGTGCTTAATAAATGCCATTATTATTATTATTATTACAAGGTCATCAGGTTGTCCCACATGGGGCTCTGAGGTAACTGAGACTCAGAGAAATTTAGTGACTTGCCCAATGTCACACAGCTGCCAGCGGCGGAGCTCTGATTAGAACCCAAGACCACTGACTCCCAAGCCCGTGCTCTGTCCACTAAGCCAGGTTGCAGTGGGGACACACATCCAGCCCTATAACACATGGACTGTATTCTTGAAGGATCTCCTACTATTGGGAAATTGTGTTGTAATCACCATTGACTTCCCTGTCTAAGCTTCCATTTCCCCCATTTCACTTCCCTTTTGCATCATCTATGCCCTTGTAGCTGTACATTTTAAGCACTTAATATTAACCCTTCTCCCAGCCCCGTAGCACTTGTATACTTATCCCTATATTTTGCCATATCCCCTGCCAAATTTATTTTCATGTCTGCCTCCCCTTCTAGACTGTAAGTTCCTTGTGGGCAGGGATGGTGTCTACCAACTGTATTATTCTCTACAGAGAGGTTAGTAGGCACTCAGCAAACAGTGAGTGCTCAGTAAATACCATCCAGTGATTGATTGTTTACATTCACCCCAGAGGAAAGGGAGTAGCAGAGCAGAGTCACAGCACAGGACTGGCAGTCAGGTTCTAATCCATCTCTGTCCTCTAGACTGTAAACTCCTTGTGGGCAGGGGGGATGTGTCTGTTATATCGTTATATCGTATTCCCCCTAACGCTTTTTACAGTGCTCTGCACACAGTAAACGTGCAATATATATAATTGATCGATTTCCCTGGGTCCTGCTGAGAGGTCCTAGGGAAAGTCACCCAGGCCTCAGTTCCCCCCTACTCCACCATGCAATGGAGATGCAAAGACAAATAAAACAATTGTTGAGAAAGCACTTCTGAAAGGAGAAATCTAAAGAGCCTCTGATTGATTCTTAAAGGTCTCTGCATTCCTTCTCCCAGAAATGCAAGCTTTCACTGACATGTCTCCCCAGAACTCCCAGGATATCTTTCTCTCTTATGTGTCCTTTCTTAAGCTCCACTTCAGAGGGCCATGGCTAGAGGCAGCCTCTCTTTCTTCAGAGGTGATTTCCCTACCACAAGCTCTCAGCAAGGGCTGAGGAAGTGATCACTTCAAGGATAAATTATCTCCTGAAATAAGTGTTGGTGGAGGATTTTGTTCATAAGTGTTTATCAGAGGAAATGCTTTAAAAACTCAATCAATCAATCAATCACATCTATTGAGGGCTAATTGGGTGCCAAACACTGTACTAGTCACTTAGGAGAATACAATACAACTGAGTTGGTAGACAGTCCCTTACCACAAAGAGCTCAAAGTCTAGAGGGAGGAGTTAACAGTTTAAAGGAAGACCTAGGACCCTTTCGTTAACTGGTGGTTTCTATTATCCACTTCCAACTGCTTCTCCCTTAAATTGCTGGTGCTCATTTTCCTCTTAACATTTATCAAACTCAAAGTGAATGCACAAGAAAAAAAAGAGCTCACAACAGGATGCTTTGGGGAGAGAAGCCCAACTTGAGGATGATATCCACTTCAATGCTGATATTCTGACTGTGCCTCCAAATTTTGTCAGTGATCCCAACCTGATCTGAGAAACAACATTGGCCTAGTGGAAAGCGCACAAGCCTGAAAATCAGAGGACATGGATTCTAATTTTGGCTCTGACACTTGCCTGCTGTGTCATCTTGGTCAAGTCACTTACCTTGGCTGAACTTCAGTTTGTCTCATCTGTAAATGGGGATGCAGTTTCAGCAGCGTGGCTCAGTGGAAAGAGCCCAGGCTTGGGAATCAGAGGTCATGGGTTCTAATCCTGGTTCTGCCACTTAGCTGTGTGACTTTGGAAAACTCACTTAACTTCTCTGTGCCCCAGTTAACTCATCTGTATAATGGGGATGAATACTGTGAGCCCCAAGTGGGACAACCTGATTACCTTGTATCTACCCCAGCACTTAGAACAGTGCTTGGCACATAGTAAGCACTTAACAAATACCAACATTATTATTACTATTATTACTATGTAGTCTGTGAACCTCATATGGGACAGGGGCTGGATCTGAGCTGGTTATCTTGTTTGTTCCTACCCCAGTGCTTAGTACAGCTCTTGGAACAAAATATGCACTTAACAAAGATAATTGTTATTATCGCTGAGCGTGGTATATAGATGTCTGCAGCAAAACTGCTCTAGAAGTTCTATGTGTTTAACCATGATAGAGAAGGATGACTGCCTCACTGTTCTGTAGACCTTTAGTCTGATCATTAATTTGAGGAACCAAGGACAGGTATTCAGTTGTTTTAGAGCATTCCTTGTACTAAACCCTATGTCGTCTCATTCATTCTCAAAGATTTAGATCACTAAAGGGCAAAATCCCACCGATTTCAAGACTGCTACATTTATAGGTGGGCATCTTTTATGTCTCATTAATAGTCTTAAATGCCTCTTTCTCTTTTGCACCATAAATACTATGCAATGCCCTAAAGAAACATAAAGCAAACTTGTATATGCTCCCCTAATTCTTGTAATGGTTCATGCGAGTAGGATACCCACAATAATGACTGTGGAATTCATTTTGATCAGTACCGTGACAGTGAGTCACAAATGAATTTGCTCAATTAGCTGCTAAGAGCAGTGCCATTCTCCTGCTTGGAGCTTCTCTGACCACCTGGTAATCAGGAAAGTTTTGCCTTTCCCTGGCAAATTTACCTCAGCCAAGAAGGAGCATGGCCTAGGAAATAGAGCACAGGCCTGGGAGTCAGAAGGACCTGATTTAATAATGATAATGATAATAATAATAATAGTAATAATGATGGCATTTGTTAAGCGCTTACTATGTGCCAAGCACTGTTTCAAGTGCTGGGGTAGAAACAAAGTAATCAGGTTGTCCCACATGGGGCTCACAGACCTAATCCCCATTTTATAGATGAGGGAACTGAGGCACAGACAAGTTAAGTGACTTGCCCAAGGTCACACAGTAGACACGAAGCGGAAGCAGGATTAGAACCCATGACCTCTGACACCCAAGCCTGGGCTCTTGCCACTATGCCACACTGGGTTCTAATCCTGGCTCAGCCGCTTGTCTGGTGGGTCACCTTAAGCAAGTCACTTCAATTCTCTGGGCCTTTGTTACCCCATCTGTGAAGTGGAGATTGAGCCCTATGTGCTGACAGGGACTGTTTCCAACCCTAATATCTTGTATCTTCCCCAGCGTATAGAACAGTGCCTGGCACCTAGTAAGTGCTTAACGAATACCATAAAAAAGTAAGCGCTCAATAAATACCACTGATTGATGGAGTGATAGTACCACTTTTAGGGAACTGGAAGGGTCATACGGCCAAATTTGGTGCTGGGGGCCTGTTGAGGGAAGGCCCAAGCCTCAGACAATTTCTGTACCTGGCAGCCATTTACCAAATTCCAGAGGGCACGAGGTCACTGCCTCAGAGGGGACCGATGCATTTCCATCCATGGCAGCCTCTAACCGGCTTGGGACCAGCTGCAAAAAAAAGACAGCAACCATCAATCAATCGAACAGTCAGTGGTGCCCGAGTGCTGACTGTGTGCAGACTAATCAATCAATCAATCAATCACTGGTATTCACTGAACACTTACTCTTGGCAGAACACTATACTAAGCACTTAGGAAAGTCCAATTCAATAGAATACACAATGCACACTGCACAATACAAAGCACGATCGTTTCCCTCACAGGTGCTGGACATGGTGGCCTTTGTGGCATTGATGCCATCAGGGGACCACATTGGCAGGGACGGAGGAGACGATTTGACCTGCTCCCGGCATTCCAGGGATACAAGGTCCTCCCTCCTGGTTTCCACTACAGCTCCCAGATGTTTAATCACTACATTCCAGCACCCAAGAGCTCCACAGCAGGGTGCGGACAGCATTTATTTGGCATGCTGAGTGGATCAGGTGGGGAGGACAGCGTGAGATGGTGAGGGTATAAGTAGTGTGCAGCCTTCATCAGGGAAGGGGAGACCTGCCAGGTGTGTTTTCAGGATCTGTACTTGACTTCCAGAAAAATCACTGTTTGTTGGTATAAACAGAGACTTTAATCTCCATCCATCTACCCAGAAAACTCCTAATGAGCAGGGAAGTGGATTGATCTATATTTAACCTGCTTTCTGGTCCTCCACTAGTCTTCTGAGCCAGGTGCCTGAGGGTGTTGAGACATCTAGGAAAAAGGCAGCCGAGGAGTGATTGCAGAGGGGCGTTAAGGGGCCGAAAGGATTAGGCATTATCTGAGGTTTTTGATCCTAGTGGGGTTTGGTGGAAAAGGCTTAAGATCAGGAGCCAGGAGACCTGGCTTTTAGTTCCAGCTTTGCCACCTGCTTGCCTGCTGTGTGATTTTGGCAAAGTCACTTATCCTTTCTGTACCTCAGTTTCCTCATCTGTAAAATGTGGATTCAATGCCTGTTCTCCCACCTACTTAGACTGTGAGCTTTAGATGAGGCAAAAACTGTGTCTGACCTGATTATCTTGTATCTACCCCAATATTTAGTACAGTACTTGGCACATAGCACGCACTTAATAATTATTATCATTATTATTATTTATTATTATTACTAAGTAAATGTTTAATGAAGGTCATCATTTTTCCTAGTAGAAAGGAAGTCAGAGGACCTGGATTGTGTTTCAGTTTTGTAACTGACCTTAGACAAATCGCTTAAATGCTCAGTGCCTCGGTTTCCTCTTCTGTAAAATAAGGATAACAATCATCATCATCCTCATCACTGTCATCATTGTGGCATTTGTTAAGTGCTTACTATGTGTCAAGCCCTGTTCTAAGCACTGAGGTAGCTTCAGGTTAATCAGGCCAGACAGTCCCTGTCCTGCATGGGTCCACAGTCTAAATAGGAGGGAAAATAGGGACTGAGTCCCCATTTTACAGATGAGGAAACTGAGGCATCAAGTCAGGCAAGTGTGACCTGCGTTCAGTGTGAATACCTCCCTCTCCCCAACTCATAGCTCTGCACACAGTAAGTGCTCAATAAATACCAAGATTTATAGGAGACTGTGGGAGTTTTAGATTCAAGTTCAAGAAAAATGAATCCCTGCTGCCTCTGCTGCTGCTGCCGATATTGCTGTTGATGGTGATAAGTTGCTACCTCCTAGCCAGAACAGTGTCACATTATTTAGTAGATGTAAATTTTAGTTTAAGCCGCGATTCCATGACAATATTTATATCCCCATTAAACCCTGTTCATGGGGTTTGAAGATGAGGAAGAGCAGAATGGGCCTCCGTGAAACATTTCTTTTAGAGAGGGTGAATAACTTTCTAGCCTTATTTGCCCTGGAGGCCCTTTGCTAGAGGACTGGGAAGTAGAAATCAGAGCCAAAGTCCTCCCCCACTGCCTGTCCATTCTACAGCGATTCCTCAGAGAAACTCCCATTCATTCCCCACACCGCGATAGTTTATTAAAATTAGAGTCAACGCTGAACCACTGCCTGTTGATTTATGCCTGAGGTCCGGGGCCTGCTGGGCTCCAGGCAGAGAGACACTGTGCTTCTTTGTCTGAAAAGCAGAGGCAGAAAAACATCTAGGAATGATTGGGGGGGCAGAGATTTCTGCGTATGCCTTTCCTCACAATCTCCGTGGGCGAGACAGCTGAGAAGGAGGAGGTAATGTTTCCTGGTGATTTCTTTAGGTAGTGATAGCTTCTCATCTTTGCAGCTTTGGTTGGGAGGAGGACCTAACAGGGATATTTCTATTGATCATCTTTAAGTACTGTGGCCCTGTTGATCTCAGTCATCCAGAAGGCACCGAGTCCTGTCCAAGGCTTGTCGATTCCTGATTTTGGTCTCCAACTTCCTGCCTGACTGTTGGATGGAGTGGGAATCTTGTCTCATCTTGTCTTTCGCCGTCGAATCATTTCTGACCCATAGCAACACCACAGACACATCTCTCCCAGAAATCCCTGCTTTCCATCAGCAATTGCTCTGGCAGTGTATCCATAGAATTTTCTTGGCAAAAATACGGAAGTGTTTTACCACTGCCTCCTTCCCGTGCAGGAAATTTGAGTCTCTACCCTAGACTTTCTCCCATGCCGCTGCTGCCCAGCATGGATGAGTTTTGACTTGTAGCAGATTACCTTCCTCTCGTTAGTCACTGGCCAAGCAAGGAATGGAATGGGTAGGTCTTTGCTTGACTCTCCTTCCCATAGCCGAAACTGGTAGAATACTGGAAACTTTCCAGGTGCGACCACGAGAGGGGCAGTGGAACTCTATTCTACCAAAAAAACACTTCCAGCAGTGGAGGCAGTGCTTAAAGAACCCAGAACAGACCTGAACCTAGATCCAGGAAAAGAAAAAGTCCCAAATCTCAGCCCTCCTGGGTAAGACATATGGCTATATGGTCAAGCTCAAAAGGGGCACACACAAGTCAGAAGGGCAGAATCAGTTGCCCCCTCATCAACCTTGCTGTGAAGAAGCTTGAAGGTACGGGGCAAAGAGGAGGGAAAGCTTAAGACTGGAGAAGCTATGACCGGTCTGGGCCTCACTGTGGGATGGAACATGCCTACCAACTCTGTCGCATTGTACTTTCCCAAGTGCTTAGTACAGTGCTCTGCACATGGTAAGCATTTAAGAAATATGATCGATTGATTCACAGGGGAGAAGAGAAGCCCAGAGGTCTCCTCACATCCCGCCATCTCCTCTAGACTGTAAGCTCATTGTCGGCAGGGAATGTCACTGCTTTTTGTTTTATTGTACTTTCCCAAGCTCTCAGTATAGTGCTCTGCACACAGGAAGTGCTCAATAAATATGACCAAATGAATGCTTGCTTCGGAGTAGAAGAAGAAACAACCCACCTCAGCTTGGATTCCACTCACCCAACACCTGGGTGGCTGGACCCATAGCCAGGCGATGGAGCGGAGTCCCGCTGAAGTTGCGATTCCTACTGAAAGAAATGTAAGTGCTCTGGAGGCTACCTGATGGCAGCAACTGATAATCTGTTCAATCCGATCATAAAATCCAGTTAAAACCCTGGAGGCGCACTCATCAAAAATGCAGGGAGCCAGCAGAATTATTGAGACCATCTTGGGCTTGGAGACATGCCATGCCCAAGTGGACTGGGCATCTGTCTTTGGGTGGCATACAGGATCGGGAGATCAAAGTGATTGAAGATTTCTATCAGGATGGAGCTTGATTAGCTTTTCAGGCTTTAATGCAGGAGCATTATGAAAGGGTGAGTAGGAGGTTAGATTTAACCCATTGTGATCCTTAGCCAATCAATCTTTCCCAACAGAGTCAATTAAAACGCCTCCACTGAGCCCCTGATCCTTGCTAAGGAATTCTGCTTTGACGGGGCTTCTGAAGCATGTGGAAATGCCTCCACTTCTGAACTGAACCAGGGGGTTGTGGAGTTAAATCTGCAAACTGATGACAAGCGATGGGGCAGGATATCATTTCCTCTGGCTGTCCATATATATTTTGAGGAAAATCGCAGCCCCTTTGACAATGAATTCTGGGTCCAAAGATGTCAGCATGCTTCAGAAGTGAATGTAGCTCACTGTGGGCAGGGAATGTGTCCTTCAACTC
Source organism: Tachyglossus aculeatus (assembly GCF_015852505.1). Taxonomy (NCBI): domain Eukaryota; kingdom Metazoa; phylum Chordata; class Mammalia; order Monotremata; family Tachyglossidae; genus Tachyglossus; species Tachyglossus aculeatus. The sequence goes on along the minus strand of NC_052067.1, from coordinate 100,453,835 downwards.
TATTATATTGTACTCTCCTAAGCACTTAGTACAATGCTCTGCACTTAGCAAGTGCTTAATGAATATGATTCATTGATTCAATGCAGCACCTTTAGAAGCATCTGCTTCCTCCTCATACTTTCAGTGCTGCCACTTTGCTTCTCTAGCACCAACTACTAGCTGTGCCTTGTTCTCATCTCTCACATTTTCCCTCCTGCCTCTTAGAACTCCCTTCCCCTTGATATCTTACACATCACTGCTCCCTCCATCTTCAAAGCCCTACTAAAATCACATTTCCTCTAGGAAGCTTTCCTGATTAACCCTACACCTTCCAACCATATTCTCCCTCCCTTCTGTGTCACCTATGCACTTGGATCTGTATATTTTAATGGCATTTGTTAAGGGCTTACTATTCACAAGACACTGTTCTAATAATAATAATAATAATGGCAATAATTAAGTGCTTACTATGTGCAATCCACTGTTCTAAGTGCTGAGGAGGTTGCAAGGTGAACAGGTTGTCCCATGTGTGGCTCACAGTCTTAATCCCCATTTTACAGATGAGGTAACTGAGGCACAGAGAAGTTAAGTGACTTGCCCAAAGTCACACAGCTGACAATTGGCAGAGCTGGGATTTGAACTCATGACCTCTGATTCCAAAGCCCATGCTCTTTCCACTGAGCCACACTGCTTCTCTGTACTAGATACCAGCTTATTAGGTTAGATGCAGTCCATGTCTCACATGGGGCTCAGGGTCTTAATCCTCATTTTACAGATAAAGTAACTGAGGCACAGAGAAGTCAAGTGACTGTCCCCAGGTCATCCAGCAGGCAAGAGGCGGAGCTGGGATTATTCATTCATTCATTCATTCAATTGTATTTTTTGAGCACTTACTATGTGCAGGGCACTGTACTAAGTGCTTGGGAAGCACAAGTCAGCAACATATAGAGACGGTCCCTACCCAACAATGGGCTGACAGTCTAGAAGGAGGAGACAGACAACAAAACAAACCAAGTAGACAGGTGTCAAAACTGTCAGAATAAATTGAATTATAGCTATATGCACATCATTAATAAAATAGATTAGTAAATATGTACAAGTAAAATAAATAGAGTAATAAATGTGTACAAATATATACAAGTGCTGCGGGGAGTGGAAGGGGGTAGGGCAGGAAGGGCGATGGGGAGAGGAGGAGGAGAGAAAAAAGGGGGCTTAGTCTGGGTAGGCCTCAAGGAGAAGGTGAGATCTCAGTAGGACTTTAAAGGGAGGAAGAGAGCTAGTTTGGTGGATTTGTGAAAGGAGGGCATTCCAGGCCAGGGAAAGGATGAGGGCTGGGGGACGACAGCGGGACAGGCGAGAATGAGGCACAGTGAGGATGTTAGCGGTAGAGGAGCCGAGGGTGTGGGCTGGGTTATAGAAGGAAAGAAGGGAGGCGAGGTAGGAGGGGGAAAGGTGATGGAGGGCCTTGAAGTCGAGAGTGAGGAGTTTTTTCTTGATTCGTAGGTTGACAGGCAACCACTGGAAATTTTTGAGGAGGGGTTGACATGCCCAGAGTGTTTCTGTACAAAGCTAATCCGGGCAGCAGTGTGAAGCATAGACTCAAGTTGGGAGAGACGGGAGGATGGGAGATCAGAGAAGAGGCTGATGCAGTAATCCAGTCGGGTTAGGATAAGAAATTGAACCAGCAAGGTAGCGGTTTGGATGGAGAGAAAAGGTCGGATCTTGGCGATGTTGTGGAGGTGAGACCGGCAGGTTTTGGTGCTGGATTGGATGTGTTGGGTGAACAAGAGAGCGGAGTCAAGGATGATATCAAGGTTGTGGGATTGTCAAACGGGAAAGATGGTAGTGCTGTCTACAGTAACGTGAAAGTCAGGGAGACAATAGAGTTTGGGAGGGAAGATAAGGAGCTCAGTAATAGATTAGAATTAGATTAGATTAGATTAGAAGTAGATTATATTAGGATTAGAAGACAGGTCCTTCTGACTGCCAGGCCTGTGCTCTAGCTGCTAGGCCTTGCAGCTTTTCCTGCTTCTCCTGTATCTTTGATACACCCTAATCCCACCTTTTACCTGTAGTTCATTTGAAACGGTGTCTCCTCCACTAGATTGTTAATTCCTGAGAGAAGGGATGGTGTCTACTAACTCTATTGTAGCCTCCCAAGTACTTAGCACAATGTTCTGTGTACAATAAGCGCTCAATAATTGATTTATTGATTGGATGCTCTTATAGGAGGGAAGAGAGGCCAGGATCAATGAATGTTTATCATCAGGTGATGACGAAGTGGACTGTTCAATCAATCAATTGTATTTACTGAGCACTTACTGTGTGCAGAGCAATGAACTAAGTGCTTGGGAGAATACAATGTAACAGAGTTGGTAGACATGTTCCCTGCCCACAGTGAGTTTAAGGTCTAGAGGGGGAGACCATCATTAAAATAAATACGCAAATTATAGATAATAATAATAATAACAATAATGGTATTTGTTAAGCTCTTACTATGTGCCCAGCACTGCTCTAAGCACTGAGGTAGATATTAGGTAATCCGGTTGTCCCACGTGGGGCTCACAGTCTTAATCCCCATTTTACAGATGAGGTAACTGAGGCACAGAGAAGTGAAGTGACTTGCTCAAAGTCACACAGCTGATACATGTCAGAGCTAGGATTAGAATCCATGACCTCTGACTCCCAAACCCGGGGTCTTTCCACTAATCAACGCTGCTGAGGGAGGGGTGAATAAAGGGTGCTAATAAAAAGCCAAAGACCATTTCTAGAAAAAGTGGTTGGTTATTCCTTCTAACAACCCCCTTGCTTTATTTTGTTTTAAAATGAGGACCATTCAGCTTGGAAAGTTTTTTCGCATTAATTCTCGGTGGGAGACTCAGAGCTGTTTCTGCTTTTGCAAAAAGCTGTGCCATTTAATCAGCTGTTACTGGTCATTTGATTTCATTTTGAACTTTGGTGAGGCCACCCTAATGGTCTTACACTCTTGTCTTGTCTTATGCTGTCGAGTCGTTTCCAACCCATAGCGACTCAATGGACGCATCTCTCCCAGAATGCCCCACCTCCATTTGAAATCGTTCTGGTTATGTATCCATAGAGTTTTCTTGATAAAAATATGGAAGTGGTTTACCACTACCTCCTTCTGCACAGTAAACTTGAATCTCTGCCCTCTACTTTCTCCCACACTCTTTTTCCCCTTATCGCCGAGACTGTATAGAGTACTGGAAACTTTCCAGCTGAGATCCTAAGAGGGGTCACAGTGAAGTGATTTCACTCCCAGAACAGCAAAGTTTCATTTTTATCGAAGACCAAATGAATAGTGAAGCGGTGAGTCCTAGTAGAAAGATTACATCCCTGGATGTCAGGATACTGGGGTTCTAATCCTGTGAGTGGGCAGCAGCTATCCCACGGCCATAAACATTTCTCCTCATACCGTCACGTGTGCACAGATCCCAGGATCACAGAACACCAGCATAGCCGAACGAACCCCGTCCCTGTCCTGTCGGGCTCCAGGCTTGCCGCAGCCCACCTCTTGGTGACACCGAGGGGAATATTGTTGAAATGGATGACAATTTTGACCCTCCCCATCCCTTCGCATCAGCGCATGCCATAGTGACATAGACTCAAAACACATCACTAGTGCCTGGAGGTACTGGATAGACATCTCCTTTCGGGACTCTTTGGGATTTATACAGTAACTTATGAAGAGGAAGCAGCTGGTGTTTTGGTTGCAGTCAACAAAAATGACCAGTGAACTGTTGCAGTACAAAGAATCATGAACAGTTGCGGTGTGTTTTCCAGCAAGATCTGTGATGCCCTTTGTTGAGATTTAGGAGGCCTTCCCAAACTGAGCCCCTTCCTTCCTCTCCCTCTCGTCCCCCTCTCCATCCCCCCATTTTACCTCCTTCCCTTCCCCACAGCACCTGTATATATGTGTATATATTTGTACATATTTATTACTCTATTTATTTATTTATTTATTTTGCTTTTACATATCTATTCTATTTATTTTATTTTGTTAGTATGGTTTTGTTCTCTGTCTCCCCCTTTTAGACAGTGAGCCCACTGTTGGGTAGGGACTGTCTCTATATGTTGCCAACTTGTACTTCCCAAGCGCTTAGTACAGTGCTCTGCACACAGTAAGTGCTCAATAAATATGATTGATGATGATGATGATGATTGATTGATTGATTGATTTGCAGCACAGACAGATTTCTGGTTGATGGATGTCTGCAGGTCCGTGGTTTAATAAGGAACACCCTAGATTTCTGTCTTAGCCTGAGTCCCAGCCAGTGGCAGGGCAGTGCATGGTGGGATTCTGGATTATTGAAGCTGATTTGGGTTTTTTTTAGCAAAGTCGATGCAGAAGGGACGAACCAGACAAAGCCGGCAAGACTGGAGAGATGCCTCTCCTTCCCCTGGTTCATGTGGTCATACAGGAGGGCTTCGATTTTAGCAGGGCTACAGACTTTGCATTGTTGGTTATTCCGAATAGTCTCCACACTCAGGAAGGGGAAGAGGAACTGTTCTTCTCCAAGAGGCCTTCCCTGAGTAAGCCCTTTCCTTTCCTCTTAACTGAGGCAAGAGAATTGAACTGACTTGCCCAAGGTCACCCAAGGTCACACATTTATTCATTTAATATTTGTTAAGCATTTACTATGTGCCAAGGCACTGTACTAAGCACTGGGGGACATATACATGTCCCACATAGGGCTCATAATTTTAATCCCCATTTTATAGTTGAGGTAACCGAGGCACAGTGAAGTTAAGTGACTTTCCCCAGGTCACACAGAAGACAGGTGTGACAGATTAGAACCTAGGTCCTTCTGACCCCCAGGCCTGAGCTCTATCCTCTGGGCCACACTCTTCCTCTAATCATGGCTCTGCCAGTTGCCTCCTGAGTAATCTGGGGCTCCCAGTCTGAGCCCCCTTTTTCCTCTCCTCTTCCCCCTCCCCCCCGCCTCTTTCCCCTCCCCACAGCACCTGTATATATGTTTGTACAGATTTATTACTCTATTTATTTTACTTGTACATATTTATTATTCTATTTCTTTTGTTAATGATGTGCATCTAGCTTTATTTCTATTTATTCTGATGACTTGACACCTGTCCACATGTTTTGTTTTGTTCTCTGTCTCCCCGCTCTAGACTGTGAGTCCGTTGTTGGGTAGGGACCGTCTCTATATGTTGCCAACTTGTACTTCCCAAGTGCTTAGTACAGTGCTCTGCACACAGTAAGCGCTCAATAAATACAAATGAATGAATGAATGCAGTCACTTGACTCCTCTGTACCTCAGTTCCCTCATTTATAAAATGGTTATACAATCCCTGTGCTCCCTCCTAGTTAGATTGTGAACTCCAAATGAGAAAGATACTGTGTTTGTTATGATTTTCTTGTATCTACCCCAGCATTTAGCACCGGGCTTGACATGTAGATAGTGCTTACAAAGTATCACGGTTATTATCTTGACAAGTTTAGCAGATGCACAGTTTATACCCTCCATCAATTAGTCAATTAATCAGTCGTATGTATTGAACTCTTACTGTGTGCAGAGCAGTGTACCTGGGGAGTGCGCTGTAACAGAGCTGGTAGACATGCTCCTTGCCAACAATGAGGTTGGAGTCTAGAGGGGGAGACAGACATTAATATCAATAAACAAATTAAATTACTGATACGTATATAAGTACTAAGAGGCTGAGGTGGGGGTGAATCAAATGTACAAATCCTAATGCAAGGGTGACATGGAAGGAAGTGGGAGAGGAGGAAATGAGGGCTCAGTTGCTAAATTGCTAGAGAAGCAGTGTGGCTTAGTAGAAAGAGCACGGGCTTGGGAGTCAGAGGTCACGGGTTCTAATTCTGACTCCACCACTTGTCAGTTGTGTGACTTTGGCCAAGTCACTTCACTTCTATGGGACTCAGTTACCTCATCTGTAAAATGGGGATTAAGACTGTGAGGCCCACATGGGACAATCTGATTACCTTTTATCTTCCCCAGAGCTTAGAACAGTGCTTGGCACATAGTAAGCTCTTAAACAAATGCCATCCCTGTGGCTTAAGTTTTTGGAAGGACTTATTTATTCATCCATTCAATCATATTTATTAAGCACTTACTGTGTGCAGAGCACTGTACTAAGCGCTTAGGAAAGTACACTACAACAATAAACAGTGACATTCCCTGACCACAATGAGCTCACAGTCTAGAGGGGGAGAGACAGACATCAATGCAAATAAATAAAATTACAGATATGGACATCATTGCTGTGGGGCTGGGGGTCAGGGGAAGAACATAGGGAGCAAGTCAAGGTGATGCAGAAGTGAGTGGGAGATGAGGAAAAAGTGGGGACTAAGTCTGGGAAGGCCTTCTGGAGGAGATGTGTCTTCAATAAAGCTTTGAATGGGGGGAGAGTATTTGTCTGTCTGGTATGAAGAGGGAGGGCATTCCAGGCCAGAGGAAGGATATAGGCCAAGGGTTAGCGGCGAGACAGACGAGATGGAGGCACAGTGAGAAGGTTAGTACCAGAGGAGCGAAGTATGTGGGCTGGGTTGTAAAAGGAGAGAAGCGAGGTGAGGTAAGAGGAGGCATGGCTCTAAGAAAGTGCTGATGAATATGGAGGGCAACATATCTGCAGGAATCTGCATTTGGGAAATGGCGCGCGAGAGTTCTCACAAAGATCATCCTTCTCCAATAAAGGCAGTCTTTTCCCACTGTTCTTACAGGAAGTATAGGCCTGGGAGTCAAAGGACCCGGGTTCTAATCTAAACTCTGCCACGTACCTGCTGAGTGACCTATTCACCTAACTTCTGCAGGCCTCAATTTCCTCAACTGCAAAATGGTAGTTCAGTACCTTTTCTCCCTTCTAGTTACACCATGAGGCCCAGGTTAGATCTTCTATGTGCCCCAGAGCTTAGTACGGTGCTTGGCACATAGGGAAGCAGCATATGCCTGGAAGTCAGAAGGTCATGGGTTCTAATACCAGATCCACCATTTGTCTGCTGTGTGGCCTTAGACAAGTCACTTCACTTCTCTGTGCCTCAATTACCTCATCTGTAAAATGGGGTTTAAGACTGTGAGGCCCACGTGGGACAGGATCTGTGAACTACCAGATTTGCTTGTACCTATCCCATCCCGTATGCTTAGTACGGTGCCTGGCACATATTAAGCGCTTAACAAATACCACAGTTATTACTTAATAAATACCTTTATTATTATTATTTGGCTGCAGCCCTCAACTCCCAACTTGTTTTGGAAGGGTGAGCGGTGTGGCCATTCCAAACATTAAAGTGACTAATGTAATCCCTGGGAACTGGTGGCTGCCTTGTTCTCTGACTGGTAGCAATACTGAGGTCTTCCATCAGTCTCTGGAAACTCTGAACTTCTGCTCAACCAACATGGTTGCCCACTTTCCCCAACCTACTTGTAGCTCTCAGTCACCACTCTCCAAAAGTGATCAAAACAAGAACTGTGGTCTATTAGAGCCAGGAAACATATATTCCTACAAATAAGACACCTAAAAAATGTATTAGCTTTTCTGACTAGGTTGCACGAAGGTGTAATAAAATGGATGAGCCCATATAATAAAATTTATGGAACTAGAGTGAATTTAATTTATTTGAGTATGCTCAGTTATGTTTTTGTTGATTCCCATAGCAGATGCTTAATTTACAAAGCAGGCAATTACCACAGCTCTTCCAAACAAATAAGAGCAGATTAGTCAAATGTTCACATCAATTTTTATGTTTATCATTAGTTTTATGATGTGGCATGAATATTCAGAGGTAAGAAAAACTAGTTTTGTAGTACCTGGACAACCTCTGAAATGCTGTTTTGCAACTCTGAATGATGTTACCCTCCTCAGATGGAGCATTGTTGTGTGTTCTATCTCACTGCTGATTTGGCTTCTGGCTTAGCAGTATGGCTCCGAGGCTGACTGCCAAGGTAGCGGGTTTGACAGTGACAACCTCTCTTTTGGGCTTTTCGGTGAAATGGCTTGGGTGCCTGTTGCGATGGTGTCTGAATATTGTCTCAACGGCCTTTAAAGTATGTGTGCTGCCTCCTATCCAGGAGGTGTGTCTGTGTGATTTTACTGGGGGTTCTGAAAGAGCCCCCAGGGTCAATTTAGAAGCAGTGTTGCCTAGTGGATAGAGCACAGGACTGGGAGTCAGAAGGACCTGGGTTCTAATACCGGCTGCACCACATGTCTGCTATGTGACCTGCAGCAAGTCCACTTCACTTCTCTGTACCTGTAAAATGGGGATGAAAACTCTGAGCCCCTTGTGAGACATGGACTGTGCCCGACTTAACTATCTTGTATCTACCCCAGGGCTTAGTACAGTGCCTGACACATAATAAAACAGCAAACACCATTTAAAAAAAAAATTAGGATTTCCTCCTATCCACCCCAGTGCTTAGTATAGTGCTCTGACAAATAGCAAGTGCTTTATGAATGCCACAATTATTATTATAATTAGCTATGCCAGGTCTCCAGTCAGTTTCTGCTGGGTCCTATAGTCCCCCTGCTCTCCTGTTCTTCTACTGCAGGTCTGGGGACAATATATTCCCAAGTCCACAACTTGCCAAGATCCGTGTGTCTCCCTAGAGCTCCTCCTCTGGCCTTTACTGCAGGCAGACACCAAGATCTGAGATCTCAACAACTTTTAATTGTTTCTTAATTCGGTAAAATGTAAGAAATGCCAATTCAAACCATGGTTCCTCAAATCTACTATTTCCCTCCTCTTTCCTCCCCACCCCACCCCCTACTGAGGACTCTCTGTATTTCCCGGAAAGTATCCTGGGCTTCATGTTCTTCTTGTCCTTTCCCCCTTTCTCTCAAGGAATACCAGTTTCCAGTCTCATCTCTCCAAGTCATTCAGAAGCAGGGTCTCTTAACATCCTTTCTCCCTGTCAGGGGTAGGAGCCTTGCTTCTCTAGAGTCCTAATTCTGGACTCCAAACCTCAAGGATGTCCTATCCAGAATCTTCTCTGACCTCTACCTGGGCCCTCTGTCCATTCAGGGTCACAACACAAATTTTTCCCTGTGTCTTGCTCACCCAAGGCACGCACACAGCTCACAACCGCCCCCCCCCCTCCACCCCCCATCTCAAGACTGTGAACCACAACTTAGACGGAAAGCTCTCTGTGGGACAGGAACTGTGTCCTACCTGATTAACTTGTATCTACCCCAGTGCATAGAACAATACTTGACACATAGAAAATGCTTAACAAACACCATTAAAAAAAAAGATGGTTGAGAGTCTTTTCCAATTCTCTAGCCCCAGCTACTTCCATCTCAATCCTTTCTTGTTGGCTAAATCATCATCATCATCATCAATCGTATTTATTGAGCACTTACTATGTGCAGAGCACTGTACTAAGCGCTTGGGAAGTACAAATTGGCAACATATAGAGACAGTCCCTACCCAACGTTACACTTCCCTCAGGCAGAGGCATGACCGAGTGATTCTCCTGGCTTCCTTCTCCATCCCCTGAGTGCAGAAGACCAGTAGAGTTGTCCTTCATATTCTGAATTTGAAATTTTTGCACATGTGTGAGTGAAACCAGTTCTCTTCTCCCTGAAGGGCAATGCCTGAGGCTACAGATTTTAGGCCCTCAGCATCTTCTTTTCATTCATTCATTCAGTCGTATTAATTGAGCGCTTACTATGTGCAGAGCACTGTACTAAGCGCTTGGGAAGTACAAGTTGGAAACATATAGAGACAGTCCCTACCCAACAACGGGCTCATCTTCTTGCATGCAACAACATGAAATTGTCACCCCAATACTCCTGGCCCCACCAGGTCTCCCATGTTTCCCACAGCTCAGAGAGAGTAGGGATCTCCAGGCTTAATGTTTTGTTATAAGACTTATTATTATCATTTTTGTTGTGGTTTTACAAAGCGTACCTTGTGCAGGGCACTGAACTGAGCCCTATGGGAGCATACAAGGACATTGAGTCACAATATAATGTAGAGAAACCAGGCATCCTGGGAAGCTCATTTAGATTCAGGAAGGAAACACCCTAAAATAATTATAGAAGGAAAAACAGCTCCAACTGACACTTGAACAGGTTGCTCCCCTTTCCTGGCAGTGCTGACGATAGCTAGAACTGTTGGAACTTTGTGGTGTTCCAACAGTTGCTAGAGGCAATTGATCCCAAGACCCTCTTCCACTGGGACAGCGGCTTTTCCTTGGGATGGTGGACTTGAAGCCAGTAAGGTCACTGGAATCCTCCACCCTAAATCCTGCCCAAAATAGCCCCAACATTACTTGCAGAGTGCCCAAATCCCTATTATCTTCTGCTAGGTCTTGAAGTTCTCCAGTTCTTTCCTTCTTGGAATTGACTGGTTGGGTTTCTCAGCATAGTGTGCCAAGAAACGTATTGCCACCACCTCTATCTAAAGGCCAGGCATCTTTCTGAAGGCAAAAGCATCACTGGGGACTAGCCTTCTTTCCACATTCCAGAGTCGGCTTCAGGAAGCTTGCTGAGAAAGTGCTCCCTCTCATGTCTTCCCAGGTCCACCCATCTTTCCGGAGCCCATAGCTTCTCTTCCAGCTCTCCCACAGGCAGACCCCAAGATCAATCAATCCATCAATCAATCACATCTATTGAGTGTTTACTATATGCAGACCACATTACTAAGCACTTGGGAGAGTACACTAGAACAGAGATGATAGACACATTCCCTGCCCACAACGAGCTTATATTCATTCATTCATTCATTCAATCGTATTTATTGAACACTTACTGTGTGCAGAGCACTGTACTAAGCGCTTGGAAAGTACAATTTGGCAACAGAGACAATCCTTTCCCAATAACAACTCACAGTCTAGAAGGGGGAGACAGAAAACAGAGCAAAACAAGTAGATCTCAGTAACGTTTAATTGTCTTCTTGCAAATCTTCTTAAGTTCAACGATCAGAATTCTGGGTCATGCCTTTCGCTAGCTGTAACACTCTTTCTTCCAGGACCCTTTGTATTTCTCTGTGGGTGTTCAAGGGCTCAGGTTCCAATGCTTCTTTCCCTTCTTCTCTCAGGGCATTCCCAGTTCCAGTTTCATCCTCTCAGCATCTTTTAGATGCCTGGGGAACTCTATGAGCTTTCTCCCCGTCAGGGGCAGGATCCTCACACTATCCTTATACTTTCTTCTGCTCCCACTCTTTGGAAAGACTTTTTGCCTTTCTATCTCCCCCAGTAGGTTTTAAGTTTCTGCCTCAATCGTGCTCTCATGAGCACTCAGTAAAGTGCTTTGCACTAAGTAGGTGCTCTATAATAACTATTGATTGATTGACCGATTTTTTCAGATGGTGAGCAGAAAATTTCGTGACTTTACATTGAATCCCTCTATTCAACAGTGCACAGGGCATCCCAATGCCCACCCAGTTCCATTTATATGTTTAAGGAAGTGGAGCCGGTTGGTAGGGGACATCTGCAAGCTGCAAAACCCAGTGGTTGGAAAACAGAGTCTAGAGTCCTTGGATCGAAGGTAAGCAAAATGTAAGCACCAAAGGTAAGCACCAGGCAAGTGGTGGACCAGGATTAGAACCCATGACCTCCCAGGCCCATGCTTTATCCACTAGGCCATGCTGCTTAACTCATTATGGGCAGGGAACATGTCTGCTAGTTTTCTTATATTGTACTCTACCAAAGGCAGGGTTCTGGGGACTGGAATGTTCTTCCAATCATGGGACTTCCCAGTTTGCAGCTGATACTGGGGATGGAAAACAGGGTGATGTAAGAATGCTGAGGGCAGGGATAATGTCTACTAACTCTTTTGTATTGTACTTTCTCAAGCACTTCATGGTCTACAGGAAGAGAGACCACTGGGAGCTTTGCTTTATTATCCCATCAACATTGTGAAGCAAGTTAGTCACAGTGATCATCAGGTTGAATGCTCTAGCCACATGACCTGGCTTACCTGGTGTTTGACCTTGGTCAAGTCATTTACTTCCCTGCATCTCAGTTCTTTCATCTATAAAATGGGGATTCAATCCCAAGGGCTTAGAACAGTGCTCTTCACATAGTAAGTGCTCGATAAATTCCACTGATGGGGTTTCCCACTGGAAATTTCCAGTTTAGGTCAGAATTTGTCCCAAACAAATCTCACCCTTGCTCCCAAACTGACTTTCATGGGGACTGTGCCATGAAGGCAGAAGTTACATCAATTAATCAATAATGGAATTTATTGAACACCTACTGTGTGCAAAGCACAAACATTTATTAAGCACTTATTATGTGCCAGGGTATGCATGGGAGTAGATGTAAGACAACCAAGTCCCACATGAGGTTCACAGTCTGAGGGAGAGCAGGTATTGAATCCCCATTTTATAGATGAAAGAACTGAGATACAGGGAAGTAAATGACTTGCCCAAGGTCACACACCCAGTAAGCCAGGTCATGTGACTAGTGCATTCAACCTGATGATCATTGTAACTAACCTGCTTCACAATGTTGATGGGATAATAAAGCAAAGCTCCCAGTGGTCTCTCTTCCTGCACAACATGAAGTGCTTGGGAAAGTACAGTACAAAAGAGTTAGTAGACATGATCCCTGCCCTCAGCGTTCCTACAATCAATCAATCAATCAATCAATCGTATTTATTGAGCACTTACTGTGTGCAGAGCACTGTACTAAGTGCTTGGGAAGTACAAGTTGTCAACATATAGAGACAGTCCCTACCCAACAGTGGGCTCACAGTCTAAAAGGGGGAGACAGAGAACAAAACCAAACATACTAACAAAATAAAATAAATAGAATAGATATGTACAAGTAAAATAAATAAATAAATAGAGTAATAAATATGTACAAACATATATACATATATACAGGTGCTGTGGGGAAGGGAAGGAGGTAAGATGGGGGGATGGAGAGGGGGACGAGGAGGAGAGGAAGGAAGGGGCTCAGTCTGGGAAGGCCTCCTGGAGGAGGTGAGCTCTCAGTAGGGCCTTGAAGGGAGGAAGAGAGCTAGCTTGGCTGATGGGCAGAGGGAGGGCATTCCAGGCCCGGGGGATGACTTGGGCCGGGGGTTGATGGCAGGACAGGCGAGAACGAGGTACGGTGAGGAGATTAGCGGCAGAGGAGCAGAGGGTGCGGGCTGGGCTGTAGAAGGAGAGAAGGGAGGTGAGGTAGGAGTGGGCGAGGTGATGGAGAGCCTTGAAGCCCAGGGTGAGGAGTTTCTGCCTGACGCGCAGATTGATTGGTAGCCACTGGAGATTTTTGAGGAGGGGAGATTTTTGAGGAGGGGAGAACATCGCTCTATTGTCCATCCCCAGTATCAGCTGCAAACCGGGAAGTCCTGTGAATGGAAGAACATTCCAGTCTCCAGAACCCCGCCCCTTCCCCCACCCCTCTCAAATCCCACTGTCTCCCAGAGAAGCCCAAGTGCCATTTCCGGAGGCTAAGCCAGATAACAGCAGGGGAGGGGAGTGTCCAGAGACCCCTATCCTTCCCAGAGAGCAGCTGTCAATCAGCACTCATCCAATTGGGAAACTTGTCCTACCAACAATTATACAGCCACATGCCAAGTTCAATCTTCCTGTCTTCCCCATTACCCAGGACCTTCCATACTGTAGGACTTGATTCAAAAATCCATCTCCTCCAGGAAGTTTGCCCTGCTAAACCCAGAAGCCCCTGCCATTTCCCATTATCCATCTGTATCTTGTTTGCCCCACTTCTAGGAAAATAAGATAGCTTTTTTTAATGGTCCTTATTAAGCGCTTACTATGTGTCAAGCACTCTTCTAAGTGCTGGGGTAGATACAAGTTAATCAGGTCAGAAACAGTCCCACATGGGGCTCACAGACTAAGTAAGAGGGAGAACAGGCTTTGAAGTTGAGGAGTGTCATTGTCGAAAATGAGGAGGGAGCGTGTTTCAGGCCAGAGGCAGGATGTGGGAGAGAGGTCGGCCGTGAGATGTCACAAGATAGAGTAGATCAAGATATAGTGAGAAGGTTGGCATTAGAGGAATGAAGAGTGTGGGCCTGGTTTTAGTAGGAGAGTAGTGAGGTAAGGTAGAAAGGGGCAAGGCAATGGAATGCTTTAAAGTCACAGGGGCTTCGAGAAGGGGGAATCAAAACAGTCCTTGTCCCACATGGGCCTCGTAGACTAAGTAGGAGGGAGAACAGGCATTGAATCCTCTTTCAACAGAGGAGGAAACTGAGGCCCAGGAAGTTAAGTGAGTTGCCCAAGGTCACACAGAAGACAAGTGGCAGAGCCAGGATGAGAACCTAGGTCCTCTGGCTCCCAGAACCATGTTCTTTCCATTAGGCCAAGTGTATTTATAGTGCCTCTTTGCATTTGCTGGTTCCTCTGGGTCAGTAACTGTGCCTATGAAATTCTTCCCCAGGGCCATCCTTTGGGCACAGAAATGAGGCTTCTGATGGGGAGATCCAATCTTTGCAGGTGGGTGAGTCTCTCGGGCATGGGACTGGCAAGTCCTCCTCCAACACGTCCTCTTGCCTCACTCCTGCCTTTTTTCCCCACGTCCCTAGCATTTTTTTTAATTCCCCCTTCTGGTGAATCTCATCCTGCTCTGCCACTTGCCTTCTGTGTGATCTTGGGCAAGTCATAACTTCCTGGGCCTCAGTTTTCTCCTCTGTTAAAAAGGGATTCAATATCTTTTCTCCCTCCGACTTAGACTATTAGCCCCATGTGAGCCCTCTGTGGGCAGGGATTGTCTCTGTTACTGAATTTTACTGCCCAAGTGCTCAGTACAGTGCTCTGCACACAGTGAGTGCTCAAGGAATATGACTGAATTAATGAAAAAGGGACTGTTTTGATTCACCCTTTCTGAGGCCTTTATGGCTTTAAAGCACTCCATCTCCTTTCCCCCTTCTACCTCACCTCACTACTCTCCTAGGCCCGCACACTTCACTCCTCTAATGCCAACCTTCTCACTTTATCTTGATCTCGTCTATCTCACTGCATCTCACCACTGACCTCTGGCCTGAAATGCCTTCCCTCCTCATATCCGATAATTACTCTCCTCAGCTTCAAAGCCTTATGGAAGGCACATCTCCTCCAAGAGGCTTTCCCTAACTAAGCCCTCCTTTCCACTTCTCCCACTCTCTTCTGTGTTACCCTGACTTGCTCCCTTAATTCATTCCTCCTCCAAGTTCCACAGCACTTATGTATATATCTTTAATTTTATTATTGATTTTAATGATATCTCCCCTTTTAGACTGCATGCTTGTTGTGGGCAGGGAATGTGTCTATTTTATTGTAATAGTACTGTTCCAAGTGCTTAGTATAATGCTGTGAGCCCATTGTTGGGTGGGGACCATCTCTATATGTTGCCAACTTGTACTTCCCAAGCGTTTAGTACAGTGCTCTGCACACAGTAAGCACTCAATAAATACGATTGAATGAATGAATATAATGCTCTGCACACCGCAAGCACTCAATAATAATAATAATAATAATAATGGCATTTGTTAAGCACTTACTATGTGCCAAGCACTGTTCTAAGCGCTGAGGGGGGGTACAAGGTAGTCAGGTTGTCCCACGTGGGGCTCACACTTTTAATCCCCATTTTACAGATGAGGTAATTGAGGCACAGAGAAGTGAAGTGACTAGCCCAAAGTCACACAGTTGGCAAGTGGTGGAGATGGGATTAGAGCCCATGACCTCTGACTCCCAAACCCATGCTCTTCTCACTGAGCCACGCTGCTTCTCAATAAATACGACTGACTGATTGACTGTACTAACACTGTGGTGGCGAGTCCACCATGGCTAACTGAATGTGTAGGGGCAAGTCAAGGTCACCGGAAACGAGGTCCTAGAATGCAAATAGACCACTGGACTAAATTCAACGGTCGTCACATCATCCCTTCACTGTGGGGAGCATGTAAAGCAGATGGACTACGGCAGGACCCCCAGAGAGCTGTTCTGTGGTGAGCTAAAACACCTTAAAGATACAACGAATCTAAGCTTCAGGCCATGTGACCTAGCAGGGGTCAGTTTGGAAATAGCAGCAGAAGATAGCTCAGTACATAGCAATATGGTCTTATAATTGACCTCATAATAATTAATTATTGGTGATAATAATAACAATGAAAAGAAGGGGAAGAAGAAGAAGAAGAAGACGGAGGAGGAGGAGGAAGAGAAGGAGGAGGAGGAGGAGAAGAATTGTGGTATTTGTTAAGAACTTACAAGGAGCCCGGCACTTTACTAAGCACTGGGTGGGTACAAGATAATCAAGCCCCACATGGGGCTCACAATCTAAGTAGGAGGGAGAGTAGGTACTGAATCCCCATTTTGCAGATGAGGGAAATGAGACACAGAGAAGTTAAGTGGCTTGGCCAAGGTCACACAGCAAGTAAGCCAGGTCATGCGACTTGGGCATTCAGCCTGAAGATCATTGTGGCGAACCTGCTTCACAGTGTTGATGGGATAATAAAGCAAAGATCCCACTGGTCTCTATTCCCAAAGGCCAACAAACCTTGAGTTATTTTTTGGTCAGTAACACAGTCCATACCACCCCACGCCCATATCACTGACAGAGGCTCCAGAGCGATTAGAGAAACCATGTGCTGGCTGCTCTCCTAGACACCTGCACTCATATCATCATCATCATCATTAATGGTATTTATTGAATGCTATGTTCAGAGCACTGTACTAAGTGCTTGGGAGAAAAACAACAATCCACAGTGCTTGGGAGAAAAACAACAATCCACATTCTGCTGGTCCTAGATGCTTTAGCAATGAGCCATTTGACACCTGTAACCCTCCCCTCTCCATCCCTAATTTCCCCCAGTGACCCAGTATTAACCATTCATCTGTGAATCTAGCCAAATCTCTTTGAAATCTATTGGCATTTCCACTGCACATTTCCCCTGGGGGATGAATTCCTCTGATTTACCATTCTTTCTCCACCCTCTTCCATCCCACCCAGCCCCTGCTTGATTAAGATGTGTTTCTTTCTGTTTGTTTCAAACCTGCCACCTTTAAGCCAGGGAACAAGTTGACAAGTGAAATGTTTTTCATCCTTCTCAGCACCACAGAGAAGAGCACCACAGGCACTGTGAATGTTCTTGTTCTGAAAAATTTATTCACATGTGACCTTACACCTGACGCTTCTACCGACGGAAACTTAAATAACAGTCTGGGAGATGGGATAACAAACACATTGGAATGGAGGCGTTTTATGATGTTTTATTCTCCTAAAATGGGGCTTTTATGTCTAAACCAAATAGAGCTTTGCACAGTCAGTAAAAAATGATGATGAAACTGGTGTCTGCTTTGCTTACCAGCCCATCCACCCCTGTCCTTGCTGAGTTACGAGGTCAATCTCGCCTGGAGAACTCTGGGGATTTTAAAATGGATTTTGTAGGCCTGGAGGGAAAAACAAAGTCCCACCCCTGTATCGATCTTCCTTCCTGAGTTAAAGCCAAAGTGCGGCTGCCTTTCGCAGGCAAAAACAGAATTTTTTGCTCCAGCTAAATGTATTGAAGCAGTGGTTTCCACAGAAGCAGAGGTTAAAAAGTGAAATATACTGTACTGACTGAGAAAATGACCTAGCCCAATTAGAGAACCGATTGCAAATGATTTCTCCACTCCATAGTCATCTCCAAGGGTGTGGTGCTGGGTATAGTGTGAACACATTAAAAGCAGCATGGTTTAGTGGAAAGAGCACTCGCCAAGTCAGAGAGCCTGGGCTGTATTCTCTGCTGCTTGTCTGCTGTATGGCCATGGGCAAGTCACTTAACTTCTCTGCACCTCAGTTCCCTCATCTGCAAAATGGGAATTAAATCCTCCTCCCTCCAATTTAGACTGTGATCTCTCTATTGAACAGGGACAATGTCCAACCTGATTTCCTTTTATCCACCCCAGCGCTTAGAACAGTGCTTGACACATAGTAAGCCTGGAAGTCAGAGGACTTGGATTTTAATCTCTGCTACTTGTCTTCTGTGTGATAACTGGAAAGTCACTTAACTTCCCTGCACCTCCTTTCCCTCACCTGCAAAATGGGGATTAAATCCTCCTCCCTCCAATTTAGTCTGTGAGCCCTCTGTAGGGGAAGAATTATGTGCAAGCTGATTTCCTTGTATCTACCCTTGTGCTTAGAACGGTGCTTGATGCATAGTAAGCATGCAAGCTGATTTCCTTGTATCTACCCTTGTGCTTAGAACTGTGCTTGATGCATAGTAAGCGCTTAAATACCATATTTAAAAAGCCTAGATTGAGGCTCCTGTATAGGAATGAGAACAGTGTCTCAGCTCTAGTGGGGGACATCAACGCTGACTTTCACCCAGGAAGAGATGCATTCTTATGCCTTACCCCCAACATCAAACACAAACTCCCTCTCCCTACAACTCTGCTGGGTGACATTTGTGTGTCTGCTCTAGGGAGAGCTGGAACAGATAAAGAATCTCTGTTTCCACAGATAGCTGTGTCATCAGAATCTCCAACAATGTTCAGTGATAAGGGTCATTTGGGGGAAAGTTTGGGATGCAGAGGGAGATTTGGGGGCATTTGCAGATGAATTTGGGGTCCATCCTTGACCATGAAAGTGGGTGTCCTACAGGGAAGCCAGAATACACTTCCTCTAAGTGGCCTGTTGCCTGCTTGTAAAGAGGACAGAGTTCTGTGTTAGATTATCCATAGTGTTGCCCCAGGTGGTATACATTCATTCATTCATTCATTCATTCAATTGTATTTATTGAGCGCTTACTGTGTGCAGAGCACTGTACTAAGCGCTTGGGAAGTACAAGTTGGCAACATATAGAGATGGTCCCTACCCAACAGTGGGCTCACAGTCTAGAAGGGGGAGAGAGAGAACAAAACAAAATATATTAACAAAATAAAATAAATAGAATAAATATGTACAAATAAAATAAATAAATAGAGTAATAAATACATACAAACATATATACAGGCACTGTGGGGAGGAGAGGGAGGTAAGGCGGGGGGAGGGGGAGGGGGGAGAGGGGGAAAGGAAGGAGGGGGCTCAGTCTGGGAAGTCCTCCTGGAGGAGGTGAGCTCTCAGTAGGGCTTTGAAGGGAGGAAGAGAGCTAGCTTGGTGGATATGCGGAGGGAGGGCATTCCAGGCAAGGGGGATGATGTGAGCCAGGGGTCGACGGTGGGACAGGCGAGAACAAGGCACGGTGAGGAGATTAGCCGTAGAGGAGCAGAGGGTGTGGGCCGGGCTGTAGAAGGAGAGAAGGGAGGTGAGGTAGGAGGGGGCTAGGTGATGGAGAGCGTTGAAGCCAAGGGTGAGGATTTTCTGACTGATGCATAGGTTGATTGGTAGCCACTGGAGATTTTTGAGGAGGGGAATAACATGCCCAGAGCGTTTCTGGACAAAGACAATCCGGGCAGCGGAGTGAAGTATGGATTGAAGAGGGGATAGACAGGAGGATGGGAGATCGGAGAGGAGGCTGATACAGTAATCCAGATGGGATAGGATGAGAGTGTGAATGAGCAGGGTAGCGGTTTGGATGGAGAGGAAAGGGCGGATCTTGGCAATGTTGCTGAGCTGAGACCGGCAGGTTTTGGTGACGGCTTGGATGTGAGGGGTGAACAAGAGAGCAGAGTCGAGGATGACACCAAGGTTGCGGGCTTGTGAGACAGGAAGGATGGTAGTGCTGTCAACAGTGATGGGAAAGTCAGGAAGTCAGGGAGAGGGCAGGGTTTCGGAGGGAAGACAAGGAGTTCAGTCTTGGACATGTTGAGTTTTAGGTGGCGGGCAGACATCCAGATGGAGATGTCCTGAAGGCAGGAGGAGATGCAAGCCTGGAGGGAGGGAGAGAGAGCAGGGGCAGAGATGTAGATTTGGATGTCATCAGCATAGAGATGATAGTTGAAGCCCTGGGAGCGAATGATGTCACCAAGGGATTGAGTGTAGATCGAGAACAGAAGGGGACCAAGAACTGAACCTTGAGGAACCCCTACAGTAAGGGGATGCAAGGGGGAGGAGGAGCCCGCAAAAGAGACTGAGAATAAATGACCGGAGAGATAAGAGGAGAACCAGGAGAGGATGGAGTCTGTGAAGCCAAGGTTGGATAGCGTGTTGAGGAGAAAGGGGTGGTCCACAGCGTCAAAGGCAGCTGAGAGGTGGAGGAGAATTACGATAGAGTATGAGCCGTTGGATTTGACAAGCAGGAGATCATTGGTGACCTTTGAGAGGGCAGTTTCCGTGGAATGTAGGGGACAGAAGCCAGATTGGAGGGGGACGAGGAGAGAGTTGGCATTGAGGAATTCGAAGCAGCGTGTGTAGACAACTCGCTCAAGGAGTTTGGAAAGGAATGGTAGGAGGGAGAACTGATAGCATGTTCTTTGGCAAAACTCAACCTCCCTCATTGTCTGCTGTGTGACCTTGGACAAACCACTTCACTTCTCTGGGCTTCAGTTCCCTCATCTGCAGAATGGGGATTAAGACTGTGAGCCTCATGTGGGACAGGAATTGTGTCCAACCTGACACCCTTGTATCTACCCCATTGCTTAGAACAGTGCCTGGCACATAGTAATCACTTAACAAAAAAATCTTAAAAAAAAGACCCCTCCCTATAGGAAGCCTATTCTGGTTTGCTGGTTGGCATTCATATCAATCAATGGTATTTACTGAGCATTTACTGTGTGCAGAGCACTGCACTAAGCACTTGGGAGAGGACAATACAAAAGAGTGGGCTAGCACGTCCCCTGCCCAAAACGAGCTTATCATCTAGAAACGAGCTTCAGTGTATTCGTATATCTGTTATTCTTTGTATTTGAAGAAGATGTCACTGAAGGTGAGATTCACCAAGGAGTGCATGGGTGGCAGAAAAGGCCAATGGGGAGCCTCAACTGCAGACACGGGCATACAAAAAGCTTGTCCCTTGAGTGGTCATGAGGTTATATTCTCTTTCTTCTTCTTGTCTCTAGTTCCTATGAAAATTTTGCTTGAGAAGCAGCATGGCTCCCTGGAAAGAGCCTGGACTTGGGAGTCAGAGGTCATGGGTTCAAATCCTGGTTCTGCCACTTGTCAGCTGTGTTGCTTTGGGCAAGTCACTTAACTTCTCTGTGCCTCAGTTACCTCATCTGTAAAATGGGGATTAAGACTGTGAGCCCCATGTGGGACAACCTGATTACCTTGCATCCTCCCCAGCACTTAGAACAGTGCTTTGCACATAGTAAGCGCTTAACAAATGCCATTATTATTATTATTATTATTATTATCATTATTATTATTAAAGAGAGCCACTGCTTCTCTGATTTAAGTGTGGCATGCTGGTCTATTCTCACCAACTGACTCCCAGTTTTCACCTGAGGTGCAGCTTTGACTGAGGCTATGTTTCACTGTATTCATTCATTTGTGCATTCAATCATATTTATTGAGCGCTTACTATGTGCAGTGTACTGTACTAAGCACTTGGGAAAGAACAATACAACAGTAAACAGTGACAATCCCTGCCCACAATGAGCTCACAGTCTAGAGGCTGGGAGACAGACATCAATACAAATAAATAAAATGATAGATATATACATAAGTTCTGTGGGATCAGGGGCTTTGTGGGGGTACAGAGGGAGAAAGGTAGGGTAACGCATAAGGGAATGGGAGATGAGAAGCAGCATGGCGTAGTGGATAAAGCACAGGACTGTGAGTTAGAAGGTCATGGGTTCTAATCCTGACTCCACCATTTGTCTGCTGTGTGACTCTGTGCAAGTCATTTCACTTCCCTGGGCCTCAGTTCCCTCATCTGTAAAATGGAGATTGAGACTGGGAGCCCCATGAGGGAGAGGGACTGTGTCCAACCCGATTTGCTTGTATCCACCCCAGCACTTAGCACAGTGCTTGACACACAGAAAGCGCTTAACAAATACCACAATTATTATTATTATGAGGAGAAGTAGGGCTTAAAACCTTTTCTCTGTCCTTGATTTTGGTGGCCCAGTTTCAGCTCCCTCTATAGCAACTGTTTGGATCTCTTGCTGTTGCTCATTCTAGTTTTGGGTCCCACCCTGAATAAACTCCCAGGCTACCTGAATGACTGCCCCCTTTCTCTGGCCATGAGTCAGAAATAAAAACTAATCTAAACAAAAGCAAAGGAATGAAACAATGCCATTAAGAAATGGAACGATAACTATATCTTCCACATTTCCTCTCTGTCATCACTTTAGATTGTGGCCTCAAAGGTCGCTCTACAGTATGTAGGAAAAAAGCACTAATACAGAACGAATCAGCCAAGGTACTTTCTGAGTCAAGCTGTGGCCCAGAAACTAATTGATCACTCTGGATAAAGTTTTCCTTCATTGGATTATAGTAATAATAACAATAATTATGGTATTTTGTTAAGCACTTACTATGTACCAGGCATGGCCCAGAAACTAATTGATCACTCTGGATGATAAAGTTTTCCTTCATTGGATTATAGTAATAATAACAATAATTGTGGTATTTTGTTAAGCACTTACTGTGTACCAGGCACTGTATTAATCACTGGGGTGGATACAAGCTAATCGGTTTGGTCACTGTTCCTGTGCTACTTGGAGCTCACAGTCTCAATACCCCTTTGACAGATGAGGTAACTGAGACACAGAGAAGTGAAATCATCATCATCATCAATCGTATTTATTGAGCGCTTACTATGTGCAGAGCACTGTACTAAGCTCTTGGGAAGTACAAATTGGCAACATATAGGGACAGTCCCTACCTAACATTGGGCTCACAGTCTAAAAATGACTTGCCCAGGGTTGCATGGCAGACAAGTGGAGAAACTGGGATTAGAACCCACATCCTTCTGACTCCCAAGCCCATGTTCAATCCACTACGCCATGCTGCTTCTACATTATCCAGCTTCTCATCTCCAATCTGAGCACCTAGTATCATCTCAGGGTTAATGGTTGAGAGCAGTAGCTCTTATGTGTATATCATCTCCACGGAGCATATCCTTATCCTCCCTCATTTCACCAATCCATAGTTTATTTTAATGTCTGTCTCTTCTTCTGATAAATAGTAAGCTCCTTGAAGGCAGGGGATCCTGTCTACCTGAGAAGCAGTGTGGCTCAGTGGAAAGAGCAAGGGCATTGGAGTCAGAGGTCATGGGTTCAAATCCCAGCTATGCCAACTGTCAGATGTGTGACTTTGGGCAAGTCACTTAACTTCTCTGTGCCTCAGTTACCTAATCTGTAAAATGGGGATTAAAACTGTGAGCCCCCCATGGGACAACCTGATCATCTTGTAACCTCCCCAGCACTTAGAACAGTGCTTTGCACATAGTAAGTGCTTAATAAATGCCATTATTATTATTCTCTGTGCCTCATTTACCTCATCTGTAAAATGGGGATTAAAACTGTGAGCCCCCCGGGAAAACCTGATCACTTTGTAACCTCCCCAGCACTTAGAACAGTACTTTGCACATAGTAAGCGCTTAACAAATACCATCATTATTATTATTACCTACTTAGTAGTTTTCTCCCAAGGGCTTAGTTCAGTACTCAGTGAAACGTTAGTGCTCAATAAATTCCATCAGTTGATGGGGTTGATTCCCAAATCAACAACTCCAACCTTGATCTCTCTCCCTCTCTGCAGTCTCATATTTCCTCCTGCCTTCAAGACATCTCTACTTGGCTGTACTGCCAACACCTCAAACTCAGCAAGTCCAAAACAGAAATTATCTTCCCACCCAAACCCTGTCCTACCGCTTGACTTTCCCATTACAGTAAACGGCACCACCAGCCTCCTTGTCTTGCAAGCCTATAACCATGGTGTTATTCTTGACTCCTCTCTCTCATTTAACCCACAAATTCAATCCATCACTAAATCCTGTCAGTTCAACCTTCAGAGCATCACTAAAATTTGTCTTTTCCTCTCCATCCAAACTGCTACCAGGTTAATCCAAGCACTTATCCTATCCCACTTTGATAACTGCATCAGCCTCCTTGCTGACCTCCCTGCCTCCTGTCTCTCCCCACTCCAGTCTATACTTCATTCTGCTTCCCAGTTTATTTTTCTAAAAAAGTTCAGTCCATGTTTCCCCACTCCTCAAGAACCTCCGGTGGTTGCCCATCCACAGAAACTCCTCACCGTTGGCTTTAAAGTCCTCAATAACATTGTCCCTCCTATCTCACATTTGTTACTCTCCTACTACTAAGCAGCGTGGCTTAGTGGAAAGAGCACAGGCTTGGGAGTCATCGGTCATGGGTTCTAATCCTGGCTCTGCCACTTGTCTGCTGTGTGACCTTGGGCAAGCCACTTAACTTCTCTGTGCCTGTTACCTTATCCGTAAAATGGAGATTAAAACCGTGAGCCCGATGTGGGGCAACCTGATTACCTCGTATCTACCCTAGCACTTAGAACAGTGCTTGGCACATAGTAAGCGCTTAACAAATGTCATTATTATTATTATTATTATTACTACAGTGAAACCCTCATACTTCACTTCTCTAATGCCAACCTACTCACTGTACCTTGATCTTGATCATATCTTACCACCAACTTCGCGTTCAAATCCTGCCTCTGGCCTGGAATGACCCCCCTCTTCATAGCTGACAATTACTCTACCCACCTTCAAAGCCTTATTGAAGGCCCATCTCCTCCAAGGGGCTAAGCCCTCATTTCCTTTTCTCCCACTGCCTTCTGTGTTTCCCTGACTTACTCCCTTTATTCACCATGCCCCCAGGAACACAGAACTTTACTAATGGCTGTCTCACCCCTGCAGACTATAAGCTTGTTGTGGACAGAGGATGTGTCTGTTTTACTGTTGTATTGTACACTTCTAAGCACTTTGTACAGTGTTGTGCATACAGTAAGCATGTACACAATTGATTGATAGATAGATTGATTGATGGATATTTCAATTAAGCCAACCTCACTGAAGATGCAGAGGAAGCACAGTTATCTCTAGTTCATTTCCACTGTTCTTGGGCTCACACTCTCTGATTAGACCGGACAGGGCTAAAATATCGCTGAATTTCCGCCGCTCCCCTCCACACCCACCTATGCACCTCCACTCTCCTGGACGGCTATGAAAATGAGTTTTGAGGAACACTTGGAAGGTCATGAAGCCAACCGAGGAAAGGTTGGGCCAGGAACTTTCCATACATTTGGAACACCAAGAAGGCTTGAGAGCCCTTCCGATAGCTTCCATGCCTTTCCTCCTGAGAGGAATCCCATGCAGGATGGAGCACTGCTACAGGAAGGCCCTTTCCTTTGGCCTTGAGTCTGACAACCCAAAGGAGGATATGAGGGACCATGAGCTTCTTTGGGGCCCTGAGCTGGCTGCAAAGAGGAGCAGGAAAGAGAGGAACTGTAGAAGCTGTAAAAATGTTAAAAATGTTCACGCTGAAGAGAGAATATCTTTAAAATACAGAAACTGCTCTGTAGGCGGAATGATAAACATATTCACTGTAACCCTGTTAACTGAACCCTCAGTCACACACTTCTGCTCCTGTTCAAACCGGTTTTACCTTCCAGGGGATGTGACATAGGGGGCAGGGAGAGCGGGAGAAAAGAAGTGAGAAAAGAGGGAGAGGAAAATGAAAAGAGATGAGGAGATGGCGAGAGGGAGGGAGAGGAGAAAGATATGGAGAGGAAGAGAGAGGGAAAGGGGGAGAGATGGAGAGAAATAGAGAGAAAGAGAGAGAAGGGGGAAGAAGATGAGGGAGAGCAGTCTTCAGACTAGTGAATGAAATGCTCTTTTGGTGATGGCATTGTATATTCTATCAAGCTATGTAAAAGTGATTTAGGCTTTTGTTTCTGGGAAAGATATGCCATTGCCTAGATGTTCTATGAGAGAGACTCCTGATAATGGATGGCTTAATTGTAAGGAGATCCATTAAGAATTTCCTGAAAAGCCATTGAGTTTGCTGAAAACCTCCTTTGGAAATATCAAAATGAGGCACTTAGAGTGTTGGACAGGAATTGATTTGGGGGATGGAGTGAGGGTGGTGAATATTTTTCCTTAAAAGGGGGTTCAGAGCTGATCCAGCAAATGTTACTCTTCCACAACCAGGAACCTAACTATAGTTCGATGAGTGTATTGATTACCGAATACATCAATACTCCTAGGAATCATTTCTTACTCATCACTTTCAGGGTCCTCAACACCATCACAACCATCATCGTCATCACCCCCATCACCATTGCCATAGCTGTCATAAATAATCACCCTCAGTTTTAAAGCACTCAATCAACTGGTCCCCTCCTACCTCACCTCGCTACTCTCTTACTAAAATCCATCCTGCACACTTTGCTCTTCTAATGCCAACCTATTAAATATGCCTCGATCTCATCTATCTTGCAGCCGACCTCTCACCCATGTCCTGGCTCTGGCCTGGAACGCCCTCCCTCTTCACATCTGACTGATTACCACTCTTCCCACCTTCAGAGCCTTATTAAAAGCCCATCTCTTCCAGGAGGCCTTCCCTGATTAAGCCCTCATTTCCTCTTCTCCCACTCCCTTCTGTGCCACCCTTGCACTTAGATTTGCTCCCTATATTCACCCATCCCTCAGTCCCAAGGTAGTTATGTACACATCTGTAATGTAATTATTCTTATTAATGTCTGTCTTCTCCTCTAGGCTGTAAGCTTATTGCGGGTAGGGAACACATCTATCACCTCTGTTATATTGAATTCCCCTAAGCAGGAAGTACGGTGCTCTGCCCATGGTAAATATTTTAAAATATGATTAATTGGTTGACAAACACCACATTCACTTCCATCACAACACTGGGAAGCAGTGTGGCCCAATGGAAAGAGCACAGGCCAAGGACCTGAGTTCTAACTCTGGCTCTACCCTCTGTGTGACCCAGGGCACGTCACTTAATTTCTCTGTGCCTCAGAGAAGTTAGGTGACTTGCAAAATGGGGATTCATTATCTTTTTCTCCCTCCTACCTACTCTGTGAGTGCCCTGTAGGACTAGATTATCCTGTATCTACCCCAGCGCTTAGTACATTGTTGGCATATAGTAAGTACTAAACATATATCACAGTTATTAAGAAACAGCATGGCTTAGTGGATAGAGCATGGGCCTGGCGTCAAAAGGAACTGGGTTCTAATTCCAGCTCCGCCACTTGTCTGATGCATGAACTTGAGCAAATCACTTAACTTCTCTTTGCCTCAGTTGCCTTATCTGCAAAATAGGGATTAAGATTGTAAGCCCCAAGTGGGACAGGGACTGTGTCTTATCTGGTTAACTTGTATCTACCCTAGTGCTTAGAAAATTGCTGGGCATACAGCAAGCACTTAAAGTGTAGTGGTAGTAGTAGTAGTAGTAGTAGTAGTAGTAGTAGTAGTAGTAGTAGTAGTAGTAGTAGTAGTAGTAGTCTTTATAACTCTTCCAACCAGAGTTGCCAACTTTTCATTGTGAGTGTGGAGGTGTAAAAGAGGCAGAGATTTTGGGGGAGGATAGTGACTGAGGGGAACAAGTTTCAAAATGTTAACAAGCCAATAATCTACCATTTTGGTTCTTTTCAGTCCTGATAGGAAATTTTCAGGTCTTTCTCAGAGACCTAGGATGAGCAAGTGTAGGAGATTAAGGCAACTGCTATGAGGTGAGTGCCCCTTCTCCCCCAGAGAGCATTCATTCATTAATTTAATCATATTTATTAAGCGCTTACTGTGTGCAGAGCACTGTACTAAGCGCTTGGAAAGTACAATTCGGCAACATATAGAGACAGTCCCAACCCAACAACGGGCTCACAGTCTAGAAGGGGGAGACAGACAGCAAAGCAGAACAAGTAGACAGGTGTCAGTACCATCAAGATTTTATTAATGGTGTGTATATAGCTATAATTCTATTTATTCTGATGGTATTGACACGTCTACTTGTTTTGTTTTGTTGTCTGTCTCCCCCTTCTAGACTGTGAGCCCATTGTTGCGGAAGGACCGTCTCTATATGTTCCCAATTTGTACTTCCCAAGCACTTAGTACAGTGCTCTGCACACAGTAAATGCTCAATAAATATGAATGAATGAATGAATGAATTAAATTAAAATAAATAGAATTATAGCTATATACACATCATTAATAAAATAGAGTGATAAATATGTACAAATATGCACAAGTGCTGTGGGGAGGGGAAGGGGGTAGGGCAGTGGGAGGGAGTGGGGGTGGTGGGGAGGGGAGGAGGAGGAGAAGGAGAGGATAAGGCGGACTCAATCTGGGAAGGCCTCTTGGAGAAGGTGAGCTCTCAGTAGGGCTTTGAAGGGAGGAAGAGGGCTAGTTTGGTGGATGTGTGGAGGGAGGGCATTCCAGGCCAGAGGTAGGACGTGGGCCAGGGTCAATGGCGGGACAGGCGAGATCTAGGCCCAGTGAGGAGGTTAGCGTCAGAGGAGCAGAGTGTGCAGGCTGGGCTGTAGAAGGAGAGAAGGGAGGTAAGGTAGGAGGGGGCAAGGGGATGGAGAGCTTTGAAGTCAATAGTGAGTAGTTTTTGCTTCATGCAAAGGTTAATTGATAGGCACCATCACTGCTGTCAAATCACCATCACCTCAACTATTGTCCTAATGATCACTCCCATCATTTTTATGATCATCACCACCAGCACTATGAAAATCACCCAAAGGTTCACCATCACCACCACCACCACTGCCAGCATCAGAGTTGCCATCACCACCAGGGTTTTGTTCCCTGCGTATTTCTAGAAGGCCAGTGGGACTAGGTCCTTAGAGGGAAAGCTCATCCTCCAATTTGAGCCCCATGATCTTTGAGGTGATCTTGCTAGGGAATCGGATTAAATTGTCTGGTAGAGGTGATAAATGCTCTGGCTGAGACCGTTAGTAAAAATCTAAAGTGTGAGCCCCAAATGGGACAACCTGATCACCTTGTATCCCCCCCAGCATTAAGAACAGTGCTTTGCACATAGTAAGCACTTAACAAATACCACCATTATTATTATTATTACCTAAAACAGAAGCCATAAAAAGCTACCCCCTCTGTCTTGATTTCCCCTTTGATGATTAGGGTATGGGTGACAGAAATAGAAGGATGTTTCTCTTTTCCCTGGGTCCCATGCAGAGGGAAAAGCAAGAGTCTGGCTCTGATGGGGCTTTGGACCATCCCCAGCTTCTGACCACAACAGGCTTTGAAATCCAGCAGAGCTGTCAGATTTGGTCAAGTGAAGCCAGCCACTGAAAGTATGCCCACTGAAGGAAGGGTGAGTTTAGACACATCTGGAGGAGAAAGCATTAAATCCTCAGGCTTCTACTTGCTCTCTGCTGGGATGGAATTCATATTAGAGAGACCATCGCTCTCCCCACTTTTAAAGCTTTATTAAAATCACATTTCCTCCAAGAGGCCTTCCCTCATTCTCCCTACTGCCTCTCCATTCTATATCACCCTTGGATTTGCACTCTTTATTCACCTCACCCTCTGCCCCACAGCACTTATGGATATACTCGTGATTTATTCATTTATTTATATTAATGTCTGTCTAGACTGCAAGCTCTTTGTAGGCAGAGAATGTATCTACCAACTCTGCACACAGTAAGGGTTCAATAAATACAGCTGATTGATGGATGGATGGATGGATTAAAGGGCTGAAGTCAACCAAATGAGAGGGAGGGTGAAACCATTGTCTGTGAAGTGATTCTCAAAATTAAGGGTAGGCATTCCTAAATGCCAATAGCAGTGATCATAGACATTCATGGGAAACAGCATAGCCTAGTAGAAGGAGAACAGTCCTAGGAGTCAGAGGATCTGGGTTTGAATCCCAACTCTGCCATTTGTCCGCTGTGTGATCTTGGGCAAATCACTTAACTTCTCTGGGCCTCAGTATCCTTGCCTGTAAAATGGGGAATATATCTCCCTCCCTCTGACTTAGACTGTGAAACCCATGTGGAATAGGGACTGTGCCCAACCTGTTTATCGTCATTCAATCATATTTATTGAGCGCTTACTGTGCGCAGAGCACTGTACTGAGCTCTTGGGAAGTAAAGTCGGCAGCATATAGAGACGGTCCCTACCATCTACCCCAGGACTTAATGCAGTTCTAGCAGATGCTTAACAAGTACCAGTTAAAGAAAAAATGAAAACACATCCCTTGAACTTTCTCATTGCATTTAATAGTTTTTCTTATTTCTTTATCTTGCCATATGAATATAGAAATATTTCATACCCATTAGAAGGGAAATTCAATCGTATTTATTGAGCGATTACTGTGAAACTGAACTCACATCTCCTCCAAGAAGCCTTCCCAAATTAAGTCTTCTATTCCCCGGCTTTCTCTCCCTTCTGCATCATCTATGAACTGGGATCTGTGACGTTTGGGCATTTGATATTCATCCAATCCTCAGGCCCAGGACACTTATGTACATATCTATAAATCATTCATTTATATTAATGTCTGTCTCCCTCGCCAGAATATATAAGCTCATTATGGACAGGGAACATTCATTCATTCATTCATTCCTTCATTCAATCGTATTCAATCTGTGTGCAGAGCACTGTGCTAAACACTTGGGAAAGTACAATACAACAATAGACCATGACATTTCCTGCCCACAACAAGCTCACAGTCTAGAACGGGGGAGACAGACATCAATACAAATAGATAAAATGATAGATGTGTACATAAGTGCTTTGGAGCTGGGACAGAGGAAGAGCAAAGGGAGCAAGTTAGAGCATTGCAGAAGGGAGTAGGAGATGAAGAAAATTGAGGCTTAGTCTGGGAAGGCCTCTTGGAGGAGTTGTGCCTTCAATAAGGCTTTGAAATGGGGGAGATGTCTACTATGGACTGTGTCCAACCTGATTTATTTGTACCTCCCCCAGAACTTGGTATAGTGCCTGGAGTCAGAGGTCATGGGTTTAAATCCCGGCTCTGCCAATTGTCAGCTGTGTGACTTTGGGCAAGTCACTTCACTTCTCTGTGCCTCAGTTCCCTTATTTGTAAAATGGGGATTAAGACTGTGAGCCCCCTTGGGACAACCTGATCACCTTGTAACCTCCCCAGCACTTAGAACAGTGCTTTGCAAATAGTAAATGCTTAATAAATGCCGTTAAAAAAAGCACTTAATAAATACCACTATATGTATATACATATACATATATGTGTATATATATATATTATATACTATATATACTATACATATATAAATACAATACCAACTCTTTTATATTATATTTTCCCAGATGTTTAATAAAGTGCCTTGCACACAGTAAACACTCAATATATATACCATTGATTGATTGTGGGCAGGGAATTTGTCAGTTTATTGTCATATTGTACTCCCCCAAGTGCTTAGTACAGTGCTCTGCACACAGTAAGTGCTCAGTAAATACAGTTGAGTGACTGATTGACCGATTGGTTGACTGAGTGACCGAATCGATTTTTTAGGCCTAACTGCCATCCAGGGGCCAGAAGTTGAGCATGATGGGGGCAGTTGGTGTCACACCTCTGGGTAGTAGCATGTGGGTTTGCTGAGAAGTGGGATTCCCTTGGGTCTGGGTGATGACATTTTCCCATTTTGACCAGAGGTCGGGACTAGTCTGGCCACACACCAGATGACGCACGTTAGTTGACATCGGTGGCTCACTACTCATCCCTCAGTTAGGAAACCTTTCCGCTGATTCACAGAAACAGCCAGTGTTGGGACCAGGCTTTTCTGGACACCCCCTGCCTTTTCTGGACACTCCCTGCCCATCGTGGTCCAACCTGTTCCTCCCTTCCCATTTTCCTTCCTACACTTCGACTGGGAGCTTTCTGATTATTCATTTTTTCAGTGAAACAATGAGAACACCTTCATTTTACAGCACCTTGTGCTTCAGCCCTTCAATTTCTGCCTATAAATCTAAGACTCGTCCTGCCCCATGCTGTCTGGGCATAGCTTATGGTCAGAATTTATCATCCCCTGGGCTGCCAAGGTTCTGACAAGCCACACACCTCTGTGCTCCCACCTTAGTGGTCTCAGGGCGCAGGAGCTGAAAGGATGTATGACTTGATCACCGGTTTGACAGCTCTGTTCTTGAAGCTGCGTGAGAGGATCGTTTATCCCGGGTGCATGATGACAACTCATCTTCTAAGGCTTCAGATGGTGCCAGGCTTATCAAAAGATTAATAAAGCCAGAGTGTGGTTTGTGTTGAATTAACACACTGCCCAGAAATCTGGATTGAATTTGTACTAATCCTCCTTTCTGACTCGGCCCATTTAACAAAAATGGGAGAGGAAATTCGACATACATGCACACGTATTTGTGCAATTTTAAAATCTTGTGTTGGTACCTGTAATTCAGAGACACTATGTCAATAATAAGAACTGGGGCATTTGTTAAACACTTGCTTTGGGCCGAGCACTGCACTAAGCTCTGGGGTAGATACAAGATACACAGAACAGACATATTCCATGCCCCTCATGGGACTCATTGTCTAAGAGGTAGGATCTGATTAACTTGTATCTACCCCAGCACTTAGAAGAGTGCTGGATACATAGTGAACACTTAATGAGAAGCAGTGTGGCCTAGTGGATAGAGCACAGGCTTGGGAGTTAGAAGGTTCATCCCAGCTCCACCACCTGTCTGCTGTGTGACCTCGGGCAAGTCACTTCACTTGTCTGTGCCTTAGTTGCCTCATCTGTAAAATGGGGATTGAGATTGTGAGCCCTTGTGGGACATGGACTACATGATTAGCTTGTATCTATCCCAGTGCTTAATACTGTGCACGTGATATGCCTTTAACAAATACCATTTAAAAACAAAAGGCAAAAAAAACCCTTAATTTCTCTGGGCCTCAGTTACCTCATCCGTTAAATGGGGATTAACCAATCAATCACATTTATTGAGCGCTTACTGATTAAGATTGTAAGCCCATTGTTGGGTAGGGACCGTCTCTATATGTTGCCAGCTTGTACTTCCCAAGCGCTTAGTACAGTGCTCTGCACACAGTAAGTGCTCAATAAATACGATTGAATGAATGAATGAATAAGCCCCATGTGGGGCAGGGATTGTGTCCAACCTGATTATCTTGTGTACCCCAGTGTTTAGAACAGTGCCGGCACATAGTGAGTGCTTAACAAATACCTTACAAAGAAAATATGATAATTAATTAATTAGGAAGCTTGAAGCCTGAGAACTTGAAGTATCCTAGAATGACATGGAACCTAACCAGTTCCTTCTCTGAGCCATGGTTAATCACTCGGCTTTGGGGAACATCATTTATTTTGTTGTCATTTCATTTTTTTTTTATAAGTCAGTCCTTCAGGACACACAGCCCCTCCAATCCATTTCCATAACAGGCGAGGTGTCAGCCGCAAAAAAATGACTTCCGAATGGCATTCCCCACTGACACCCGCCAATTTGCCAGTTTCCTTCGGAAATGATTCCCTGGAGGAGGCAATTTCTTAGCTGCCCTAGAAGGTGTGGGCTCAGGTGAACCTCATGTGGGACCAGGGACCGTGTCCAACCTGATTTGCTTGCATCCACCCTTGCACTTAATACAGCGTCTGGCACATAGCAAGCGCTTAACAAATACCATTATTATTATGATGATTATCATTATTATTATTAAGGAATTGGTGGGACTGGCAGGGCTGGAAGGTGGCATTGCTACCAGGGGCCAGACAGAACAGTGCCATCAGGATTCCATTGGTCTGCAAGTGCCTTGTGGGCAGGGATCACGTCTACCAACTCTATAGTATAGAAGTCTCCCAGGGCTTAGTGCAGTGCTCTGCACACAGTAATCACTCTATAAATAGCATTGATTGATGGACTGATTTTAATGTCTGTCTCCCCCTCTATCAATCAAGCAATCAATCAATGGTATTTACTGAGCACTTGCTCTGTGCAGCGCACTGTACTAAGCACTTGGGAGAGCATGAAAAAGTGAGATTAGCAGATACGTTCCCTGCCCATAATGAGTTTATAGTCTAGAGGGGGAGACATTCATTAATATGAATAAACAAGTAATTTATAATGCATAATTTTAAAAAATCATCATCATCATCATCATCAATCGTATTTATTGAGCGCTTACTATGTGCAGAGCACTGTACTAAGCGCTTGGGAAGTACAAATTGGCAACATATAGAGACGGTCCCTACCCAACAGTGGGCTCACAGTCTAAAAGGGGGAGACAGAGAACAAACCAAACATACTAACAAAATAAAATAAATAGAATAGATATGTACAAATAAAATAAATAAACAAATAAATAAATAGAGTAATAAATATGTACAAACATATATACATATATACAGGTGCTGTGGGGAAGGGAATGAGGTAAGATGGGGGGGATGGAGAGAGGGACGAGGGGGAGAGGAAGGAAGGGGCTCAGTCTGGGAAGGCCTCCTGGAGGAGGTGAGCTCTCAGCAGGGCCTTGAAGGGAGGAAGAGAGCTAGCTTGGCGGATGGGCAGAGGGAGGGCATTCCAGGCCCGGGGGATGACGTGGGCCGGGGTCGATGGCGGGACAGGCGAGAGTGAGGTGTGTATGTATGTAAAAATGTATGTACGTGTTCTGGACCCTAAGCTCCTTGGAGACAGGGATCACTTTATTCATATTTATTGAGCGCTTCCTATTTGCAGAGCACTGTATGAAACAATTGGGAGAGTACAGTATAACAATAAGCAGACACATTCCCTGTCCACAACACGCTTACAATCTAGAGGGATTGAGTCTACCAACTCTATTATATTGTACTCCCCCAAGCATTTAGTGCACAGTAAGCACTTAATCAATCAATCAATCAATCAATCGTATTTATTGAGCGCTTACTGTGTGCAGAGCACTGTACTAAGCGCTTGGGAAGTACAAGATGGCAACTTAATAGAAGCTCTGCATACAGTAAGCACTCCACAAATGACCCAGATTGATTGATTGCTAATAACCAAGAACCAAGGGCAAGAGCAGAAATTGGGCAGGGAATGTCACTGTATATCATTGTATTGTTCTTTCCCAAGCGCTCAGTACAGAGCTCTGCACGCAGTAAGTATTTAATAAATACGATTGAATGAACAAATGAACTTTGCCCACTGACACCACCGGGCATAAGTTTCTGCTGCCCCATTCCCACCCCCTTCAGGCACCCTCTCAGACAGTGGCAGCTACACAGTCTTCAGTCTCCAGGTTCCAGCAGTGTGGGTGGGCAACCATGATCTCGGGGACAGGGGAACCCTCCTTAAAAGCAGGAAGAAAGAGCCCGGGCTTGGGAGTCAGAAGTCATGGGTTCTAATCCCGGCTCCACCACTTGTCAGCTGTGTGACCTTAGGCAAGTCACTTAACTTCTCTGTGCCTCAGTTACCTCATCTGTAAAATGGGAATTAAGACTGTGAGCCCTACCAGGGACAAGCTGATTAACTTATATCTCCCTCAGTGCTTAGAACGGTGCTTGGCACATAGTAAGCATTTAACAAATACCATTATTATTATTATTATTATTATTATTATTATTATTATTATTATTATTATTATTATTATTACTGGGACTTTCTGCCAGTGACCATCAGAACCTCCCTCTAGCCTGGACACTCCTTGAGGGCAATGAATGTGTCTACCAGCTCTGTCATATTGTGCTCTCCCAAGCATTTAGTACAGAGCTCTACACCCAGTAGGCACCCAATAAATATGATTAATAATAATACTAATGATAGTATTTGTTAAGTGCTTACTATGTGCCAAGCACTGTTCATTCATTCATTCAATCGTATTTATTGAGCACTTACTATGTGCAGAGCACTGTACTAAGTTCTAAGGGCTGGGGGAGATACAAGGTTATCAAGTTGTTCCAGGAAGGGCTCACAATCTTAATCCCCATTTTACAGATGAGGTAAATGAGACACAGAGAAGTTAAGTGATTTGCCCAAAGTCACACAGCTGACAAGTGGCAGAGCCAGGATTAGAACCCACAACCTCTGACTCCAAGACCACACTCTTTCCACTAAACTGCGCTTAATCTAGACTGTGAGCTGTTGTGGGCAGGGAATGTAATTGTTTATTGTTGTGTTGTACTTTCCCAATTACTTAGTATAGTGCTCTGCACACAGGAAGTGCTTAATAAATACGGTTGAATAAATATGATTGAATGAATTAATCGATTGATTAGTGGCCCCAGCAAACAGCAACATATACAGTTCTCCAATAATTCAACTAACTCCCTTGCTCATTAATGTGCACAGAAGCAACTCCAGCATATCCAAGGCCCCAGTGTCCACTTTGTGTCTTACTGTGGGTCCTGATCCCCCCAATCCACCCCCGCTCCGGGCTTATAACTGTGGCAGTTTCTGTGCTCATTAGAATCCCATTTCTCAAGCAATCAATAAATCAGTGGTACTTATTGAGTGCTTGCTGTGTGCAGAGCACTGTACTAAGATCCTGGAAAAGTAAAACAGCGTTAATACACATGACCCATGTCCACAAGTAGCTGACAGACAGACATTTTTATAAATTTTAGGTAGGAGGAACCAATAGATTTTAAAGATATGAGGTGACGAGGAAGTTCTGAAGCAACAGTTGTGGTGGGGGATATAGGGTGGGGAAGTGAGAGAACATTCAGGAAAGACCCTTGACCACCAAGAGGAAACACTTCAAATCAATCAAATTATAAATTTGACTCTGGGGAGTGGGAGCTAGAAGAAAGCCCTGGGAAATAGCGAGGTCTAGTGGAAAGATGATGATGATGGCATTTATTAAGCAATTACTATGTGCAAAGCACCTTTCTAAGCACTGGGGAGGTTACAAGGTGATCAGGTTGTCCCACAGAGGGGCTCAGTCTTCATTCCCATTTTACAGATGATGTAACTGAGGCACAGAGACATTAAGTAGCTTGTTCAAAGTCACACAGCTGACAATTGGCAGAGCCGGGATTTGAACCCATGACCTCTGACTCCAAAGCCCGGGCTCTTTCCACTGAGCCATGCTCCTTCTCCACTGAGCCACACTCCTTCTCATTTTGGTCTGGGGGTCAGGTGACTTGGGTTCTAGTCTAGGCTCTGACACTCAACTCCTGTGTGACCTTGGGCTAGTCACTTCACTTCTCTGGGCCTCACTTTCCTCATCTGTAAAATGGGGATTCAATTCCTGCGCTCCTTTCCCTTTGGTCTGGGAGCCCCATGGGGGACAGGGACAGAGTCCAACAAGATTATTTTGTATCTACCTCCACACTTAGTACTGTGCTTGACATATAGTAAGGCTGTAACAAATACCACAATTATTATTATTAGCCTGAAGTCCCCAAGATCTCAAATCCCCCCCTTGCCCTAGGACTGTGAGCCCACTATTGGGTAGAGACTGTCTCTATGTGTTGCCAATTTGTACTTCCCAAGCGCTTAGTACAGTGCTCTGCACACAGTAAGCACTCAATAAATACGATTGATGATGATGATGATGATCAGGAGGAGGACATCCCACCCACTGAAGGAGAAGAGAAAGTACCAGAACCTCTGCCATCCCTCCACTAGACTGTAAGCTCATTGTGGATAGAGAATGTGTCTCTTATTTTGGTGTGTAGTATTCATTCATGCATTCATTAGTATTTATTGAGCGCTTTCTGTGTGCAGAGCCCTGTACTAAGCACTTGGAAAGTACAACTTGGCAACAGGCATAGTCCCAATGGGCTCACAGTCTAGAAATAATAATGGCATTTGTTAAGTGCTTACTATGTGCCAAGCACTGTTCTAAGTGCTGGGGTAGATACAAGGTAATCAGGATGGGGCTCACATGGGGCTCACAGTTTTAATCCCCATTTTACATATGAGGTAACTGAGGCACAGCGAAGTCAAAGTCACCAGTTGACAAGTGGCTGAGCCAGGATAAGAACCCACAACCTCCGACTCCCAAGCCCATGCTCTTTCCACTGAGCCATGCTGCTTCTCTCTCCCGCTGCTTGTACTCTCCCAGGTGCTTAGTATAGTGCTCTGCACACAGTAAATGGTCAATAAATGTGACTGACTGACTGACTGTGTTGGGAGATCTGAGAGTGCCTAGGCCAACGGGAGCAGGGATGGTTCTTCAGGAAGCATTTGGGAGCCCAAGGAATGGAAATTTCACTTCCCCTCACGCCATGAGGGAATGAGAAGTATGCTCTCACCCAGGGAAGCAGTTATCTTACAATATTGAGTTTTGAACTGTCTGAGAGTTGTCGACTCTCCTCGAAGCGCCTACCCTTCTTCACCATAGATTGAAGACAAAAACCCAGGATTTGGGAAGAAGGGACTGAAGCTGAATCCATTTCCTTAAAAACATGTCCAAATCAAACACCACGCTTCCCAATGGACCCGCTGGATGAATAGTTGTGATGATGATGATGTAGAGTTTCTGGAGAGGGGTAGAGGCTGGAATTGTTGGTCAAATGAAGACCGGGATTGACCTATATGTACATATTTGTACAGAATTATTACTCTATTTATTACTTGTACATAGTTACTACTTATTTTGTTAATGATGTGCATATAGCATTAATTCTATTTGTTCTGACGATTTTGGCACCTGTCCACATGTTTTGTTTTGTTGTCTGTCTTCCCCTTCTAGACTGTGAGCCTATTGCTGGGTAGGGACTATCTCTATATGTTACCAACTTGTACTTCCCAAGCACTTAGTACAGTGCTCTGCACACAGTAAGTGCTCAATAAATACGACTGAATGAATGAATCTGCAGATGCCAGTGATTAGCCCTTCCCAATCCCTTCATTCAGTCGAAGTCAATCATCTTGCTGTTACTCAGTGGAAAACCCTCACTGAGAAAACACATTCTGGCCTGCCCAAACCCAGCAGAAATGTCAACCTTGGACAACCCAGTGAAGCCTTGGACCAAATGTCCCCTCCCCATTCTCATTTTGCTCAGGACAGGAGATGATGAATCGCTACACTTGCTCCCAAATTGAAAACAAAATTTCTCACCCCTTTCCACTGCTCAGCCCAGCTCTGCGGGAGTTTTTGAAGCCACAGAAACATTCTAGGAAATGAATTCTGGCTGGGTGGTGAACAACTCCCAGCTCCTTTGACTCCTGATGTAGAGGTTAGATGCTTTACTTGCCATAAATCATCAACGTGGCCTTGGGCTAGCCGCAGACTGTTCTTTAACTCAGCTCACAAAGTGGAGGAGGTCAGCCATAAATTTTAACCCTTAGGACACCAGTGGAGGATAAGTGGAATTCAGGCAGGGTGGCTATGTCCAACCCAATTATCTTGTATCTACCCCAGTATTTAGAACAGCATCTGGCTGATAGTAAGTGCTTGCCAAATACCATAATAATAATTAAAAAGA
The DNA here is from genome assembly GCF_015852505.1 of Tachyglossus aculeatus. Classification (NCBI taxonomy): domain Eukaryota; kingdom Metazoa; phylum Chordata; class Mammalia; order Monotremata; family Tachyglossidae; genus Tachyglossus; species Tachyglossus aculeatus. The sequence goes on along the minus strand of NC_052067.1, from coordinate 100,414,758 downwards.
TCCGACTCCCCTCTTCTGGGCCTCATTCTCCTCTTTACTGGATAGTTTAGCAAGGGAGGGGACCAATTGGGTTTTTTGAGTTTGGGACCACTGTAACCTCAGCCTGATCTTGGCTGGGGAGAATTAGAGGTTCTCCTCGCTCCTCAAACAATGAACACCAAACTCATTCACACAGATGTACATGCACACCAAAAACCAATTGCCAAGACAATGAACCACTAATCCTGGCTCCAAAACCTGTCTGCTGTGTGACCTTGGGCAGGTCACTTAACTTCTCTGTGCCTTAGTTACCTCATCTGTAAAAAGGAGATTGAGACTGTGAGCCCCACATGGGACAATCTGATTGCCTTGTATCTACCCCAGAGCTAAGAACAGTGCTTGGCACATAGTAAGTGCATAACAAATATGATGAATGTTATTATCGGTGTTGTTATAATAATAATAATAATGATAATAATAATAATTAATAATAATAATAATAATAATGGCATTTGTTAAGCGCTTACTATGTGCAAAGCACTGTTCTAAGCGCTGGGGGGATACAATGTGTTCAAGTTGTCCCACGTAGGGCTCACAGTCTTAATCCCCATTTTTAGAGATGAGGGAACTGAGGCTCGGAGAAGTGAAGTGACTTGCCCAAGGTCACACAGCAGACTTATGGCAGAGCCAGGATTCGAACCCATGACCTCTGACTCCAAAGCCCGGGCTCTTTCCACTGAGCCACGCTGCTTCTTGTGGGCAGAGAATGGGTCTACCCATTCTGTTATATTGTACTCTCCCAAGCAGTTAGTACAGTGCCCTGCATAAAGTAAGTGTTCAATAAATACTACTGATTGATTAATTGATGAACCTCTAATTTGAGAGTGAGCTAGAGGGACGTGGTGGAATTGTGATACACCTTCAATAGAGGGGAATGGGAGAGAGGAAATGAGGGACTATTCAGGGAAGGTCTCTGGGAGATGTGTCTCCACTAGGACTCTGAAGGTGGGGAGAGTAAATAGGCTAGATCAAGGTACATCGAGTAGGTTGGCATTAGAGGACCAAAGTGAATGGACTGGTTTGTAGTGAGAGAGCAGCTAAGGGAGGTAGGAGGGGGGCAAGGTGATTGAGTGCTCTGAAGCCAATTGTAAGAAGTTTATTTTTTGATGTGGAAGTGGATGGGTAACTACTGGAGGTTCTTGAGGAGTGGGGAAATGTGGATTGAACGTGTTTTTAGAAAAACGATCCGGTGAGCAGAGTGAAGTATGGACTGGATTGGGGAGAGACAGGAGGCAGGGTGGTCAGCAAGGAGGTTAATACGGTTATCAAGGTGGAATAGGATAAATTCTTGGATTAACATAGTAGCAGTTTGAATGAAGAGGAAGGGGTAGATTTTAGGGATGTTGTGAAGGTTGAACCAACAGGATTTGGTGATAGATTGAATAAGTGGGTAGAATGAGAGAAAAAAGTCAAGGATAACACCAAAGTTATGGGCTTGTGAGGTAGGATGGGTGGTGGTGCTACCTAAAGTCAGAGGGAGGACAGGGTTGGGGTGGGATGACAAGGTGTTCTGTTTTGGAAATATTAAGGTTGAGGTGTCAGCAGCATATCCAAGGAGAGATGTCTTGAAAGCAAGAGGAAATGTGAGACTGTAGAGAGGGAGAGAGATCAGAGCTGGAGATATAGCTGCATAGAGGTGGTAGTTTGAAGTCATGGGAGTGAATGAGTTCTCCAAGGGAGTTGGTGTACATGGAGAATAGAAGGAAATTCAGAACTGTACTTTGAGGGACTCCCATAGTTAGGGGGTGGGAAGCGGAGGAGGGCCCCGCAAAAGAGACTGAGAATGAACTGCCAGAAAGATAGGAGGAGAACCAGGAGAGGACAGTTTTAGTGAAGTTAGAAGAAGGGAATGGTTGACAGTGACAAAAGAAGCTGAGAAGTTGAAGGAAATTAGGTTGGAGTAGAGGCCACTGGATTTGGCAATAAGGAGATCATTTGTGACTTTTGAGAAGGCAGTTTCTGTAGAGTGAAGGGAATGGAAACCAGATTGGAGCGGGTCAAGGAGAGAATTGGAAGAGAGGAACTTGGGTGTAGACAACTCGCTCAAGGAGTTTGGAGAGGAACAGTAGGAGGGAAACAACTGGAGGGAGCCATGGGTTCAAGGGAGGGGGTTTTTTTAGGATAGAGGAGAAATGGACATGTTTGAAAGCAGTGGGGAGAGCAAACAGTTGAAGATGGCGATCAAGGAGGGAAGACAGAAGGAGGCAAGTGTTGTGATAAGATGTGAAGGGATGGTGTCATGAACAGGTGGAGAGGATGGATTTTGAGAGAGGGCAGGAGATCGCTGGAGACACTGCTGGGAAAGATGGGAGAGTTGAAGAAGGGGCAGGAAGAGGGAGGGGCTGGAGAGGAGATTTTAGGGAGACCATGCCTGATAGTTCCAAGTTTCTCAGTAAAGGAATTAGCCAGGTCAATAGGGGCAAGAGATGGGGGAAGTGGAGGAACAGGGAGTTGAGCTCACTTGTATCTACCCCTGCATTTAGTACAGTGCCTGCCTCATAGTAAGCACTTGATAAATGAAATTAAAAAGTGCATCAATCACTCTGCTCTGGAGAGCTTTCCTTTCGACTGGGTTTGTGGTGGAGTTTGCCTTTCGACTGTGACCGTGGTGATTGCGGACCTGTGGGGAACGTCAGGGCATATACCTGGGATGGTACATCCCCTGCCCGCACATAGTAAGCACTCAATAAATATCATTAACTGACTGACTGACTGATGAGGTGCCTCAGGCCACAGTATGTGGAGGACAGATGAGGGACTGAGCCTGGAGTTCTGGTCGGCTCAGCCCTCCCCTTTAAAAAAATCCACTCACTTGACCCCAGCAATTGGAAAATCAGACTCCTCTCCACCAGTGGAGTTAATTGGTGATATTAATTAAAGGAGCTTTTCCCATCAATTAAGTGAGCAATTTCTTGAAGAGGTGATCTGCAATTAACTTAGTAATAAGGAGGAAGAGTCCTGGTAGGGCAGAGTTAAATTAAGATTCTATTAACCAGATTTTTTTTTCATTATTAATTGGGTTCAAAGAAGAGTTTTAACAGTCTGAAAAATAGTTCTCTGCCTCAGCTTGTCTTCCCACCACTGATTCAAGTAGCAAAGTCTGCTCTTAATTCTCAGTTAAGGCAACTTTTTTCTGCAGTGAAATAAGTCATTTTAGTTTCACTTGCTCTTGTGGCTTAGTTGAAAACTGGTGATTTAATGCTTTGTATTCCTTGTATCCTTTCCCTTTCAGAGTCAAAATTGAGGCCCCCTACCACCATTATTAATTATATATTAGAATAATATAATAATACAATTAACAATCATCATTATATTATATAGTGATAATGATAGCACTATTCATTAAGCACTTACCATGTGACAAGCACTGTACTGAACAGTGAGCTTGATAGAAGAAAATGACCATGCTTGATTATTAGACCGTAAACTCTAAGATCATTGTAGGTAGGGAATGTGTCTGTTATATTTTACTCTCCCAAGTGCTTAGTACAGTGCTCTGCACACAGTAAATGCTCAATAAATATGACTGACTGACCGACTGACTTTTAAGCTCCAGGCTGCAGGTGCAATGAAGTTTGACAAATAAAAATGAAATAGGTCATTTTCAGTGCACCTTTGGTGTTTCTGGAAGGGATTGGTAATTTGATTTTTCCCACCCCAGTTGAATGTGAAATTCTTCCTCCTTCTGTTTAACTGACCTTAATCTTCCCAAGCGGCTCCAGAAGCTGCAAGAGAGTGTTTGTAAATGAATTTCCTTGTTGCACAATAAAAATTGCATGGTGGTTCTGAAACCTAATTTGGGGGTCTATGGACTTTGAGTTCCATAAATCATCACTGTGGCCTTCAGCAGACCTGGGTTACCACTTCTGAACAATCATATTAGGAAACCACAGAATATAGCTGGTGTGGGGATAGTCTTTGAAGTACCTCCTTCAGAACAGTACTTATTAAAAGCAGTCTATTTCATTAGGATGATAGCGTGGTATAAAGCTGAAGACCCTATTAAAATAACATGTCTTGCACCTCCTTTAAAAGTGTAGAGGAAAGAGAGGGAAATGGTATTCATCACCTTTCTAAAAGCCCTCAAACCTGTTTTCTTTGCAAGTCTAGAGAGGACCTTATTTTTAAAAGCTTTGATGGCACTTCAAGAGCTTCACCTTGCCTATGCAGAAAGCTCTCATTTGCAATGACACAGGTAAAATACAGGGCAATTTTGCACAATAATTTGTGTCTGAGTCCATGTTGAGAATGAAGATGCTGTTTTGAGTGGCCTTGGCAACTAATCCATATTATTTAGATTAAGAAAGTTAAGCGAAGGTGATACCTCACTTAATTTTACAATTAGGGAGATGTAATGTTCATTCATTGAATCATATTTATTGAGAGCTTACTATGTGCAAAACACTGTACTAAGCACTTGGGAGGGTACAATATAACCACAAACAGACACATTCCTGATCATAATGAGCTCACAGTCTAGAGGGGGAGAGAGACTTCAATAGAAATAAATAGATAAGTAAATGAATAAATAAATAAATTACAGATATATACAGATATTTACATTTGTGGTGCAGAGATGAATAATGTCTGGATAAGGCATATACATTTGAGACCCAATGGGAGTTTTCTATTTTATGATTTTCAATCAATCCCTCTGGTGATGTGTGTATGTATGCATATGTGGGCAGGTGTGTAGTCTTTATTTTCTAATATGATGGTACTGGAGGTAAAATCAAATTCTTATGTACAAGTCTGGCTGAAACAACCTCTGTGTGACCTAACACACCCTGTGATTCTTTGCAATTGTGTCACTGAGATAAAGGTTCACTAGACATGGACCTCCAGTGGGCCAGGTTTGGGTTTGGCGAGACCAGCAATGTTTTGATCCTTTTGGGAGAGCAGGGTGTGTGCTGAATATAGTTTCCCAGACACCCAGGGGCCATTGTTCAGGGCTACCATCTTGCCAGAAATTGGGCGGCCAATATCCCCAGTATTCAGCTTGCATGGGACTTCGGAGGAAGGGGAAGAGGGAGGATGTCCCATCTTTAGTAAGGCATGCTTTTGGGTTGCCTTTGCAGTAGGGCTGATGGTTGGCCCAGAACCATCCACACTCCCTCACCCTGTCTCCCTTTGACCAACAGCAGGGATGGGAAGGTGGCCGAGTTGGGTTGTGGGTATGGTCTCTGCACACCCTGAGAGGAAGCAGGCGCGCTTATGCCCTCACCTGCTTTTTAGGCTGCAGAAACCATTAGGATTTTTACTTATTTGAAATTTTAAGCTCCTTCTGAGCAGAAGAGGTGTCCATCAACTGTGTCGTGTTGTACTCTCCCAAGCGCTTGATACAGTGCTGTGCATGCATCAGCAGTTATTACTGAGTGCTTATTGTGTGCAGAGCACTGTACTTGGAAGAGTACAATAGAACAGAGCCGGTAGTTTCATGCCCTGACCCTAACAAGCTCACAGCCAAGAGAGTGGCACCTTTCCTTATTTGAGCATCTATTTCACCATTAATCCTTTCGAATTGGGGCAGCCCTTGGACAGGACCCACCTGTAAATGTGGCTGCTTTTGATACCTGGCTGCAGAGCAGTGAGTTTGAGATCAACATCAAATGACCTGGAATGCCCTCCCTCTGCCCATCCGCCAAGCTAGCTCTCTTCCTCCCTTCAAGGCCCTACTGAGAGCTCACCTCCTCCAGGAGGCCTTCCCAGACTGAGCCCCTTCCTCTCCCCCTCGTCCCCCTCTCCATCCCCCCATCTTACCTCCTTCCCTTCCCCACAGCACCTGTATATATGTATATATGTTTGTACATATTTGTTACTCTATTTATTTATTTATTTATTTTACTTGTACATATCTATTCTATTTATTTTATTTTGTTAGTATGTTTGGTTTTGTTCTCTGTCTCCCCCTTTTAGACTGTGAGCCCACTGTTGGGTAGGGACTGTCTCTATATGTTGCCAACTTGTACTTCCCAAGTGCTTAGTACAGTGCTCTGCACACAGTAAGTGCTCAATAAATACGATTGATGATGATGATGATGATGATGACCAGATGTCCCAATCTAGCTAGGCAGCACAGTCCCTAAATGTGGAGGGGAGTTCTGTTTCATCTTCTGTCCCACCAAAGCAGGAGATGGGACAGACCGCCAAATTTCAGGATGGTCCTACCTTAACTTTTGATGTGTATATATCTGTAATTGTATTTCTTTATATTGATACCTTTTTACTTGTTTTGATGTCTGTCTCCCAACTTCTAGACTGTAAGCCCAGTGTAGGCAGGGATTATCCCTCTTTATTGCTGAATCGTACTTTCCAAGCACTTAGTATAGTGCTCTGGACACAGTAAGTGTTCAATAAATACAACTGAATGAATGAAAAGGGTTCACATTTTTGTCCCCAAATAAAGACAACAGCAATTAGTTTTTGTGATTCTCGTGATTCTGCCAGGCACTAAGGGCTGGGCAGAACTTTCTGTATGTTTTTCTTTTGGGGTGATGCAAGTTTCTGACTCCTTTGTGTCAGAATAAAAGAGTGGATTTGGAGGATCAAAGGTATTCTCCCCCAGGAGGTCTCCCTGACAGTGCTGCACTGAGCAACCACACACACCTCAGGCAGGCTGCCAAGCTTTCCTTGGCAGAAATGCCCAGCAGCAAGAAGCAATGTGTCCTAGTCAAAAGAGCTCAAGGTTGAACATCAAGAGACCCGGGTTCTAATCCTGCTCTGCCCTTCCCTGCTGTGTGACCTTGGGCAAGTCATTTAACTTTTCTGTGCCTTGGTTTCCTCATCTGTAAAATGGGGATTAAATACCTGTTCTCCCTCCCCCTGAGACTGTGACCCCCACATGGGGCAGAAACTGGGTCTCTTCTGATTACACTGTGACAACCTCAGCACTTAACCTAAAACTTGGCACAGAGTAAGCCATCAACAAATTCAACAAATACCACAATTATTATCATTATTATTATTACTATCATTAGAGTATAAGCTCCTTGAGGGCAAAGATCAAGTCTACTAACTCCATTGTACTCTCCCAAGCTCTCTATAAAGTGTTTTACACACAGTAAGCTTTCAATAAATACCATTCATTAATTAATTGATTGATTATTGTTAAATCCTCAGAGCCACCATTCCGGCTGAGCCAACGTATGCCAGTTTCCTTCCATTAAGTATCAGTAACTATGAATCCCTAAAACAATCCATTCAGACTTTAAAATGAAAACTGAAACTTTTATCAGCAGTCAAATTCATTATTATTAAGCTGCCGAGAGCCCTCTTCTCTCCTCTATTTCAGTTTTATTTGGAAATGTCAGATTTATGGTCGAGGTGGAGATCGGTGTATTTATTTTAAAACTGTGGAGAGTTTCTGATTTGGGTTCCTCTGAGGCTTTGTTGCTGCTGACATAAGTGTTGACTCTTCTTCATTTATTCAATGTTTAAATGAGATAGGTGAGCAGCGTGGGCTTGATACATTATTAAATAGTTACTGTAAGTGCTTATTTTTCATGCTACAAATCCAATGTCACTGATTGGGGTTCGTAATATGCTTTGCATGAACAATAGGTAGCACTGAATAATCAAGGCAGACTTCGAGGAAATCATTTTCATATTCTCAGACTGCACCAGAAGTTTATAAAAAGCTAGGAGAAATACCAATTCACAACAGACCGTTTTGCTGGTTTTCTTGCCATGAGTTTTATCTGAAAGGGGCATAAAACATGTGGCCCTTTATCATTATTGTTATCAGTATTATTCATTGAGTGCTTACTATGTGCAGAGCACTGTACTGAGAGTTTGGGAAAGTACAATACAGCAGAGTTGGCAGACATGCTTATTGGCAATTTTATGTCTTTGATACCCACTGGTTGCAAAGCAATATATTAAACCAGGAAAAAAAATACAAAGATCAATCAATCGTATTTATTTATTGAGCGCTTACTGTGTGCAGAGCACTGTACTAAGCGCTTGGGAAGTACAAGTTGGAGTACAGAGTACAAAGATGAGGAGAGAGCAGTAGGGCTTACTGGAAAGAGCATGTGTTTGGGAGCCAGAGGACCTGGGTTCTAATCCTGGCTTCACCACTTTCTGGCTGTGTGACTTTAGTCACATCTCTTGACTTCTCTGGGCCTCAGTTTCCTCATCTATAAAATGGGGACTCAAAACATGTTTCCCCTCCTACACATAGACTGTGATCCCCCTATTGGACAGGGACCCTGTCTGACCTGATTATCTCCTAGCTACCCCAGCAATTGCTACAGTTTTCTGTTCATAGTAATTGCTTATCCAGACCAAGCCCCCCTTTCCCTCTGCTCCTCCTCCCCTCCCCATCACCCCGATCCCCTCCCTCTGCTCTACCCCCCATCCCTGCCCCACAGCACTTGTGCATACATGTACATATTTATTTTTCTTGTATTTTATTTATGATGTTTATATATTTATAATTCTATTTATTTATACTGATGCTATTGATGCCTGTCTACTTCTTTTGTTTTATTTTGGTGTCTGTCTCCCCCTTCCTAGACTGTGAGACCATTGTGGGGCAGGGATTGTCTCTATTTGTTGCCAAATTTTACTTTCCAAGAACTTAGTACAGTAAGTGCTCAATAAATATGAATGAATGCATGAATGAACGAATGAATGAATGAAAGTACCACAGTTGCTAGTAATTAGGCATAGTCCCTGGCTCTCAAGGGACTCACAACACGGCAGAGGAATAGAAGTGGGGAGGGAGAGTGACAGATACAATAAGGGAAGATGAGTAAAAATCCAATATAATACATAAAAGACAAGGAGAATAATGACTCCAACAAGAGCAATAGGGTGCTGTGGCTAGAGCAGCATTGAAACCTCTTTGTTGTGGGGCAACTGAGGCTGAGCATGATCCCTCATCCCTCAACCAAGTCACCCCACAAGGTAGAAGCAGAATCACAAAAATTCCTTAGACCTCAGGGAGCCCCCCTAACACCTTCTACTCCAGCCCCCCAGGATATTTAAGCAAAGTTGATTCCTAGTCAATGAATTTTCCAATTGTGTTGCTGCCCAGAGGACAGCACATACACTGCTCCAGGTTTGGCCAGTGTCTAATTGATGCATGATTCAAACTTCACTTGGGATGTCTTGCTGCAGTAACTTGCAACTGAATCCTCTTCTAAAACCAACTTAGTCCTTGTGCCTTTCTCTCACAACTCTCTTTCTCTCCTCCTCGCTCTCCTCCTATCTCTTTCTCCCCCCCTTATCTCTCTATCTCTCTCTCTCTCTTTCACTCACCATCAGTTCCTTGCTCACGCTCTCCCTCATGCCTGAAACTCCCTCCCACTTCACCTAAGACAGACCTGTGCTCTCTATCTCCTCTAGGAAGCCTTCCCCTACTAATCACTCATCTTCCTGTCCTATTTTCCCTCTTTATTGACTCAGCTATGCACTTGAGTTTGTACTGTAACATTAATGGGGAGTTTCCAGCTCTAAATCCCAGCCATAAGAGCCTCCAAGAGTCCTAATTACCCAGGCCCATATCAGCCTCCGCTGCATACTATAAACCTTTAGATTTCTCATTCTTCTCCCACAGGATAGGTGCTTCCTACTCACTGCACCCCAACTCCCTGGGTCCATTTTTCTGCGGCCACTCTACGACTGAAGGCATGTCTCAGACAATGGGCCTGCACAGACTGTTGCCTGTGGGGACTCATCATTGACCAGGATTTCATCTGGACTTGCTCAAATCTACACAGTCACCACAGACTTTCCAAATCTCTTTCTATAAGCTAGATTGGAATGGGCGAGCAGATGCTGGAGGAGGGAACTGGATAGAATGGGATGATGGATGATTCATTCATTCATTCATTCAATCGTATTTATTGAGTGCTTACTGTGTGCAGAGCACTGTACTAAGTGCTTGGGAAGTACAGGATGATATCATGGGGAAAACAGACCGGAAGTTTCAAAATGATCTAGAAGGCAATAAGGCTCTTGGGGAAAAGAACTGAGAGAGACACAGTTCATGAGTCAAGAGGTGAGCACAGACAGTGACTTTCCCTTTGTCATTCTACATGTTTTAAAGTCACAGTGAAGCAAAGACCTCAGACGCTGTGGCTGTGGCACAGCAGAGGAGACCTGGATGAAAGCTTACAAAGAACAGGTCAGCCTGGAGTCTAGCAGTCAGAAATGGGGTGATCCTCTTAGAAAACACTTCAGAAAGGTAGTGACTCAAGTAGGGAAAAACAAAACCAACACCATTCATTCATTCATTCAATCGTATTTATTGAGCACTTACTGTGTGCAGAGCACTGTACTAAACGCTTGGAAAGTACAAAGCGCTTGGGAACCAAAGCTAACAAGCACAACAGCATAGTAAAGGGGAATTCTTAACATACATAAGATGTGAAAGGGATTGTTGGTCTCACAACCATCTTATCAACCCCCTCAATCAATTAATCAATCAATCAAATAAATCTATTTATTTTGTTAATGATGTGCATATAGCCATAATTCTATTTGTTCTGACAATTTTGACACCTGTCTACATGTTTTGTTTTGTTGTCTGCCTCCCCCTTTTAGACTGTGAGTCTGTTGTTGGGTAGGGACTGTCTCTATATGTTGCCGACTTGTCCTTCCCAAGCGCTAAGTACAGTGCTCTGCACACAGTAAGCGCTCGAAAAATATGATTGAATGAATGAATGGTGTTTATTGAGTGCTTCCTATGTGTAGAGCAATGTAGAAGGCCTTACAATAGACCCAGTGCATGTCCTCAAGGAGCTTTAAATCAAATCGAGGAGACATATTAAAATAAATTGCACATAGGGAAAGTTGCAGAGTTTAAGAATATATACATAAGGGCTGTGGAGCTTTGTGTGTGGTAATAATGGAGAGTAAAGAAGAAGAGAGAAGCAGCATGGTCTGGTGGATAGAGGACAGACCTGAGAGTCAAGTGACCTGGGTTCTAATTCTGGTTCTGCGACTTGTCTGCTGGGTGATGTTGGGCAATTCACTTAGCTTCCCTATGCCTTAGTTTTCTCAGATCCCTCATCTGCAAAATGGGGATTCCATTCCTGTTCTCCCTCCTCCTTAGGCTGTGAACCCCATGAGGGACCTGATGATCTTGTATGATCCTGTATTAATTAATCAATCAATCAATTGTATTTTGTATCTTGTATCTACCCCAGCAGTTAGTACAGTGCTTGACACTTGGTAAGTATTTAACAATTACAATAATAATTATTATCATTGTTATTATCATCATTATTAGATAAGCAGCATATGTCAATGGAAAGAGCAAGGACTTGGGAGTCAGAAGTCATGGGTTCAAATCCCGGCTCTGCCAATTGTCAGCTGTGTGACTTTGGGCAAGTCACTTAACTTCTCTGTGCCTCAGTTACCTCATCTGTAAAATGGGGATGAAGACTGTGAGTCCCACATGGGACAATCTGATCACATTTTATCCTCCCCAGCACTTAGAACAGTGCTTTGCACATAGTAAGCACTTAAAAAATGCCATCATTACTATTATTATTATTATTATTACTATTAAAGACCCATATGCATAGACAAAGAGGTAGGAGGGTGAAGAGAGTGGGGTCTTATCAGGGGTGAGGTTTAGTTGTGGAAGACTGGAAGAGATATGATTTTAGGAGGGCTTTGAAGTTGAAGAGTGGTGGTCTGGTACTTGTTAAGCACTTACTATGGGCCAAGCAAGAATGCTTGGCCCATAGTAAGTGTTTAATAAATGCCATTATTATTATTATTATTATTCTAAACACTGGGCTGGATACAAGTTAATCAGGTTGGAGATAGTCCGTGTCCCACCTGGGGTTCACACTCTTAGTCCTGATTTTACAGATGAGGTAACTGAATAACTGGATAAGTGACTTGCCCAAGATCACACAGCAGACATGTGGTGGATTTAGAATTAGAATCCAGGTCCTTCTTACTCCCAGGCACATGCTCTATCCACCAAGCCATGCTGCTTATGTGAAGGGGAAGGTTGCTCCTAGTAGGAGGGAGGGTATGAGCAAGGGTCTGATGGAAAAAAGGATGAGATTGAAGCATAGTGAATAGGCTGGTGTTAGGAGAATGAAGTTGTAGTGGGAGAGGAATTCATTCATTCATTCAATCTTATTTATTGAGTGCTTACTGTGTGCAGAGCACTGTACTAAGTGCTTGGGAAGTACAAGTTGGCAACATATAGGGACAGCCCCTACCCAACAACGGGCTCACAGTCTAGAAGGGGGAGACAGACCACAAAACAAAACATGTGGACAGGTGTCAAGTCATCAGAATAAATAGAAATAAAGCTAGATGCACATCATTAACAAAATTAATAGAATAGTAAATATGTACAAGTAAAATAAATAGAGTAATAAATCTGTACAAATATATATACAAGTGCTGTGGGGAGGGGAAGGAGGTAGAGCAGGGGGGATGGGGAGGAGGAGAGGAAAAAGGGGGGTCAGTCTGGGAAAGCCTCCTGGAGGAGATGAGCTCTCAGTAGGGCTTTGAAGGGAGGAAGAGAGCTACTTTGGGGGATGTGCGGAGGGAGGGCATTCCAGGCCAGGGGGAGGATGTGGGCTGGGGGTCAAAGGCAGGACAGGCGAGAACGAGGTACAGGAATGAGGTTAGGTAAGAGGGACGGAGAGGAATTAATATTTGATGCTGAGTTGGATAGGCAAATCAGTGAAGGTTTGTAAGAGTGGAGATACATGAGCACAATTATTTTTTAGAAAGATTACCCTGACAGCAGAGGGTGGTATGGAGAGGGGAGAGTCTGGAGACAAGGGGGTCAGTGGGGAGACTGGTGCAATAGTCCAAGTGGGATATGTTTTACCTGTCTACATGTTTCACCTGTCTACATGATTTGTTTTGTTGTCTGTCTCCCCCTTTAGACTATGACCCTGTTGTTGGGGAGGGACCATCTCTATATGTTGCCGACTTGCACTTCCCAAGTGTCAGCACAGTGCTCTGCACACAGTAAGAGCTCAATAAATACGATTGAATGAATGAATGAATATAAGTGCTTGCACTAGCATGGTATCAAGAAGCAGCATGGCGTAGTGGATAGAGCCCGGGCCTGGGAGCCATAATGTCATGGCTTTTAATCCCTGCTCTACCACTTGTCTGCTGTGTGGTTTTGGGCAAGTCACTTCACTTCTCTATGCCTTAGCTACCTCATCTGTAAAATGGGGGTTGAGACAGTGAGAATCACGCAGGACCGGGGCTATGTCCAACCCAACTTGCTTGTATCCACCCCAGCGCTTAGTACAGTGCCTGGGACACAGTAAGTGATTAACAGGTGCTATAATAATTATTATTATTACCAGGTTGAATGGAGAGGAAAGGGCACATTCTAGAGATGTTATGAAGGCAGAACCAACAGGATTTGTTGTCCTTGAATTTGCACGTTGAAGGAGAGAGATGGGACGAGGCTTGTGAGTCAGAAATAGGAAAGTCAAGGGGAAGGAAAGTGCTGGGTGGGAAAGTGACGAGTTCAATTTTGTAAAGAATTTTGTTTGAGGAGTGCACAGGAAACCTGGACACACTGATAAAAATCTCACCATCATAGCACTCTATTTATTTTACTTGTACATATTTACTGTTCTATTTATTTTGTTAATGATGTACATCTAGCTTTATTTCTATTTGTTCTGATGACTTGACACCTTTCCACATGTTTTGTTTGGTTGTCTGTCTCCCCCTTCTAGACTGTGTGCCCGTTGTTGGGTAGTGACCGTCTCTATATGTTGCCAACTTGTACTTCCCAAGCACTTAGTACACTGCTCTGCACAAAGTAAGTGCTCAATAAATACGATTGAATGAATGAATGTATGTCAGAAGAGCTGTGGGCTGGTGTACCGACTGGAGAGCCCCACCCTCGTGTTTAATAATAATACTAATAATAATAATGGTATTTATTAAGTGCTTACTATGTGCCAAGCACTGTTCTAAGTGCAGGTAATAATGGTGTTTGTTAAGCACTTACTATGTGCCAAGCACTGTACTAAGAAATGGGGTGGATACAAGCAAATTGTGTTGGACACTGTCCCTGTCCCACGTGGGACTCACAGTCTCAATCCCCATATTACAGATGAGGTAACTGAGGCCCAGAGAAGTTAAGTGACTTGTCCTAGGTCACACAGCAGGCAGGTGACAGAGTGGGATTAGAACTCCCAGGCTCGTGCTCTATCCACTAAGCCACACTGCTTCTGTTTAAAGATAGAGCTCTTCAACATCCCTAGCTCTCCCCTCTCCGTCCCTGACTTTCCCTCTGAGAACCTTCAAAACTATTCTTGGGGTAATAGGGAGCAGGAGAGATCAGCGGGGAGAAGGTAGGAGGAAGGAGACTGGAAGTGGCAGGGGATTTGGAGCAAGTATGGACGTCTTCTCAAGTCCCATGGGGGCCGAAACCTAAGCTCCCTCCGCTGGAGACCAAACCTGCCTAGCAGGAGGGCTGGGGAAGGACCCCACAGGAATACATCGCTGAGAGCCAGTCTGGTAGCCAAGACCACAGCCCCCTGAGACCATTTCTGACAACAGAGTTCTGTTCCTGGGAAACTGCCCAGCAACGGGAGCAAGATTACCAACTGCTCAGAGTTGTTTTTACAAACAGGATGAATAAAAATGACTGACTTTCGCAGCTTGTTACAAATAGATCAGAAGCAGCGGAGAGCAGGCGTTTCAGAAGTTGGATAAGGAGGGGTGATGACTGTGAGTACACAACAGGGGTACAGACCGCCTCAACTACATCTGATTGGACTACGGCCACCCCAGGTGCCCCTCTCTGATCTTTATTCCCTCATCTGAAGGGATTAATTTATGGCACGGTTATGAGCTGCCACTTTTGATTGGTTAATGGGGACAAGAGCGGCTTTCTTTTATTGGTTCCCTCTCCCCTCTCAGGGTCAAAGCTGGAGAATTTCCAGTACTCTACCAGTCTCGACTATGGGAGGGAGAGTCAAGCAGAGGCCTGTCCATTCCATTCCTAGCTTGGGCAGTGGCTAGCGAGTGGAAGGCAATCTGCTACAAGTCAAAACCTGCCTGTGCTGGGCAGCAGTGGCATAAGAGAGAATCAAGGGAGGAGACTCAGGTTTACTGCGTGGAAGGAGGCAATCGTAAACCACTTCCATATTTTTACCAAGAAAACTCTATGGATGCACTACCAGGATGGATGGAAGTGCGGCGTCCTGGGAGAGGTGTGTCCATGGCATCGCTATGGGTCGGAGACGACTCGACAGCAAAAGACAAAAGTCCCCAGCACTATTGTCCCTGCTGTGGGAGGGGCTGGGAGCAGAGTCCTGTTGATGGGATCTGAAACTTTATTAAAATTTTATTACAGATGAAATGATGAAGAGAATGTTTCTGAAAAAAAAATCAATCTCCTTCCCTGTCTAAAGCCCAAATGACCCTGCTAAGATGATGATGATGATGGTATTTGTTAAGTGCTTACTATGTGCCAAGCACTGTTCTAAGCGCTGGGGTAGATACACATGGGGCTCAGTCTTAATCCCCATTTTACAGATGAGGTAACTGAAGCGCAGAGAAGTTAAGTGACTTGCCCAAAGTCACACAGCTGATAAGTGGTGTAGCCATGATTAGAACCCATGACCTGTGACTCTCAAGCCCATGCTCTTTCCACTACGCCATGCTGCTCCCACATGTGCCAAACACTGTTCTAAGAGCTGGGGTAGATACAAGTGAAATGAGAGGGATGTAGAGTTGGGGATACCCTGGATTTTGGGGGGGGCAGAGCCTTGGAAGGGGACAAAGATGAGGCCAGGGAGGTGGGCAGGATGGGTAAAAACCAGACTCAACAGGAGAAGGGGCAACCTGCAGCCATCCCAGTTCCTTGGCGGGCAGAGCCACAGAAGTGACAGTAACTTCAGCCCTCTGGCTTGCCTCCCCTCCCCTCCTGCAGCCCTGAAAGCCGCAGTGGTGGCAGCAGGGGCAGGAACAGCATCCATAATGACCATCTAGGGGACCCCCCGGCTGCAGTAGCCCAGACAGTGGTCCTCTCTGCTGTGAGGATCAGCTCCAGCTTCACCCAAAACCTGCCTCAGTTACCCAGGAAGCCATTCTTACTCCCACAGTTCATTCAGTCTAATTTATTGCACGCTTAGTGGGTGCAGACCATTGTACTAAGCGGTTGGGAGAGTACTCTATAACAATAAACAGACACAATCCCTGCCCTTAGTGAGCTTACAGTCTAGAGAGGGAGACAGACATTAAAATAGATTCACATAAATTACAGTTATGTACATAAGTGTGGTGGGGCTGAGAGGAGGGATGAATAAAGGGAGTAAGTCATCAGCATCATCCATGCCATTATTATTATTATCTAGGGCATTGTTGAGCAGACCATAGCATTCAATAAATACCCATATTCATTGATCAATTACCACCTATCACTGCTTTGTAGGATCCAGATCAAAGAACAGGTTGGAAATTACTTTGGCAATGTGAATGTTTGTCCCAGACAACATTATTTTTAAAATGACTTCGGTGGGGCCATGTGGATGAGGTTGGGAATCTTCCCAGGCACCAGGGAGCCTCTTTTAAGAGTTTGGGGAGATCCCCGGCTGCCTTTGTGCCTAGGGAGGATCCTTTAGAGCCTGCATCTCCAGACCTGCAGAAACTTTAGCTACCTTAAGGTTTCAGCTGAAAGGAGATGGTGACCTCAAGCAACCTCATCGTCTCTTCCCATAGTCCTCTAGACTGTGAGCTTGTTGTTGGCAGGGATTGTCACTCTTTATTGTTCTATTGTGCTCTCCCAAGCTCTTAGTACAGTGCTCTGCAAACAGTAAGCACTTAATAAATACGATTGAATGAATAACAACTGAGTGACCTGGACCAAATCTGTCCTGAAATGGGCAGCACAGGGATCCCAAGCTAGATTTCAGGGGAGGGGGAGCATCTAGGGGACACTGGACAATGGGCCAGTCAGTTGTCCAGTGGTCCAGAGGTCAGGAGGGGATCATACATGGTAGCAGTAGGTGGGGTGGGGGACAGGAAGTGGGGAACAGGACTGAGGTCTGATCAACCAGAAATGCCTTACGTCAATCAGGTGGATGGACTGTGGGTTGAGTTCCATGGATGGAAGCTGGGGTCTGTGGGGAACCCCAGCACAGAGACCACCAAATTGTTCTTCGCAGGGCACCATATCAGCCCCCACCCCCCGAAAAACCTGAGGCTGGGACTGTTTGTTCTTTTGATCCCGCCGAGTTATGTGCCCCCAAATCAAAATTTCTATGGAAAATTCCTCTCCCAGGCCTGGCTGCTGCCTTCAACCTTGTTTCTCATTTATCCCTAATTAAAATATCTGAACATAGAAATTCAGCATTCATAACCTTATTACGCAGACTTCACCTACACATAGCGTACTCAAGAAGCACCACCTGTCAGAATCCTGCCACAGGCACATCACAGTAGTGCCGTATTTTTGCTTTTATTATCTTCCTCGTTCCCAGGAGCAGGCATCTGACAAGTGTAGTCTTATTAAAACCCTGCACGTTAAAGACCCACCTATAGATATGCACTGGGTGGAACCCAGGGATAGGCTTCATTACAGTTAGTTTGGGGAAGAAAACCAACTTCCTAATTAGATAGCAGCTCTCTAGTTTGAAGAGATGTCATAGAAAACATAAAACAAAAAGCCAGGAGCAGAGGCTTCTGGGAGCGCTCCAGCATGGACATAACCCCGGACCTGCAGACAGTCAAACTGCAAGAATGATTTGAAGGGGAATTCAACATGTAACCCATGACAGTTTATGGAGATTGCCAGCACAGAATTATAGCAAAACTGTCCTTAGCGAGTTAACCAGGGTAAACATCGAACTAGACCCTGGCACCATTGAGTTACTCATGGGTGGTGTAAACAGCTGTGGTGAGGACCGTTTCTTTTTCCTCCAACCAGAATCTCTGCCTTGTATCAGTTTATCACCCACATTGACTTCGAGTCTACTGGGGACAGAGCACTGTACTGAGCACCTAATGTGTGCAGAACATTTAATTGAGTACTTGAGGGACAGGCAGAAGACATAAAATGACCCCACTCTCAAGGATCTGGCACTCTGATGTCGGTCACCACCAGACATAAACTGATGAATATACAGTAGTTGAACATAGTAGAATGCTGTACATTTACAGCTCAATACTTGAGAGATTAGGTGGCTGATGGATTGGTAATGGATGGCAAGGTAGGAGGATTAATCAAAGACCTCCTAGGCTGCGGAAAGGTTTTAAAGGAGGCAAATGCAAAGTTTGTCAAAGCTGAGGTGGAGGGGTATTAGCAGTAATGGTATTTATTGAGCCCCCACAGGATGAATTGTACTTGTATTAAGCACTTGCAGAAGTCAAGCTGAAGCATAAGACACGTTCCCTGCCCCTAAGGAGCTTACATGCTAAGGAATAACCTCCTTCTTTCCCAATCCGGTGGCCTCTACTCCATCCTAATCTTCTGCAGTCTTTCAATACCTTCGACATTGTGGACCACCCCCTTCTCCTAGAATCATTTTCTGGTTCACTGACTTCACTGGCTTCACTCACACTGTCCTCTCCTGGTTCTTCTCCTGTCTCTCTGGCCGATCATTCTATGTCCCTTTCATGGGCTCCTCTCTGCCTCCCACCTGCTAAAGGAGCCTCGGGGCTCAGTTCTGGGCCCCCTTCTATTCTCCATCTACACCCATGCCCTTGGAGAATTCATTTGCTCCCACAGCTTCAACAACCATCTCTATGCAGATGATTCCCAAATCTACCTCTCCAGCCCTGACCTCTCTCCCCTGTAGTCTCACATTCCCTCCTGCCTTCAGGACAAATCTACTTGGATGGCCTACCGACACCTCACAATCAACATGTCCAAAACAGAAATCCTCATCTTCCTACCCAACTTCTGCCCTACCCCGACTTTCCCATCACTCTAGACAACACCCCTATTCTTGCTGCCTCACAAACCCACGACCCTGGCATTATCTCTGATGTTATACCTCTACGTATACCTCTCATTCAATTCATGCATTAAATCTATCACCAAATCCTGTCTGTTCAACCTTCGTGACATTGCTAAAATTTGCCCTTTTCCTCTCCATCCAAACTTCTTCCATGTTAACCCAACTACTTATGCTATTCCGCCTTGATTACTGCATCAGCCTCCTTGCTGACCTCCCTGCCTCCTGTCTCTCCTCACTTCCATCTTTCTTTCTTTCTTTCTTTCTTTCTTTCTTTCTTTCTTTCTTTCTTTCTTTCTTTCTTTCTTTCTTTCTTTCTTTCTTCCTTCCTTCCTTTCTTTCTTTCTTTCTTTCTTATTTATTGAGCCCTTACTGTGTGCAGAGCACTGTACTAAGCGCTTGAGAAGTACAAGTTGGCGACATATAGAGATGGTCCCTACCCAACAGCAGGATACTTTATTGTACTGCCAAGATCATTTTTCTACAAAACGTTCAGCCCAGGTTTTCCCACTTGTCAAGAATCTCCAGTGATTGTGTGATGTCTATCAATTCTGTTGTATGATACTTTCCCAAGTGCTATTTACAGTGCTCTATACACAATTAACACTCAGTAAATACCACTGATTGCTAGGTTGATTAATCAACAAACTTAGAAATATTTGCCACTGGAATGATCAGTAAAAATTATTGAATGTAGACTTGTACAGGCATGCATACCCTAGTGTTCAGGATAAGGATACCTAAATGTAATAATAATGAACAATTATGGTACTTGAGAAGCAGCGTGGCTCAATGGAAAGATAACAGGGCTTTGGAGTCAGGGGTCATGGGTTCAAATTCCGGCTCTGCTAATTGTCAGCTGTGTGACTTTGGGCAAGTCACCTAACTTCTCTGTGCCTCAGTTACCTCATCTGTAAAATGGGGATTAAGACTGTGAGCCTCCCGTGGGACAACCTGATCTCCTTGTAACCTCCCCAGTGCTTTGAACAGTGCTTTGCACATAGTAAACACTTAATAAATGCCATTAGTATCATTATTGTTATTAATAATAATAAACACTTACTACATGCCAAGCACTGTTCTAAGCACTGAGATAGATACAAGGTAATCCCAAGTGCTCTATCCACTGGACCACACTGCATCATGCCCAGCAGGTCTTGTTAAAGAAATGGAATCCATTCTGACAAGCCCAACTAATTAGCTATCAGGGTTTGGCAGAAATGAACAGTAATAATAATAATAATTATGGTATTTGTAAACAGCCCGGGCTTTGGAGTCAGAGGTCGTGGGTTCAAATCCCGGCTCCGCCACTTGTCAGCTGTGTGACTCTGGGCAAGTCACTTCACTTCTCTGTGCCTCAGTTCCCTCATCTGTAAAATGGGGATTAAGACTGTGAGCCCCCGTGGGATAACCTGATCACCTTGTAACCTCCCCAGCACTTAGAACAGTGCTTTGCACATAGTAAGTGCTTAACAAATGCCACCGTTATTAGTATTATTATGTGCTTGGAACTGTACTAAGCACAGGGGCAGTTACAAGCAAATCGGGTTGGACATAGTCCCCGTCTTTCATGGATCTCACAGTCTCAATCCCCATTTTATAGATGAGGTATCTGAGGCACAGAGAAGTGAAGTGACTTGCCCAAGGTTGGAAATGGATCCCACAAGCTGGGCACATACAACTATGTCACGATAACAGAAAGGCCAAGCTGATACAAAGGAGGGAAATGACTGAAAGAACGCCCACAGCTTCCTCCAAGCTCTGTCCCTTCATTCTTGTTTCCGGCCTTGGGCAAGAAGGAGCCCAGGTGGCCTTTGATGTCTTCCAGGTCAGTGGACATCAGCAGCCCTGATGTGAGCGGGCATTAGTTGGGTCTGTCCACTTTCTCTTCTCCTCATGGCCCACGGGCTGAGCGTGCTTGGTGAACTCAGAGTGTTTCAGAATCTCTGTTCCTGTGCTGGCAATCAAAAAAACAACCACAGAGCTGCTGTTCCCATGGAGTAGCTTGATGTATCTCTCACGCAGAGGGCTGGGGGAACAGCTTGCTCTCCACATTTCTCCTCTCCAACCGGCAGCCATTCAGGGGCCTCCCAGAGTCCTCAGGCAAATTTAAGTTCGATCACAGTTTCAACCCACAGATGAGAACGTTTAAACCTTTAACTTTTAAACACAGACAGAAAAGAACATTTAAACAGCACCAAAAGAACGTGATTGTATCATTTTGCTGCGACGCTATTGTTCATATTCTCCCTGCGCTGATTGGCTTTAATTCAGCTAACTGCAGTCTACAATTTCTCCTCTCTGAGAAGCAGGGTAGCCTAGTGAAAAGATTTGAGAGTCAGAAGGTGTAGGTTCCAGTCCAGCTACTTGCTTGCTGCGTGAGCTTATGGAAGTCATTTAACATCTTTTGTGCCTCAGTTTCCTCATCTAAAAATTGGATTCAGCACCTGTTAACCCTCCTACTTAGACCTTGGGAGAGGGACCATGCCCAACCTGATTAACTTTTATGTTCCCCAGTGCTTAGTTGAGGATAAGAATATAAGCCCCATGTGGGACAGGGACTGTGTCCAACATGATTAGCTTGTATCTACCCCAGTGCTTAGAACAGTGCTTGGCATATAGTAAGCACTGAACAAGTACCGCTATTATGAGACGCAGCGTGGCTTAGTGGAAAGAACCCGGGCTTGGGAATCAGAGGTCACGGGTTCTAATTCCGGCTCTGCCACTTGTCAGCTGTGTGACTCTGGGCAAGTCACTTAACTTCTCTGGGCCTCAGTTACTTCATCTGTAAAATGGGGATGAAGACTGTGAGCCCCACGTGGGACAACCTGATTACCTTGTATCTACCCCAGCGCTTAGCACAGTGCTTGGCACATAGTAAGTGCTTAACAAATACCAACATTATTATTACTTGGCATAGACTAAGTGTTACCACATTATTTTCATTAAAATAATAATAAATACAATAATAATTCTACTGTTTCCATACAGTAGATCAGAGATCTGGGATAAAAATGAGGCAATTGAAGCTTAGAGTGTGTAAATGGCCCTAATAACATATGTAAAGCTTGGAGAATTATGCTCTCTGTTGCCATTTAAAATTAGTTTTTAATCTACGTAAGTCAGTGGTTCTTAAAGTTTGAAGTGGCACACAGACATTTTGAGGGCCTTGAGTTATAAACAGCAAAAGCAAAGGCAAATTGAGGGCAGAGGAACTTGAAAAGGCCCCAGTGAGAGACTCGCTTTTCAAAGACTGAACAATGCCCACTTAGGTTACTGTTCAATGGCTCTTTGAGACCACCAGCCTGGAGACACAACTCACTTCCAGGTGAATGTTTGCATTAAAACATCAGGTAAAATATAATTAGCAATCATTAGCAAAATGCACAGGAATGTCTTGTTTACACAATTATTATTCAACTCAACCTCGGAAAAATAATTGCCTGCTAAGCACCGGGGAAATTTTTCCTCATGAGAACTTCCACAATGGACACTTAGGAGAAAATTTTTTTACACACACTGTGCCCGAAATTCCTGCATCAGTGAGAGGCAGCAACAACAAGAGCGAATGGAGGATCTGCCTGGTGGAATGGATGGGAAATCACGATGCTAATGTCACTGCTTCGGTTCCACTAACAGGGCAATTAAAGGTGGAGTGAGATATCGTAGCAACTGTTGTCTTTGAATGCTCAATTTTTTTTTATCAGAAGCCACAAAGAGCAGGAACCAAAATATCTACTGCCTCTTATTCCACAGATTATTGCTCAATGTAGTATATGTTTTTAAAAAATCATTGTATGGCAGTAGGTGAGAGGTCCGGACCTTCTTTTCTGCTCCCCTTTCTCCTCTTCCTCTTTGTCTTCCTCCACTGTTACTGTTTGCCCAACTGTTTCCACCCTGGTCCATCTCCAACCCCTTGACTTTGCAGGAGAAAAGTAGATGCTACTGATAATATTGATTATAATAGTAACAATAATAATAATAGCAACAATAATTGTAGTTATGATGGCATTTATTAAGTGCTTTTCATTATTATTAATATTATTGTGTGCTGATGTAACAATTGACACGAAAATACAAATTGTCAACTCTAGGATGTTTCCAGTGGTAGCATATGGATCTGAAAGCTGGACAGTGAAAAAGCAGGATAGAAAGAATTCTTTGGACACGTGGTGTTGGAGAAAGCTTTTGCGAATACCATGGACTGCCCAAAAGACAAACAAATGGATTTGAGCAAATTAAACCAAAGTGGTTTTTGGAAGGCCAAATAACACGATTTAGGGTAGCATATTTTGGACACATAATCAGAAGCACTAATTTTCTGGAGAAGACACTAATGCTAGGGAAAGTCCAGGGAAAATGTCAAAGAGGCAGACCAGCTAGATGGTCTAGATGTATAGAAACAGGCTAGATGTACAGGCTAGATGTATAGAAACCATAACAAGGATAATGGAAGAAACATTAGAAAGGCTATGGAGTATGGCAGAGGACAGGATGTTCTGGAGAAAGAATATCCATGGAGTCTCAATGAATCAGAAATGACTCGATGGCATTTAATAATAATAATGACAATACTTAATAAGCCCTCACTATTTTCCAGGCACTGGACTAAGTGCTGGGATAGATACAAGGTAATTTGGTTGGACATAGTCCCTGTCCTAAATGGGGCTCACAGTCTAAGTAGGAGGGAGTAGGATTTAATCTCCATAAGGGAGTAGGATTTAATCCCCATGTTACAGGTGAGGAAAGTGAGGCACAGAGAAGTTAAGTGACTGTGTCCAACCAGATTACCTTGCATCTACCTTGGGGCTTAATAAAGCGCAGGGCACATAAAAAGCACTTAACAAAGACCACACTTATTCTTAGTATCCAACTCCTATGCTCTTTCCATGCTGTGTCCATAATGGATAGTTTACTCCCCCAAGGACTGCCTACTCTAGACTCAGTTACAGACACAAAGAGTCTGAATCAGGAATACAAGAAGACACTCCATGGTCATTATATTGTTACTATTATCGTTGTTGTTATTTTTATTCACTCATTCAATCATATTTATTGAACACTTACTGTGTGTAGAGCACTGTACTAAGTACTTGGAAAGTACAATTTGGCAACAAATAGAGACAGTGCCTGCCCAACAACGGGCTCACAGTCTTGACTATGTGCCAGGCACTGTTCTAAGCTCTAGTGTAGATACAAGAAAATAGGGTTAGACACAGTTCCTATCCCACATGGTGTTCACAGTCTATGTACGAGGGAATGGGAGGAAACAGGTTCAAAACTGTTCAGAAACAAAGTTGGCACCTAGAGAGGCAACTCAAGGCTTCAATTCCAGAGCCCCAGAGGCCCTGCTCTCTGAGTGGGTGGACTACATTCTGCTCTTCGGCCCTGAGACATGCATGAACAAGAACAGTCTGTACTGTACCAGGCCCCGGACTGCCATTAATCTTTTTAATCTGGTGCTTAAAACAATTGGCCACTGAATCTCCCTGTTAGAATTTATGGACTTAATCTCCTCTAGATAATGACTCCTGTAGGAACTTTAAAGCTGAAAAACAATACCTGTATCCTCTTAAACATTGATCTTTGAAGCATCTGGGTATAAATCGAATTCCTCTGTGAATTTTCATTGTGGCATAGAAGAACTCTTATGAGGCCTTGAAAGCTTATTACCTCCATTATGAGGTTCTCTCGGGCCTTCGGGTTGGAACCGCTGGATTGGGCTTTGTGTTCATTCCAGCCGCCTCTCGGAGAGCTCAAATAAGAGCTGCATTCCAACCAATCTATCATATATCTAGTCCCCACCTTGTCCTTCTCCCTGCTATCTCTCTCACCACTTATCTCCTTCAGCTGTCTCTCTCTTATCCCTCTCTCTTCTTTCTCCTGTCTCTTCTCTCTCTCTCTCCTTTCTCTTCTCTATCTCTCTTCTCTTCTCCTCATTGCCCTTTTCTCTCCATCTCTCCTTTCTCCCCTCTCTCTCCACTGTCTCTCTATCCCTCCCTCCTCTCAGTCTCCTTTCTCTTCCTCTCTCCCCTCCCCATCTCCTTTCTGTCCCTCTCTCCTTCTTTCTCCCTTCTCTCACTCTCCCCCTCTTTCTCTCTATCCCTCCCTCCTCTTGCTCTCTCTTTTCTCTTCTTCTCTCTTCTCCTCTCTTTCCTTTTTCTCCCTCTCTTGTTCTTCCTCCTCTCACCCTCTCCATTCTCTCTTTATCCTTTCTTCCTCTTACTCTCTCCTTTCTCTTCCTCTCTCCTCCACATCTCTCCTCTCTCTCACTCTCTCCTTTATCCTCTCTCTCACTCTGTCTGCTCTCTCTTTATTCCTCCCTCCTCTCACTCTCTCCTTTTTCTCCTTTATTCTCTCCTTCACCCTTTTTCCCTCTTCACATTCCTTTCAGTCTCTCACTGTCTCTCCTCTCTCTCCTTTTTCTCTTTTCTCTGACTCCCCTTTATCTTTCCTCTATCTCACTTTCTTGCCTCCTTTATTCCTATCACTCTATTCCTTTCACAGTCTCCCTCCTTTCTCTCTCCTTTATCAGTCTCTCTCCTTTGTCTGTGGCCTCTCCCCCCACCACCCCCACCTCCTGAGAGAGTAATTTTGTGTGCGGCTTTCCCCGCAGAAACATATGTTCATTCATTCATTCAATCGTATTTATTCATTCATTCAATCATATTTATTGAGCGCTTACTGTGTGCAAAGCACTGTACTAAGCACTTGGGAAGTACAAGTTGGCAACATACAGAGACGGTCCCTACCCAACAATGGGGTCACAGTCTAGAAGAAATTAAATTAATTAATTAATTAAACTAAGAAATTAAGAAATTAAAGAAATTGCCCTGCTATGGGATAATCTAAACACTGCCCAGCAAGAGGGAAGCTCTAGAACCCCATCCTATTCAGTGTTGCTTAGCATTGCTCTAGATACCACCCAGCTCCGGGATGCTCTGAAACACTTCCCAGTTCAAAGATGCTATGAAGCACCACCCAACTAAGAGAAGCTCTACCATACTGCCCTGCTCAGGGGAGCCCTAGAACTCTACCCAGTTCAGAAATGGTCTAGAATCCTACCCACTGATCACTGATTTGGGAGTCATGGAGGGAAGGACCCCAAACGTTGACACCTATAATGTAGGTGTCATGACTAAAGCAATAATAATAATAATGGTATTTGTTAAGTGCTTACTATGTGCCTGGCACTGATGGGATGGATAGGGCTCACAGTCTTAATCCCCATTTTACAGATAAGGTAACTGAAGCACAGAAAAGTGAAGTGACCTGCCCAAGGCCACCCAACAGACAAGTGGGGAAGCTGGGATGAGAACTTATGACCTTTTGACTCTCAAGCCTGTGCTCTAACCACTACACCATGCTGCTTCTCATTCTGCCCAAGGGTTGTGAGTACATTTTGCAGCAGTCATCTCCCAACCTTTTACTCTCCATTGCCAGGAAGAGCCTAGACTGAGTATTCTTTGATGGGTCACAAAAGAATATCAGCCCCTGAACCCTCTGCAAATTATAACGTGGCTTCAGACCACAGCATGGCACAATGGTCAGTCAGTCATATTTATTGAGTGTGAAGAACACTGTACTAAGTGCTTGAGAGACTATAGTAGCAATATAACATATCTCCACCCACAACAAGCTTACAGTTCAGAATTTTGTTTTTGCTGTGCATCATCAGGTACAGGAGAAGATCTCTCAACACCAAGATCTAGAAAACAGCATGGCCTAATGGATACAGCACGGGCATGGGAGTCAGAGGGGTCTAATCCCTGCTCAGTCACTTGTCTGTTGTATGACCTTGGGCAAACCACTTCACTTCTGTATGCCTCAGTTCCCTCTTGTGTAAAATGGGGATTAAGACTGTGAGTCCCAAGTGGGACATGGACTGTATCCAACCTAACTAAACGGCATCTACCCCAGCACTTAGAACAGTGCATGACACATAGTAAGTGCTTAATAAATATCATTATCATCTTCTACTTTTCCTCTCAAGGACCAGTACATTTTTTTTCTCCATCGTGACTATATGTGCATAGAACAAATAGGATTCCTACAGATGAAGAAAAACCTGAAACACAAGAATTTATTCTTTGGTGAGAAATACCTTGAGTATGTCTACCACTGGTGAAATTGCCCATAAAGTAATTAGGAAGTGTTTAATTTAAATTAGGCAGCCATTGTAATCAGTCTCGGCAGGTGTGTGAAACGTTGCTGTACTTAATTGAGACCATAAAGCAGTCTTTGATGAAAACAATAATAAAAATGAAAGTAGCCTAATGAAAATTAAAACAAAAAAGATAGAACAGATGAAAAATATTATTTAAAACATTTTCTAACCTCTCCTACCCCTAAATTCCAAAAATATTTAATGTTAAATTTGAAACTTCAGCACATTATAAAGAAAAAGGTCAGGAATTTCATCTTCTATTACTTCAATCTCTCTACAAAGCACATAATAGTAAAAAATAACATTTATTAAGTGTTGATTGTGTGCAAAGAACTGTACTAAGTGCTGGAAGAGAATACACAGGTGGAAATTATACACAATCCCTGGCCCCGGCACTTAGTACAGTGCCTGGCACATACTAGGCCCTTAGCAAATACCACAATTATCATTGTTATTATTATTATTAAGAGTGTAAGTGGGGAGAAAGAACTGAAAATAGGCACATCAGAAATAATGAAGGATTAAAACTATTTTTCCAAACTTTTTTGGGGAAGCAGCATGGCTTAGTGGAAAGAACACCAGCCTAGGAGTCAGAGGACCTGGTTCCTAATCCTGGCTCTGCCACCATATCTGCTGTGTGACCTTGAACCAGTTATTTAACTTCTCTGTTCCTCAGTTACCTCATCTGTAAAATGGGAATTAAGACTGCGAACCCCATGTGAGACAGGGACTGTGTCCAAACTGACAAGCTTGAATCTACCCCAGAGCTTGGTACAGTGCCTGGCACATTGCAAGGGCTTAACAAATTCTATTAAAAAACAGCACAACATAGACAGATACACATAATAATAATAGTAATAATGGTATTTGTTAAGCACTTAATATGTGCCAAGCACTGTTCTTGGCACTGGGGTAGACGCAAGGTATTCAGGTTGTCCCATGTGGGGCTCACAATATTAATCTCCATTTTACAGATAAGGTAACTAAGGCACACAGAACTTAAGTGACTTGCCCAAAGTCACTTATCACTCACAAAGCTGATAAGTAGCAGAGCCACGATTAGAACCCACGACCTCTGACTCCCAAGCCTGTGCTCTTTCCACTAAGCCATGCTGTAGGGTGCTGTGGCTAAAGGAGCAGAATTTCAGGCTCCTCAACGTGCAGAGTTTAGGGCACAGCCATTGCTCCAGTGATCACTACAGCAGACCCAGTCTTTCCAAAGCTTTGTGAAGGTCTCATCAAGTGGATATTTTTCTCTTTTCTTCCAGGGCGGAGGAAGGCAGGATTGGATGGAGTCACAGTGGTCCAGAGGAGAGCTGGGACTGGTTCTGGGATTCTGTAATATAGTGCTCTGCACTCAACAGGGGCTCAATACAGCACTCTGCATTAAGCAGATACTCAGAATATCCTGCTAATACTAAAGATTTCCTCCTCCAACTGTCCAAATGTGAACTTATTTGTCAACTTTCCTGTGGGCTTTTTTGTCTTGTGCCACGAAATTAAATCATTCCAAACAGCACATTATAAAGGCAACAATCAGTTGAACCAAGCTGAAAAGAGGAATTTCTGTGCCTAAGAAATAAAAACGGGAAAACAGTTAAAAATGAAGTATTTTGTGTTATTTAAATTGCAAATCTGGTTATTTTTATCAATGCCGCCACTGCAGTTTGGCAGCTTTGAATAACTGATGAAAGCAGCATCTCTTTTTTGCTTGCTGTCACCACCAGTTTAGACACAGCAATTAATTACTCCTGGAAGGATGTTGGCTTTTTTCACTTCAAAACTTCGGCAGTTGTTTTTATATTGAATTGCCCTAACTACTGAGCAGGAGATCTGGTCATTTCATAAAAAATAGCATCCAAGGAAAAGAGGCAGAAAGATGAGACCCAGGGAAAACCAGACATTTCCCCCTTAATCAGGGTTGGGGAAACCACAGGGCATTAATAAAAGTCATTCCTTCCTCTGCTGTCTCCACCAGCACAAGGTGCTGCTAACTGATTTGATTTTTAAAGTTTTTTTATGATATTTGTTAAGCACTTTGTAGAAACAAGCTAATCAGGTTGGATACACTCCATGGCCCACCTGGGGCTCACCGTTTTAGTCCCCATTTTGCAGATGAGGGAATTGAAGCACAGAGAGGATAAGTGACTTGACCAAGGTCACACAGAAGGCAAGAGGGATTAGAACCTGGGTTCTTCTACGTCAGCATCTTTGGAAACCTTCAGACAGTTCACAAGGTTACAACAGCTTGACAAATTGGTTTCCCTAAAGCATTAGGTTGGACCAACCTAATTAGGATCTGATTTGATCATTTGTATCTACCCCAGGGCTTACTATTATTATTATCATTATTGTTGTTATCATTAATATCATTGTATTTGCTAGATGCTTACTTGTTACTTGTCATTATCATTATTATCACTGTACTTGTAAAATGTTAACTGTGCCAAGCACTGTCCTAAGCACTGAGGAAGATAGAGTTAATCAGTTTGGGACCCAATCCCTCTCCCACCTGGGGCTCACAGTTTCGATTGGAGGGAGCAGAGGTATCGAATCCTCATTTTATAGATGAGAGAACTGAAGCACAGAGAAGTTAGTGACTTGCCCAAGGTCACGCAGCAGACATGTGGCAGAGACAGAATTAGAATCCAGGTCCTCTGACTTCTAGGTCTCTGCTTTTTCCACTGGCTATGCTGCTAGATTGTAGTGGCTAGAGAGTGGAGGCAGGGAGGTCAGCAAGGAATAATAATAATAATAATGATAATAATGATGGTATTTGTAAAGCGCTTACTATGTGCCAATTATAATGATATTTGTTAAGTGCTTACTATGTGCAAGGCACTGTACTAAATGTTGGGGTAGATACAAGCAAATCAGGTTGGATGCAGTCCCTGTCCCGTGTGCACAGTCTCAATCCCTATTGAACAGATGAGGTAACTGAGTCACAGAGAAGTTAAATAACTTGCCCAAGGACACACAGCAAAGTGGTAGAATGGGGATTAGAACCCATGACTTTCTAATTCCCAGGCCTGTGTTCTATACACTACACTGTGCTTCCTAAACCAGCAGGCCTAATGCTGGAATGGAGGGATAGATTCTAGAGGTATTGTGAAGGAATAGCTGCCAGGAATTTGTGAGTGACGGAATATGCATCACTTATGCCTATAAACCTATCCTCTCCCCATCTTATTCTCCCTTCCATCTTCATTACCTAGGCATTTAAGTCTGTAGCCTTTGACCCTCACTTCACCCCCATCCTCCTCCAGGAGGCCTTCCCAGACTGAGCCCCTTCCTTCCTCTCCCCCTCGTCCCCCTCTCCATCCCCCATCTTACCTCCTTCCCTTCCCCACAGCACCTGTATATATGTATATATGTTTGTACATATTTATTACTCTATTTATTTATTTTACTTGTACATATCTATTCTATTCATTTTATTTTGTTAGTATGTTTGCTTTTGTTCTCTGTCTCCCCCTTTTAGACTGTGAGCCCACTGTTGGGTAGGGACTGTCTCGATATGTTGCCAATTTGTACTTCCCAAGCGCTTAGTACAGTGCTTTGCACATAGTAAGCGCTCAATAAATACGATTGATGATGATGATGATCCCATAGCACTTGCATCCTTAGCCTTACACTCTGCTGTTTCCCCTTATGATGATGGTGAAGGAATTTGTTAAGCACTTACTATGTGTCCAGCACTGTTCTAAGCGCTGATGTAGATACAAGCTAATCTGGTTGGACACAGTCCATTATCTGCAATTTATTTTTTGTGTGACTCCTCCACAGGATTGTAAACTCCATGATCTTGTCTACCCATGCTATTGTACTTTTCCAAGTGCTTAATACAGTTTGTACTTTCCCAAGTACTTCTCACAATAGTGCTCAAAATAATTTGATTGACTGATTTTCAGTTTGGGTGGAAGCGCTGCTCTGGTTGGTCTATTCCCGGGGCCCTGCCCTCCCCCTCCTCTTGCAGAAGGTACTGGGACTGGACAGGAGAGTGCTTAGTACAGTGCTCTGCACACAGTAAGTGCTCAATAAATACAACTGAATGAATGAAAGGAGACCCTTAGCTAAACCCAAGAAGCAGCATAGCTTAGTGGATAGAGCATGGTTCCGGGAGTCAGAAGGACCTGGGTTCTAATCCTGGCTCCTTCATGTGTCTGCTCTGTGTCCTTGGACAAGTCACTTCACTTCTCTGGGCCTCAGTCCCCTCATCTGTAAAATGGGGATTAATACTGTGAGCCTCATTTGGGACAGGGCCTGTGTCCGACCTGATTGACTTGTATCTACCTCAGTGCTTAGAACAGTGCTTGGCACATAGGAAGTGCTTCTCAATTACTGAAAGCTGGACAGTGAAAAAACAGGAAAGAAAGAACATCAATTCTTTTGAAATGTGGTGTTGGAGAAGGCTTTTGTGAATGCCACGGACTGCCCAAAAAACAAACAAAAGGATTTTGTAGCAAATTAAACCAAAGTGGTCCTTGGAAGGCCAAACGACTTGACTTAGATTAGTATATTTTGGGTACAAAATCAGGAGAACTAATTCTCTGGAGAAGACACTAACGCTATGAAAAGTCCAGGGAAATGTGGAAGAGGCAGACTGGCAGCTAGATGGATAGAGACCCTAATAATGATAGCAGAAGAACCATTAGATCCTCCTCGACCTCTCAGCTACATTTGACACTGTGAACCATCCCCTTCTCAACGTGTTATCCAACCTTGGCTTCACTGACTCCATCCTCTTCTGGTTCTCCTCTTATCTCTCCGGCCATTCATTCTCAGTCTCCTTCGCAGGCTCCTCCTCCCCTTCCCATCCCCTTCTGTAGGGGTTCCTCAAGGGACAGTTCTTGGTCCCCTTCTGTTCTCTATCTACACTCACTCCCTTGGAGAACTCATTTGCTCCCACAGCTTCAACTATTATCTCTATGTGGATGATACCCAAATCTGCATCTCCTCCCCTGTTCTCTCTCCCTCCCTCCAGGCTCATATCTCTTCCTGCCTTCAGGACATCTCCATCTGGATGTCTGCCCACCATCTAAAACTCAGTATGTCCAAGACTGAGCTCCTTATCTTCCCTCCCAAACCCTGTCCTCCCCCTGACCTTCTCGTCATTGCAGACGGCACTATCATCCTTCCCGTCTCACTAAGCCTGCAACCTTGGTGTCGTCCTTGACTCTGCTCCCTCATTCACCCCACACATCCAATCCATCCCCAAAACCTGTCAGTCTCACTTCCACAACATCGCCAAGATCCGCCCTCTCCTCTCCATCCAAACCGCTTCATTGCTGGTACAGTCTCTCATCCTATCCCGACTGGATTACTGCATCAGCCTCCTCTTTGATCTCCCGTCCTCCTGTCTCTCCCTGCTTCAGTCTATACTTCACTCTGCTGCCCGGCCTATCTTTGTACAGAAACGCTCTGGGCATGCCACCCCCCTCCTCAAAAATCTCCAGTTGTTGCCTATCAACTTTTGAATCAAGCAAAAACTCCTCACTATTGGCTTTAAGGCTCTCCATCACCTCGCCCCCTCTTACCTCACCTCCCTTCGCTCCTTCTAGTGCCCAGCCTGCATGCTCCACACTTCTGCTGCTAACCTCCTCACTGGGCCTCGTTCTTGCCTGTCCCTCTGTCAACCCCAGCCCACATCCTACCTCTGTCCTGTAATGCCCTCCCTCCTCACATCAGCCAAACTAGCTCTCTTCCTCCCTTCAAAGCCCTACTGAGAGCTCACCTCCTCCAGTAGGCTTTCCCAGCCTGAGCCCCCGTTTTCCTCTACTCCTCCTCCCCTCCAAATCTCCCCTACTCCCTCCCTCTGCTCACCATCTCCCCTTTCCTGCCCCACAGCACTTACGTGCATATGTACATATTTATTATTCTATTTATTTTATTAATGATGTGTATATATCTATAATTCTATTTATCTATTTTGATGTTATTGATGCCTATCTACTTATTTTGTTTTGTTGTCTGTCTCTGCCTTCTAGACTGTGAACTCATTGTTGGGAAGCGATTGTCTCTATCTGTTGCCAAATTGTACTTTCCAAGCACTTAGTGCAGTGCTCTGCACACAGTAAGTGTACAATAAATACGATTGAATGAATGAATGAATTAGAAAGGTTGCGGATTATGTCAGAGGACAGGATGTTCTGGAGAAAGCATATCCATAGAGTCACTATGAATCGGAAATGACTCGATGGCACTTTAATAATAATAATAATTATTATTATTGCTATTATTATAATTAATCCCCCTCCAGATAAAAGCAAGTGACCCCCAACTCAGGCCACCAACTAGTCCCGGTCCTTTCGATCTGGGCTCAGAGGATTGGGGGCAGCTGAAGGTGACAGGAGTCCCCAGACCGTAACAAGATTCGTCAGGAGCTTTATGAGTTTTACGAGGTCAAGAAAACGGAGGTACAATTATGGCTCATAGGTACTACTACCTCTCATTTCATGGGTCTGTGGGCTCCCTGCTCTGACCTTTCCTAGAATTTCTATAACATCTCTGTGTTCCACACACATTAAATTTTGCTCTAATGTAAGTCCTAAGCACTCACAATCATGGTTCCCCAATGATTAACCCCACTTACCAGTCTTCTTAGTTCTAACAACCAAATTCTGCCCAGAATGGTACAGAAGGCTATTGACATAAGAAGTCAAAATTACCAGAATGGCTGAAATTTCCATACAGTTGCAAAGAATAGCACCTTCCATCTTCCTTTCCTCCCTATTTGCCCACAGGTTACAGTCATTCATTCATTCATTCAATCATATTTACTGAACTCTTACTATATGCAAAGCACTGTACTAAAGCATTTGGGAGGGTACAATAACAGCAAACAGAAACATTTCTACCCACAGTGAGCTCACAGCCTAGAGGGAGAGACAGACATTAATATAAACAATGAAATGAATAAGTAGATGAATAAATAAATGAATAAATTACAGATACATACATATGTGCTGTGGGTCTAGGAGGGAGGGTGAATGAAGGAGCAAGAGTGGTGCAGAACAGAGTGGGAGAAGAGCAGAGGAGGGTTTAATCAGGGAAGACTTATTGGAGGAGATGTGCTTTCATGACCAGGAGTCACATTACATTAATCAGTGGCATTTTTTGAGCACTTACTATGTGCAGTACATTATCCTAAACACTTGGGAGTGTACCATACAAGAGAATTTGCAGATTTTATTTCATTCATTCATTCATTCAATCATATTTATTGAGGGTTTACTGTGTGCAGAGTACAGTATTGAGCACTTGGGAGAATACAATATAATAATACACATTCCCTGCCCACACATTCCCCGCCCATATTGCATGTGGAGACAAACCTCAAGCAACTAGAATGTAAGCTCCTTGTAGGCAGGGAATGAATCTACCAATTCTAGTGTATTGTACTTTCCCAAGCACTTAGTACAGTGCTCTGCACACAATAAGAGCTCAATAAATACCACTGATTGGTTGAGTGAAAAAAGAAACTCGGTTTGGTTCCTTATGCTAAGCAGGAGGACCTATTGAAAACAGCTTAAGAACTTGCCAATATTCTGCCTCCTCCTCCTTTTTCAATAAATCGTATTTATTGAGCACTTACTGTGTGCAGAGCACTGTACTAAGCGCTTGGGAAGTACAAGTTGGCAACATATAGAGACAGTCCCTAGCCAACAGCGGGCTCACTGTCTCCTCAATGCCCCCTATTTTCTCTCCAGTAGTGTGGCTAGAGAATAGATTCCTGGCCCGGGAGTCGGAGGATCTAGGTTCTAATCCTGGCTCCACCACTTGTCTGCTGTATGACTTTGGGAAAGTCACTTAACTTCTCTTTGCCACAGTTACTCCATCTGTAAAATGGGGATTAAGACTGTGAGTCCCATGTGTGGCATGGACTGTGTCCAACTTGATTAGCTTGCATCTACCCCAGTGCTTAGTACAGTGCCTGGCACATAGTAAGGACTTAATAAGCACCATAAACTCCCCCGCCAAAATCCATCCCCTTAATCTATGCTTCTGACCACAACTCCTCTCACCTCTTCACTGAAATAGGTCCCACTTTCCTCCCCTCTCTCACTGCCAGCTTCAACCTCTCACTCTCCATTGTCTTCTTTCCTTCTATCTTCCAACACAATCAAGTCTCTCCTAACCTAAAAACCTCCGTATTTTTATAACCCACAACTTCTTTTAGGTATGGTCCATTTCCTTCTCAGATTTATTCACTGGCTCTGAGTTCGCCATTCATCCCATAACTGTGGGTGTCCCATAAACCCAGACATCAGCTCTCCCTATCTTTGAAGCTTCCTTAAAATCCCCTCTGCTCCAAGAAGTCACCCAAATTATTTTCCAAATCCCCAAGGTGTTGGGGTCAGCCCCAAAGTCACCTCTTGACTTGTAATAGTAATGACAATCCTCATAATATTTACTAAGTGCCTACTATTTACCGACAGTCGCCCGTTGCTCATATGTATTTAAACCCATCCTCAGCATATAAATGGATACATTCAATTATTTATTCAGCTTTTTATGCTACTGCTATTTGTTCTATCTTTGCATCTATACCTCTTGCTCCCACTATTTGTGCTTACCTTTCTCACAGATGCATACTAAATCTACACCACCAGCCCTGATTGCTCTCCTTCTCTGTAATGTCACATTTCCTCCTTCCTTCAGGACAGATCTACTTAGATGTCCATGGACACCTCAAATTTTACATGTCCAAAACAGAGTCCTTATCTTTCAACCCATATCCTGCCCTTCCCCTGACTTTCCCATCACTGTAGTCAGCATCACCATCCTCGCGGTCCCACAAGCCTGTAAGCTTGGTGTTATCCTAGACAAATCTCTCTCATTCAACCCACAAATTCAATCTTTTACTTAAATCCTGTCAGTTCTGCCTTCACAACATCACTAAAATCCACCCTTTCCTTTCCGTACAAACTGCCACTATGCTGATCCAAGCAATTCTCATATACTACATTGACTACCACTCTCATCCTCCCTCTGGCCTGAAAATCCCTCCCCCTTTCAAATCCTGTAGACCTCTAATCTCCCCACCTTCGAAACCTAATTCAAATCACAGTTCCTCCATTTCCCTACTAGGCCCTCATTTTCCCTACTCCCTCTCCATTCTACGTTAATCAGATGAAGTAACGACGTGGTTATTTCTTCCTTTGGATTTTCTAGACCAGCACTTAGAACAGTGCTTTGCACATAGTAAGTGCTTAATACATGCCATCATTATTATTATTATAACTCTTGCATTTGCATTTGTACCTTATAAGTACTTGATATTCACCCCACCTTCAACGTTTATTTACATGTCTGTAATTCATTTATTTATATTAATGTCTGTCTCCCCTTTTAGACTGCAAGCTCCTTGTGGGTAGGGGATATGTTCATCAACTCGTATTGTATATTGAGAGGCAGCATGGCTTAAAGGATAGAGCACAGGCCTGGGAATCAAAAGGACCTATATTCTTAACCCTGCTCGGCCACTTGTTTGCTGTGTGACCTTGGGCAAGTCACTAAACTTCTCTGGGCCTCAGTTATCTCATCTGTAAAATGGAGATTAAGACTGTGAGCCCCATATGGGGCAGGGACTGTGTCCAACCTGATTAACTTGTATCTATCCCAAATTAACTTGTATCTATTCCATCACTTAGAACAGTATTTGGCACATAGTAAGTGCTTAACAACTCAACTCAACATGTCCAAGACTGAACTCTTTGTCTTCTCTCCCAAACCCTGCCCTCTCCCTGACTTTCCCATCTCTGTTGACGGTACTACAATTCTTCCCGTCTCACAAGCCCGCAACCTTGGTGTCATCCTCAACTCCGCTCTCTCATTCACCCCTCACATCCAAGCCATCACCAAAACCTGCTGGTCTCAGCTCCACAACATTGCCAAGATCCTCCCTTTCCACTCCACCCAAACCGCTACCCTGCTCATTCAAGCTCTCATCCTATCCCGTCTGGATTATTGCATCAGCCTTCTCTCTGATCTCCCATCCTCGTGTCTCTTCCCACTTCAATCCATACTTCATGCTGCTGCCCGGATTGTCTTTGTCCAGAAACACTCTGGGCATGTTACTCCCCTCCTCAAAAATTTCCAGTGGCTACCAATCAATCTGCGCATCAGGCAGAAACTCCTCACCCTGGGCTTCAAGGCTCTCCATCACCTCGCCCCCTCCTACCTCACCTCCCTTCTCTCCTTCTCCAGCCCAGCCTGCACCCTCTGCTCCTCTGCTGCTAATCTCCTCACCATGCCTCCTTCTCGCCTGTCCCGCCATCGACCCCCGGCCCACGTCATCCCCCTGGCCTGGAATGCCCTCCCTCTGCCCATCCACCAAGCTAGCTCTCTTTCTCCCTTCAAGGCCCTATGGAGAGCTCACCTCCTCCAGGAGGCCTTCCCAGACTGAGCCCCTTCCTTCCTCTCCCCCTCATCCCCCTCTCCATCCCCCCCATCTTACCTCCTTCCCTTCCCCATGGCACCTGTATATATGTATATATGTTTGTACATATTTATTACTCTATTTATTTATCTTACTTGTACATATCTATTCTATTTATTTTATTTTGTTAGTATGTTTGGTTTTGTTCTCTGTCTCCCCCTTATAGACTGTGAGCCCACTGTTGGGTAGGGACTGTCTCTATATGTTGCCAACTTGTACTTCCCAAGTGCTTAGTACATTGCTCTGCACACAGTAAGTGCTCAATAAATACGATTGATTGATTGATTGATTGATTAACAAGTACCGTAGTTATGATTATTACTCTTTCTCAAGCACTTATTACAAGCTATGCAAACAGCAAGCACTCAATAAATATGATTGATTGATTGATAACCATAATTAATTTTAATGTCTGGCTCTCCCTTTAGACTGTTAAACTCTTTGTGGGCAGGGAACATATCTATCAACTCAGTTGTTATTATGCTTTCCTTGGCACTTAGTATAGCTCTACATATAGTAAGCCCTCATGAGATATAATCAATTGGTTGATTGATAGACCTTTCTCCCCTATAAGCTTCTAAAACTTTAGAGGCTAGGTGCTGTGTCTTAGCATGCTGAGAAGCAGCGTGGCTCAGTGGAAAGAGTACAGACTTTGGAGTCAGAGGTCATGGGTTCAAATCCTGACTCCACCAATTGTCAGCTGTGTGACCTTGGGCAAGTCACTTAACTTCTCTGTGCCTCAGTTCCCTCATCTGTAAAATGGGAATTAAGGCTGTGAGCCCCACGTGGGACAACCTGATCACCTGGTATCCCCCCAGCACTTAGAACAGTGCTTTGCACATAGTAAGCACTAAACAAATACCATCATTATTATTATTATATTTCTGATGAACTCTTCCAAGCACTTAAATATGGTGCTTCTCACATGGCTGGTGCTCAGTAAATACCACTGATGATGATGATGATAAAATGATGATCACAGCCCCACTAACTTTTCGTCTCTAGCTTTCCTGAGAGCATGCCTGAGTGGTGATGTTTCATCGAGAAACCAGCAGATGGCAAATATTATAATTGTGGCAAATGTACTAGCAAATGTCACTACAACATTGTGACACAGAAAACTAGGAGGGTGTTGACAGAGACGGGGAAGGCGCAGGGGGCCTGGAACTTTTGGGGAAAGTTTTTCACGTTGATTTTGTTCTAATCTCTTCCAGGAGATGGTAAACTAGTCCCTCTGGTTGCTGCGACTCCAAGGGTTTGCAGCCATGGTGGGCTCTGGGGTCCAAGACACCCTGACTGACATCCAGAGAAGAGTTTAATGGTGAAATGCAACTCTGGATGCAGGGCCTGATCCCTAGGGTCACAGAATCCAAGCATCTAGGAGAAAGGTCCCTTGTTTGGAGGATGATCCTTTCCTGCCTGTTGAGGTCATGGAGAAATGGGAGTTTTACTTATTTATTATTATTATTATTGTTGTTATTATCTTTGTTCAAAGCACTGGAGTAGATACAAGATAATCAGGACCCACGTCGGTGTCACAGAATAAGTAGGAGAGAGAACAGGTATTAAATCCTCATTCTGCAAATGAGGCACGAAGTTGACTTGCCCAAGGTTACATGAAGGCAAGAGGCAGAGCTGGGATTAGACCCCAGTTTACAGTGTGCAGAACACTGTATTAAGTGCTTGGGAGGGTGCAATACAACAGAGTAGACACATTCCCTGCCCACAAAGAGCTGACAGTCTAGAGGGGGATATAAACATTAACATAAATAAATTGCAGATATGTATCTAAGGGCTGTGGGGCTGAGAAAGGGGTCTAGTTCACTAACCAGGCCCAGGGTGACACCTTTCCAGCACCTCAAGCAGGTCTTCCAGACTGTTTATAGTTGGATAGTGCTTTCCCAAGAGCTTAACACAGTGCTCTGCACACAGTAAGCAGTCAATAAATATGATTGAATAAGTGAGTGACTGTATGAATAACCACCAGCCTGACTCTTGGAGGGAATCCTGGTCCCCCGGGAGATGAATACACACAGATACAAATAAAGGACACCCTCAATCACATGGGGAAACACTTTCAGAGACACCGACATGCATGGATACAATACCGTGGAACACTCCCCCATAAATGACAAGCTCCCCTGTAACTTGAGAAATACCAAAGCAAGCAGAGAGGACACTGAGAATGACAGTAAAACAAACAAATCACAAGGGAGAACCATTGCGGCCTAGTTCTAATCTCGGCTTGGCATTTGCCTGCTGGATGTCCTTGGCCAATCAATCAATCACTTGTATTTATTGAGCGCTTACTGTGTGCAGAGCACTGTACTAAGCGCTTGGGAAGTACAAGTTGGCAACATGTAGAGACAGTCCCTACCCAACAGTGGGCTCACAGTCTAAAAGGGGGGAGACAGAGAACAAAACCAAACATACTAACAAAATAAAATAAATAGAATAGACATGTACAAGTGAAATAACTT
The DNA here is from genome assembly GCF_015852505.1 of Tachyglossus aculeatus. NCBI lineage: Eukaryota > Metazoa > Chordata > Mammalia > Monotremata > Tachyglossidae > Tachyglossus > Tachyglossus aculeatus. The sequence continues at coordinate 100,374,708 of NC_052067.1, read as the reverse complement.
ACAGCCACTTAACTTCTCTGTGCCTCACTTTCTTCATCTGTAAAATGGGGATGCATTTAGACTGTGAGCCCTGGATGGGACAGAGACTGTGTCCGATTTGTCTGTACTGGATCTACCACAATACTTGGTACATAGTAAGTGCTTAACAAATACCACTATTAATGATGGTATTTGTTAAGCATTTAACTATGTGCCAGGCACTGTACTAAGCGCTGGGGTTGATACACGCAAATTGGGTTGGACCTTGTGGGGCTCACAGTCTCAATCCCCATTCTACAGATGAGGTAACTGAGGCCCAGAGACGTCAAGTGACTTGCCCAAGGTCACACAGCAGACAAGTGGCAAAGCCGGGATCAGAACCCCTGATCTTCTGACTCTATCTTCTGCCCTGGCTCTATCCGCTACACCATGCTGCTGCTCTATTACTTTTTTCATTTTTATTATTATCAATGTCACAGGGGAGTAGTCACCAGAAAACCCCCCAAAGCAAAGCGGAACCAAGGGAGCCGAGAGAAGAAAGGCAGGAGAGAGAACAGATGCAGAAATAAACTGACCATTCTGTTATTTATCCTATGGATCTCTTAAGTCCCGGTTTCATCTGCTTTATCCACCCCCAGTCACCTCTCAAAGCCAGCCACCCAGTAATTTTTAATTGAAATTCATAGACATGATTTACAAACAGACCAGTAAGCCTCAGTGAAAGGAGACAGGATTTCCTTTCAGAATCAAAGTTTTTATTCCTTGGGAAGCTCTGGTTTCTCCCAGACCCAACTGATATCCCCAAGCCATCAAGCCTGACAATCAGCTTCCCCAGATAAAGACATTAGAAAAGTTTTCAGGCTGCAATTTTGAGTACCTGTTGCGGAGGTGGAGGAAGAGAACAGGGAGGTGGAGGAAGAGGAGGAGGAGGAGGAGGAGGAGGACAAGGAAGAAGAGGAGGAGGAAGAGGGGGGGAAAGCCTAAAACTCCCCTCTCCCTTCTCCTCCACTCTACTTCTTCGTTTTCCTCCTCCTCTTCAATCAATAAGCAGTATTTATTGAGTGCTTATTGTATGCTGAGTGCTATCCCTCTCTTCCTTCTCTCCCTTTTCTTCCTTTTTCATCTCCTCCAGTTCCTCCTCCTTGTCCTCTTCCTCTTTCCATTCCTCTTCCTCCACTGCCACTGCTGTTTCTATCCTATTTGACCCTAGTCCAGCCTCAACCCCCTGACTTTGCAGTCATAGAAGGTAGACGCTGCCAATGATAACAATATTAGAGATATTATTCATTAAGCATTTACTACAGGGAAGCAACTTGTCCTAGTGGAAAGACCATGGTCCTGGAAGTCAGAGAACCTGGGTTCTAATCCTGGCTCTGTCAATTGCTAGCTATGTGATCTTAGGCGAATCACTTAACTTCTCTGTGCCTCAGTTTCTTCAACTGCACAATGAGGATTCAATGTCTGTTCTCCCTCCTACTTAAGACCATGAGCCCCATGTGGGACAGGAACTGTGTCTGACCTAATTGACTTGTACCTACCCCAGAAGCTTAGAACAGTGTTTGACACATAGTAAATGCTTAACGAATATCATCGAACACACTTACTCTATACAAATACTGACCTCAGCACTTGGACATATAACTTAGAACAGCACTTAGAACAGTGCTTTGCACATAGTAAGCACTTAATAAATGCCATCATTATTATTATTATATAAATATAATCAAACTGGACATGGTCCCAATCCCATATGGGGCTAACCATCTAAGAGACTGTAAGCTCATTCAGGGAGGGAACGTATCTACCAACTCTTATATTGTACTCCTCCAAGCATTTAGTAAAGTGCCCCACACACAGTAAGTACTCAATAAATACCACCGATGAACTAGGTGTTCTAGCAACATTTTATGCAACAGAATACTTAGGTCCAGAGAACTTAAATGACTTGCCTGAGGTTGCACAGGAGAGAAGTGACAGGGCTGAGATTAGAAACCAGGCCTCCTGACACCGGGTCCCGTACTTTTCCCACTAGTCCACATCCCATCCCTTCCGCCCTCTGCGAGACCTGCCGAGGCAGATGTGGCAGTAGTGGCTGCAGGAGCTGAGATATCCTTAGTGGGTGTTTTAAGAAGCAATATAGGCCATGGGGGCAGGTGCAGGACTACCGGGAGGAGAGTGTATCAATCTATGGTATTTATTAAGCAGCATGAGAGAAGTGGCACGGCTCAGTGGAAAGAGCACGGGCTTTGGAGTCAGAGGTCATGGGTTCAAATCCCGGCTCTGCCAATTGTCAGCTGTATGACTTTGGGCAAGTCACTTAACTTCTCTGTGCCTCAGTTACCTCATCTGTAAAATGGGAATTAAGACTGTGAGCCCCCCATGGGACATCCTGATCACCTTGTAACCTCCCCAGTGCTTAGAACAGTGCTTTGCACATAGCAAGCACTTAATAAATGCCATTATTATTATTATTGTTAATATTATTAAGCACTTACCTACCATGGTGCAGAGCTTTATGATAAGCACTTGGGAGAGTACAGTACAACAAAGTTTGTTGACCCCATCTGGCCTCAAGGAGCTTACAGCATAGTGGAGGAGTTTAATCAACTGGGAAGAAACTTCCAAGGCCTCAACGCAACTGACAGTAAAAGTCCTTTAGGAACTGGCCTTAATGGATCTGTTAATCGGAACTTCATTGTGCACTCAATGGGCGTTGGGCATTTTAAGACAGAGCACGGCACCTAGGTTTGGGCACCCACTGCACTGTGGCCCTAAATTTGAGAAACACAGAATCCAATCACCTTTTTGGAAAGCATTTTGTGCATTTTGATACTTGGAAATTTGAGAAAGCAAAGATCATTTTTTAATGGCATTTGTTAAGAGCTTACTCTGTGCCTGGCACTGTACTAAGAGAAGCAGCGTGACTCAGTGGAAAGAGCCTGGGCTTGGGAGTCAGAAGTCATGGGTTCTAATTCCAGCTCTGCCACTTGTCAGCTGTGTGACTTTGTGCAAGTCACTTCACTTCTCTGTGCCTCAGTTACTTCATCTGTAAAATGGGAATTAAAACTGTGAGCCCCATGTGGGACAACCTGATCAGCTTGTATCCCCCCAGCACTTAGAACAGTTTAACAAATACCATCAGTATTATTATTATTATTATTATTATTATTACTAAGAGCTAGGGTATATACAAACTAAACAGGTTGGTCACAGACCCTGTCCCACATGGAACTCACAGTCTTAATCCCCATTTTTCAGATGAGGTAACTGAGACCCAGAGAAATTAAGTGACTTGCCCAAGGTCACCCAGCAGACAAGTGGAAAAGCCAGGAATCGTACCCATTTTTGAGGAACATGTTGCTATCTTGTTGCTTTTGCATGCCACTGGAATAATAAGCTGTCTCACTGGTCCAACTGTGTCCACTCTGCCCCAGAAGGAGTCGGTATTTATCTGCTCGGATGCAGGGTGCTGACTCTCGGCTCTTCTCTTATCCCTTGCTGTTGAGTCGCCTCCAACCCGCAGTGACACCATGGTCACATCTCTTCCAGAATGCTCCAACTCCATCTGCAATCATTCTGGTAGTATATCCATGGAGTTTTCTTGGTAAAAATATGGAAGTAGTTTACCATTGCCTCCTTCAGTGTAGAAAACTTGAGTATCCACCCTTATCTCCCATGCAGCCGCAGCCCAGCACAGGTAGGTTTTGACTCTCAGCTCTGGGGCATGGTAAATCCACATCATGCTGTATCTCATGAAGGATAATAATGATAATAATAGTATCCACCCTTAACTATCTCCCATACCGCCACAGACCAGCACAGGTAGGTTTTGACTCTCAGCTCTGGGGCATGGTAAATCCACATCATGCTGTATCTCATGAAGGATAATAATGATAATAATAATGATGGTATTTTTTAAGCACTTACTATGTGCCACAAAAAAGCATCCTCCATCAGAAAGTCAATGGGAAAGAACTGCAGTCACGTGGCAGATGTTCAGCAAATGGATGGGGCATCTCTCACAGAGTCCAACATGGCCATAGGAATTTTTATCCTCCAAGAGGCCTTCCCTGACTAAGCCCTCCTTTCCTTTTTTTCCTACTCCCTTCTGTGTCATCTTGACTTGCTCCCTTTGTTCTTTCTCCCTCCCAGCCCCACAGCAGATATGTAGATAACTGTAATTCATTTATTTATATTAATGTCTGCCTCCCCCCTCTAAACTATAGGCTCACTGTGGGCAGGAAATGCATCTGTTTATTGTTATACTGTACTCTCCCAAGCGCTTAGAACAGTGTTCTGCACAAAGTAAGTGCTCAGTAAAATGACTGATGGACTGACTGACTGACTATAAGGCCGTCTGCCCCTATGTAATACTCCGGATCGCACTGTACTAAGTCCTGGGGTAGATAGAAATTTATTAGATTGGACACAGTCCATGTCCCACATGGGCTCTCTCAGTATTAGTCCCCAGTTTACAGATGAGGTAACTAAGGGACCGAGAAGTGAAGTGACTTGCCCAAGTTCACACAGCAGAAAAGTGATGGAGCAGGATTAGAATCCAGGTCCTTCTGATTCCCAGGCCCATGCGCTATCCACCAAGCCCTGCTGCTTCTGCTTCTTCCACCAGGCTTTGTGAGGAAAGATCCCCAGTTTGTATTTTGATTGCTTTGCTTACTTGGTTCAGTTCTTTAGTAAGCACCTGGGGGAGTTTAATACAACAGAGTTGGTAGACACATGCCTCTTACTTTGTCTGTGAGCCCCATGTGGGACAGGGACTATATCCAGTCTGATTAACTTGTATCTACCCCAGTGCTTAAAATAGTGTTTGAAACATAGTAAATGCTTACAAATACCATAAAAAACCTTAATCTCTTTAGGGGCATAGATTACTTCTACCAACTGCTTTGTATTTTGCGTTTCCAAGTGCTTAGCACAGTGCACTGCACATAATAGGCACTCAATAAATACCACTGATTGATTAATGGAATTTCCAGCCTCTGATTTTCTTTTCTGTTGAGACAATAATTTCCTACAATAAACTGAGGTGAAAGAAAGTATTAAAAATGTGGAAATGACTGATTTGGGAGGCTTATCCTCTCACCTCCATTTTCCATCCTTGCAAACCTGCCAATCAACTTTCTACCCTCCTCCATTTCGACACCCTCCCAGTTAGCCACATATTAACCCCACAGTAAACCCAAGCAGGCTCCAATGAAGCACAAAGACACTGAGCAGTGGAAATAATTCCATTGAGAGTGCATGGGTTTTCAACAGCTTCAGTGTGGGCTGTAAATTCCTTTTCCAAGGGAGAAGCATTTTATATTATTCAAGACTGCTTGTATCCAAGTTTTGAGAGTCCTTCTGCGAAGTCTTTGACAAGCCGTTCATGGCAAAGGACATTTAAAAAATTCCTGAGAAATTATCTGAAAAATTCATTGCTCTCATCTAAAGATTTTCCTCTCGTATCAAGCAGCCGATGTGGGAAGAAGAATTAAGCCTTTAAAGCTTTTGCACAGAACTCAGCGTGAGTCTCAGTCTCTCACTGACATGTTTATTTACATATTTATATTTATATATATATGTATGAATATATACAGAAAAACACACACATACACTGATGGTGCCTCACAATGAAGCAATTCAAACCTAATCCTTTCAATCTCAATTTCCAAATTTATCAGAACAAAGTAACAGGGGTTGGGGTAGTAAGGTTTATTCAGCTGAACTGTGCATAAGAATTCATCATCTTGAGTGTATCCACAGCTCTAATTGTTAATTCACGCAATTAAACCATATTAATTGGCATGCTTTAACTTCTGTTTTTCACCTCTGGATTCCCCTAAAGCTAAATGCATTTTAACCCACTTGAACTGGAGCTGGAACTGGAACTGGAATATAGGCAGTGGGAAACCCCAAAAGGGCATGGGGGAACAGGGAGCAAGGATGAGCATCTTGAAAGCAGCGTGACCTTGTGAAAAGAGCAGTCACCTGGAAGTCAGAAGACCTGGGTTCTAATCCCAGGGCTTTCTTGATGGGTGACCTTGAGCAAGTCACTTATCTCCTTTGTCCTTCAGTTACCTCCACTGTAAAACAGGGATTCAATACCTGTTCTCCCTCCTATTTTTTTTATGGTATTTGTTAAGAGTCTGCTATGTGCCAGGCACTGTACTAAGCGCTGGAGTAGATACAACCTAATCAGTTTGGACTCAGTACCACAGACTCACAATATTAATCCTCTTTTTACAGACTAGGGAACTGAGACACAGGGAAGTGAAGTGACTTGATCTTGGGCAGAGCCACTTGTCCCTTGCCTGGCACATAGTAAGCACTTAACAAATATCATTAAAAAATCTGTAATTCATTTTGTGTCTAACATTATCATAATCTCCCAAGAACAGAACAGTGCTCTACACACGATTGATTGTTTGATACACCCCCTAAATATTATTAACTGATTGATTGATTGATTGATTGATTTGAACAGGCCTGAGATGGTTTCTTCTCTGGGGTGCAGAGAAATGCAGTTTTAAAATTCCCCTGCTCCAACTGCTCTGCCATGCCATAGACTACCAGAACTGGCAGAGAGGGAGTGAATCTCTTTAGTAAAATTGTTTGCAAATTCTGACAACGGTGTTTATGTAAATAAAGAAAATTACAAACTTTCACATGCAAAAAACACTGACAGTTTTTCTCAGCCTCCATCTATTTCCTGTCATTTCTCTGCTTTCAAAATATTTTCAACTCACCATTAACAGATCCGAAGTGCCCACGTTTATTTGTCTCTAATAATTATGTTTTAACTTGCTTTATTTTATTTTAATCAGTTTTGAACTAAATTGGAGTTGAGAGACAAAATTGCAACAGGGATACATTTATTCAAACCTGATGAATTCTAATTCTTTCTCTGTATCTATCACGCCTCCCCCTCCTCTCCTTCAGCAATAAATCTCCAACGACAAGATCTGATTTCTTTGTATCAATCAATCAATCAATCAATCAATCAATCGTATTTATTGAGCGCTTACTGTGTGCAGAGCACTGTACTAAGCGCTTGGGAAGTACAAGTTGGCAATATATAGAGACGGTCCCTACCCAACAGTGGGCTCACAGTCTAAAAGGGGAAGACAGAGAACAAAACCAAACATACCAACAAAATAAAATAAATAGATTAGATATGTACAAGTAAAATAAATAAATAAATAGAGTAATAAATATGTACAAACATAAATACATATATACAGGTGCTGTGGGGAAGGGAAGGAGGCAAGATGAGGGGGATGGAGAGGGGGATGAGGGGGAGAGGAAGAAAGGGGCTCAGTGTGGGAAGGCCTCTTGGAGGAGGTGAGCTCTCAGTAGCGCCTTACTGGAAAGAGCACGGACTTGGTCGTGGGTTCTAATCCCGGCTCTGTCACTTATCAGCTGTTTGACTTTGGGCAAGTCACTTAGCTTCTCTGTGCCTCAGTTACCTCCTCTGCAAAAGAGGGACTAAAAACCACCCCAGATGCTGCAGGGGGGAGGAGGAGAAGAAAATTCTGGCCTCTTATTGATACGTAGAAGCCAAGGGGCTGAGGTGCTTGACCTCCAACCCAGTTCATGATGTCATCATGTTACGTTATGTGCCCAAAGTACTGCTTAAAGCACACAGAATCACCTGGGACCTCATCGGCAAACCCTCACTAAGAATTTAACCACATAAAATCAGGATTCTCAGAGTTTCCAAGATAAATAGTTTTCATCACCATCACTGGTTAGCAGGGACTGAAAGAATAATAATTTGGATTTGTAGAGTAATTTTTCCCTTAAAACATTTCCACATGCATTCACTCTGTCCACTTCACTACATCCTCCTGAATTAGTTAAAAACTAGAGTTAATGTAGGTGGAAGTACATAATGTCTAAGTAACTTGGCCAAGGCCACCCAGGTACCCTGGCCGGAATTCAGGCCTTCTCATTCCTGATCCAGACAATAAGAGGAACTACACAGTTGATTTCAATATCTGCTCCAATGATTCTCAAACAATTTCTAGTCAGGACTTCCTTTGCTTCTGCATCGCCACCAAAAATCAAGTCATATGGGACACATTATTATGTTCAATAATAGTTGCTGTCTCTCTTCCTCCCGTCCGCCTCGCTCTTTTTGCTTCAGGATTTAAAATTAGAATTTCAGACAACCTCTTGCAAGTGGGTTCAAAAAGTTGCATCAGTTCTTGAAAAAATCCTCCCAAATTTCCTCTGTTCCTTTCCTCAGGTAAAACTACGTAGCCAAGGATCGATGGCCAGTGTCAGTGAACATCAGGATGTCAAGGAATACCTTGAATTTGTACAACATTTCTGTGGCTCCAAAGTGCTTTTACATCATTTAACTCATTTCACCTTCACAAGGAGTCTAAGAGGTAGGAAGAGGCAGATAGTGTCATGTTCGTTCAATTCATTCATTCATATTTATTGAGTGCTTACTGTGTGCAAATAGCTGTACTAAGTGCTTGGGAGTGTACAATATAACAACAAACAGACACATTCTTTCCCACAACTAGCTCACAGTATAGAGGATGAGCTCCCATTTTATCGATCAGGAAATAATAATAATGATAATATTTGTATTATTATCTTGTATACACAAGATAATCAGGCTGGACACAGTCCCTGTTTCTCATGAGGCTCTCACAGTCTAAGACTGAAGGAGAACAGGTATTTAATCCCCATTTTACATACATAGTTACACACATCCACATCAATGCACTTATGTCTTGTCTTGTCTTAGGCTGTTGAGTCATCCCTGATCCATAGCGACACCATGGACACATCCATCCCAGAAAACCCCACCTCCATCTGCAATTATTCTGGTAGTGTATCCAGAGAGTTTTCTTGGTAAAAATCCAAAAGCAGTTTACCATTGCCCCCTTCCACACAGTAAACTTGAGTCTCCACCCTCAAGTCTCTCCCATGCCACTGCTGCCCAGCACAGGTGAGTTTTGACTTGTAGCAGATAACCTTGCACTCACTAGCCACTGGCCAAGCTAGGAATGGAATGGACAGGCCTCTGCTTGACTCTCCCTCCTGTAGTCAAGACTGGTAGAGTACTGAAAACTCTCCAGGTGTGACTCTGAAAGGGAAATGCTCTTATGTACATACTCATCGCTTATTTTAATATCTGTCTCCCTGTCTAGACTGTAAGATCCTAGTGGTCAGGGAACATTTCTACCAATTGACACTGTTGTATTGCACTCACTCAAGCTCTAAGAACAGTGCTTTGCAAACAGCAAGGGCTCAATAAATTCCATCGATGGATTGATTGATTGATTTTTTAGATAAGGCTACTGAGGCACAGATGAGAGAAGTAGGTTGCCGAAGGGCACACAACAGGCAAGTGGAAGAGCCGGGATTAGAATGGTGTACCTGGATTTAGAACCCAGATCCCCAGACTCCCAAGCACTCCCAAGTGGTCCTTCCACCAGGCTACTCTGCTTTCTTTGTAAAATGAGGGGCAGGGAGGTTAAGTGTCCAGAGTCACACAGCAGAGTAGCACTGGGGCTGGAATAGATTCCAAGTCCTTTGACTCCCAAACTCAAGCTCTTTCTCAAAGCCAAGGTGCCCCAGGAGGAAGCTAAGCAAAGTGCTTCATTTCCGGAGAAATCTCATCTTTCATTCAATCATATTTATTGAGCACTTACAGTGTGCAGAGCACTGGACTAAGCACTTGGGAAGTACAAGTCGGCAACATATAGAGACGGTTCCTACCCAACAATGGGTTCACAGACTGTTCTCCCAGTCTGGGCCCGGCCTTAATGAATCTGGCCCCACTCCAGTGGGTGAGAGGGAGGATCAATCGATCAATCAATCAATCATTGGTATCTATTGAGTGCTTACTGTGTGCAGAGCACTGTCCTAAGCCCTTAGGAGAGTGCAACATAACAGAGATGGTAGACATGTTCCCTGCCCACAATGAGCTTACAGTCTAGAGAAGCCAAACAACTAGTGGATTGGCTCACAGCCAGTAAGCATGCTCCCAGTTGTTTCTCGCAGATCTCCCAACTGAAGATGCTTTAGATCATCGAGAATGTCTTCTCCTTCTGTGATCTAAGTCATTCTAAGTGTCCAGAGCCTGAACTCCTTGGAAGTTACTAGCAGGTTATGCTGTACTAGCTCCTTCTCTCGTTTTTCTCTAACCAAAGGTTCCCGTTTTAATGAATTCATCAATCTCACAGTGCCTGCTGGCTCCAGGGGTTTCTGAGTGGATAAAATTATAAAAATAATAAAAATGATAATGATAATTATGGTACTTGCTAAGTACTTACTACCAAGCACTGTTCTAATATGAGTCATTCAGATTGGGCACAGTCCTTTCCCGCACAGGGCTCACACTCTTAACTTCTATTTTACAGATGAGGTAACTGAGGCCCAGAGAAGTTTAGTGACTTACCCAAGATCACACAGTACACATGGGGTGGAGCCAGGATTATAACCCATATCCTTCTGACTCCTGGGCCCATGCTCTAACCACGAGGCCTCAGATTTCCTCCTGGCCCCTTGGCAAGCTCTGTTGGCCCCAGTCTGGTGAGCTTGAGGATGCTGGAGCCCCTGTTTTGCTGAATGCCATTAGACTGAATCCCAGGAAAATCTTACACCCTAAGACCTCTCTAGACTGTAAACTTGTTGTGAGCAGGGAACATGTCTGTATATTGTGGTATTGTATTCTCCCAAGCATTTAGCACAGTGCTCTGCACACAGTAAGTGCTCAATTAATGTGATTGAATGAACAAATTTGTACCTGTGTTAAGATTAAAAGGAAAGAGAAAGAAGAGAGAAAAATGGCTAAATGAGTGAGTCGCCCAAAGTCAAGCATGACTCGCCCAAGGTCAAGCACCAGACAAGTAGTAGAGCTGGGATTAGAACTCAGATCCTCTGATTCCTGGACCAGGGCTCTTTCCACGAAGCCATACTGCTTCTCACTAGGCCACGCTGCTCCTCATGTCCTTCATGTCTTCATGCCTCATATGTTCTCCCCACCAACTCTCTGATGATCCCAAGGCTGTCAGGCTTCTGCTTCCTTCACTCCACCGAGACTACCCTTTCTACACTCACCAGTGACTTCCCTCTAACCAAATCCAAAGAGTTCATTCATTCATTCAGTCATATTTATTGAGCACTTACTGTGTGCAGAGCACTGTACTAACCACCCGGGAGAGTACATCGAACAATAAACAGACACATTCCCTGCCCACAAGCTTACAATCTATACTGTGAGCTCATTGTGGGCAGGGAATTCTTTTGATGGTATATTGCATTCTCTCAAGCACTTAGTACAGTGCTCTGCATGCAGTAAATGCTCAATAAATACAATTATTAATAATAATGATTAATAATATAAGGGGAGATGACATTGATATAAAAAATTAATTACAGATATGGGAGGGGGAATGAATGAAGAGTTCATTCATTCATTCATTCAATCGTATTTATTGAGCACTTACTGTGTGCAGAGCACTGTACTAAGAGCTTGGGAAGTACAATTTGGCAACAGATAAAGAAAATCCCTACCTAAGAGAAAATCCCTACCTAAGAATGGTACTCTGCTCCTCTTTGACCTCTCGGCGGCTTTTGACCCCGGAGACCTATTACTCCTCCTCAAAACCATATAGGTCCTTGGTTTTGATGACAGAGTGCCTGCTGAATTGATTTTCTCGAGACCTCTCTGTCCTTTTTTCTCAGTTCATGCACTGGCACCTCTGCAGTCTTTCATCCTCTCCCTGTGGGCTTTATGCTATGCCTGATTCTGTGACCCCTACCCTGCTCCTTTACTACTCTCTCTGTCCGGGAGTTAATCCGTTCCTTTGGTTCTGACTCCCGCATCTAGACCAACTCTCTCCTCTCTCCCCTCTCTCCCCCTCCCCCCCCTCATCCCCGGTCAATCCAACCTCTTACAGGACAGAGAGGGAAAAAGAAGCATTCATTCATTCTTTAATTCAATCGTATTTATTGAGAGCTTACTGTGTGCAGAGCACTGTACTAAGCCCTTGGAAGAGGACAATATAACAATAAACAGACACATTCCCTGCCCATGGTGAGCTTACAGTCTGGAGGGGCATCTACTATCCACAAGAGCAGCATTGCCTAGTGGATAGAGCATGGGCCTTGGCGTCAGAGGTATCAGGGTTCTAATCCCAGCTCCGCCACTTGTCTGCTGGGTGTCCTGGGGGAAGTTACTTCACTTCTCTGTGACTTAGTTACCTCATTTGTAAAATAGGGCTTAAGAGCCCCATTTGGGATATGGACGGTGTCCAACCAGATTACCCTCTGCCGCTAACCTCTTCACTGTACCTCATTCTCACCTGTCCCGTCATCAACCCCCAACCCACGTCCTTCCCCTGGCCTGGAATGCCCTCCCTCCACACATCTGCCAAGCTAGCTCTCTTCCTCCATTCAAAGTCCTACTGAGAGCTCACCTCCTCCAGGAAGCCTTCCCAAACTGAGCCCCCTTTTTCCTCTTCTCCGCCCCATCCCCCCACCTCCTTCCCCTCCCCACAGCACTTGTATATATATATATTTGTACAGATTTGTTATTCTATTTATTTTACTTGTACATATTTACTATTCTATTCATTTTGTTAATGTTGTGCATATAGCTTTAATTCTAACTGTTCTGACTATTTTGACACCTATCTACATGTTTTGTTTTGTTGTCTGTCTCCCCCTTCTAGACTGTGAGCCCATTGTTGAGTTGGGACCGTCTCTATATGTTGCCGACTAGTACTTCCCAAGCGCTTAGTACGGTGCTCTGCACACAGTAAGTGCTCAGTAAATGTGCTTGAATGGATGAATGAATGAATGATTAGCTTCTATCTACCCTAGTGCTTAGTAAAGTGCCTGGCACATGATAAGTGCTTAACAAGTACCATTAAAAAAACACAAAATGATTTGGAGAAAACAGCCGAACAGCCACTTCCATTGGTTGCCCCCCAACCCACCCACCCCTGCTAACACACAAACACAAACAGCAACCCCTAGCATCAGGCTAGCCGCAGAGGAGAGTATTACCATTCCCTTCCCCAGGGAGCTTAGTGTCATCAATATTTGGAAAAGGGTCAAATGCCGGGGTGCTCTCCTGGGGAAAGCAGGAGACTCGATTCCTCTCGACATGAAAACCCAGATGCCTGCTGTCTTCCCACTCAACCGTATAATGTGACACTTCGCCATCTCCATTAAAAGACTTACTTTGTACTGGCGCTTGCATTTTATAATACTTCTATCTAAATGCAGATTTCTCCATTCCATATGTAGCATAGAGTCAGGTTTTCCATAAAGATACCAGCAGGAGAGAACATTGAAATTCATTTTGCATATTAAAGAAATTCCTCTCCGAGTTTCCTTCCTTTATTTGTTTTATCAACTCGTGCAACAAGCAAGAAAGGCAGAGTTTGGGCCACGAAGGAAAAGCCATTTATGATTTTATCAGCCTTGTTTCTGTTTCCTCCGCTTTGACCATTTATAGACTCTTAAGAGTAGCAGTTTTACAATGTTCCCCATGAACGTAAAATAAGTTCATCTGTACAATTTAACCTAAATACTGTAATTCTATATGGCCCTGTGAGCTCTGAACTTGGAGTTATATATTTACTGATTTCCTTGCTCTCCAGAATCTATAGCACAATGCAGTGCCCGCAAAAGTGTACCCTCCCCTTGAAAACGTTATCCTGCAATGTCGAAATGCCTCTTTATATATCTACCCAGAAAACAAAGGTGAAGGGTGGAGGCAGGACTGATCCACTTAAAAAGCTGCTCTTTTCAACATTCTGCTGCATTTTTAGTGCAGAAAGCAAAATGTAATGTGTCTGTCACAGTGGTTGTTGCGTGAGTGTCTTTCTCACTGAGCACTATGCATTCAGATTGTCGGCTCATTGTGGGCAGGGAGCATGTCTACCAAGTCAGTTGTATGGTACTCTCCCAAGTGCTTGCTACAGTGCTCTGCACACAGTAGGTGCTCAATAAATACCATTGATTAACTAAAGTGATGCATGCATGGAACACTGGATTTGTCCCAGACTCATCCCTCACTCTCAAAAGGAGATTCCATCACTGTAGTTCCACATGTAAATGTATTTTTTATGGTATTTGTTAAGCACTTACTATGTGCCAGGCACTGTACTAAGCACTGGGGTAAATGAAAACTAATTAAGTTGGACACCACCCCGTCCCACCTGGGTTTCACACTCTTAATCCCCATTTTGCTGATGACACAGAGAAGTGAAATGATTTGCCCAAGGCCACACATCAGGCAAGGGACAGAGCCGGGATCAGAACTCAGGTCTTTATGACTCCCACTCCCTTGCTGTATCCATTAGGCCACACTGCTTCCCCACTGTGTGTTCCTAGGCTCTCACACTACTCTCTGGAGTTGGTCAAAAAAGCTGATACATCATCAGTAGTTCGTTATTATCCGTTTGGTCTTCCTGCTCCACATATCATCCAGGGAAGAAGGGAAAAGTTTTCCTGTCCTGGGGAAATCTCCATTTCTTCTAGGGGAGAGTCTTGGAGAAAATTTTGGCAGAACAGTTTTCCAAGACAATTCAAACTGTTTCTGGAAGAGAAAGGAAGTTCTATAAGAATGGCTTTCAGCTCCTGTTTTCAGATTTAATTTTGTCAGCTTTGGAGCTATGTATGGAAGCCCCACAGAGGACCTATCAGTAACTCAGGAGTGTTTAGTGAGAGAGAGGAGGGCAGAGTCATTCCCGCCTCACAGATTCTGCAGCCAAGAAAGGGAATTTGGTGTTCAAATGGTTTATAACAGCCCAATGTTTTGCCTTCAAAAGACTGTCAAGGTTGAAAGCATATTAGAGTAATAGCCATTAGTCTGCTTTGCTGAGTAGACCACTGGGGAGATTCTGAGCTACAATATTCTATTGAATTATCTGCTGGGGGAAGAGTTAGCCCACAACTCTAGGGTACCGAGGCCGCATTCACCAGCCCAGAGTGTTCCGATTCCCAATCTCCAGTGGCCCACTGTGTGGCTTGGGCTGTCCTGCTAGAAGACATGTTTGGTTTCTGGGGATTCATTAAGTCTAAATTAAGTAAACTCCCCATCCTGATAGGGAAAAATTGCTTTATCCTCTTTGGGAAAACAAATTCCACAGAAACTATTCACTTTTTAAAATAAAATTATTTTCTATCACATCATTTTTCCTTTTAATTTTGACTTCCAAATCAAAACTTTGTCCCTCCCCTCCTTCAAATCACTATTAAAAAGTGATCTCCCCAAAAAGAGTTCCCTGATTAATCTCTCAAGCTAGCTAACCAGGCTTTCCTGTCAGCCACTTCAGTATTCAGTATAGAGTATTCTTCAATAGAGAGAAGCAGCATAGCATAGTGGATAGAATACATGGCCACTTCATCTGCTGTGTGGCCTGGGACAAGTCACATCACTTCTCTGTGCCTCAGTTACTTCATCTGTAAAATGGGCATTGAGAATGTGAGCTCCATGGGGGACAAGGAGCATGTCCAATGTGATTTGCTTGTATCCCCCACAGCATTTAGAACAGTGCCTGGCACATAATAAGTGATTAACAAATATTATTATTATTATTATTATTATTGTTATTATTATTATTATGGCTATCTGTTTATTTGATATTGATTCTTGTTTTTAATTTTTTGTCTATTATTTAAATCTAGTCCCTTACTCTCCACTATGGCAGCATGGCTCAGTGGAAAGAGCCTGGGCTTTGGAGTCAGAGGTCATGGGTTCAAATCCCAGCTCCACCACTTGTCAGCTGTGTGACTTTGAGCAAGTCACTTCACTTCTCTGTGCCTCAGTTCCCTCATCTACAAAATGGGGATTAAGACTGTGAGCCCCATGTGGGACAACCTGATCACCTTGTAACATCCCCAAGTGTTTAGAACAGTGCTTTCCACATAGTAAGCACTTAATAAATGCCATTATTGTTATGATGATGATTATTATTCAAAATATCATCTCTCATTCAATAGTAAATTCCCCAAGGGTTGGGACCATATGTTTTCCTTCTTCGGTCTGTTCTCCAGTCTCCTAGTACCACGCTCCTGCACAAAGGCCGGTACCCATGACAGGGCTCTGCACATTCATTCATTCATTCAGTCATATTTATTAAGCACTTACTGTGTGCAGAGCACTGTTCTAAGCACTTGGATAGTATAATTCAGACATGGTGGAAAGTACACCAGAAAGTACATTCAGAAAGTACAGTGCACATGGTGGACACTTACTACAGTGATCCGTCCACAGCAGGAGCCCAGTAAAGGCCTAGGCACCTTGTAAGTATTCAGTCTAGCGCACCAATCACAGAAAGCAGTCAAGGAATACCATTGATGTTGAGCAAGAATCTCAAGGCCCTTCCCCAAAACCCAGCTAGAAAGAAGAGTCCGGAAGTCTTGGCTGATCTTTGGGAAGTTGGCACCATGTTCTTTGGTTTTATAACTCACTTTTTGTCTCCTTTTTTTCGACCCTTAACATATTCTATTCCCACCCTCCGGTGAAGTTTGACCTCCAGCCCATCCAGGGTAACAATACAGAACAGTACTTTTCCCGGAGTTGTGTTCAGACACTCCATGCTAGGCAAAACAGTCATCCTTTCAGGGGTCCTGTCCCCACCAGTCATAGACCTAAGACCCAGCTATGGTGGTGAGGGAGGGGAATCATCTCCTTCCCCAGTTTGACTAAACTGTAAGCCACCTGTGAACCAGGGAACATGTCTCACTTCAAGAATTATAATAATAATAATATAATAATAGCATTTATTAAGTGCTTACTATGTGCAAAGCACTGTTCTAAGCGCTGGGGAGGCTACAAGGTGATCAGGATGTCCCACGGGGAGCTCACAGTCTTCATCCCCATTTTACAGATGAGGGAACTGAGGCCCAGAGAAGTGAAGTGACTTGCCCAAAGTCACACAGCTGACAATTGGTGGAGTCAGGATTTGAACCCCTGGCCGCTGACTCCAAAGCCCATGCTCTTTCCACTGAGCCACACTGCTTCTCTTTTGGGCAGCAGCCCTAGTGATGGGCTGTCAGAGGATCAAATTTCTGCCATATGACCTTGGACAAGTCACCTAACTTCTCTGTCCCTCAGTTTCCTCATCTGTAAAATGGGAATTCATTTCCTGTTCTCCCTCCCCCTTAGAACATGCGTCTCATATGGGACAGGGACTGTGA
This sequence comes from Tachyglossus aculeatus, assembly GCF_015852505.1. Lineage (NCBI taxonomy): Eukaryota > Metazoa > Chordata > Mammalia > Monotremata > Tachyglossidae > Tachyglossus > Tachyglossus aculeatus. The sequence goes on along the minus strand of NC_052067.1, from coordinate 100,357,548 downwards.
CTGCCCTGAATATTTTGCATCTACCCCAGCACTTAGTACAGTGTTTGGCACATTGTAAACAGTTAACAGGAGAAGCTGTTTGGTCTAGGGGAGAGAGCAAAGTCCTGGGAGTCAGAATTACGTGTGTTTTAATCCTAGCTCCGCCTCTTATCTGCTGTGTGACCTAGGGCATATCATTTAAATTCTGAGCCTCAGCTACAACATCGGGAAAATGGGAATTAAAACTGTGAGCCCTGTGTGGGACATGGACTGTACAACCTGATGACCTTGGGTCTACTCCAGTGCTTAGTGCGGTGCTTGGCATATGGTAAGCACTTAACAAATACCATTTTTTTTTTAAAAGTAGCATTATCCTCCTCCTCCTCATCATCATCATCACAAGGGCACCCATTTTGTGCATAATTTGGACTGGGGGGGTGCAGATCCCACATTGGCCTTTATATTCATTCATTCAATTGTATTTATTGAGCACTTAATAATAATAATAATGATAATGATAGTATTTGTTAAGCGCTTACTATGTGCCAAGCACTGTTCTACTGTATGCAGAGCACTGTACAAGCACCTGGAAGAGTACAATGCCACAATAAACAGACACATCTACTGCCCACAATGAGCTTAACTCATAGATGAACTTCTCTATTAGTAGTCCTTCTTTGAATCTCAAGAAAATAACATAGGTATCCAGGACCTAGAAAGAAATTTCACCCTCTTCCTATCACCTAGGATAGCAAAGTCCTGCAGTGTTTCAGAAAGTCTCAACTTGTTTAAAAAGAAAATAAGACAAATGTGGGACACCAAGCTTACTGCCTTCCAGAACCCAGAGTCCAATAAAGCGAATCCCTATCTCCTATTTCCATCTGAACTGGCTCAGGATCCTCCATTAGCACAGGTTCACCTGGGACAGAGAAAGCTTTTGGCTACGACAGCCTGAGAAGATGCTCCATTAGACTAAAACATCCAGCTGATTTCATTAAGTTTCCTCTCCCGTTGATGCGGAAGTTCAATAATAAATGCAACTGGAAAAGTTAAGGTGGTTTGATGGGTTAACTACGCATCACTTTTTTCCTGTTAATATCAGAAAGCTGGGCAGTGTAGGGAAGATGTATTATTGTTATCTGTTCCCACCATATGCCTTATCGGATAGGAGAGGACTTGCCATCTAATGGGCTGGGGGGGACTGACCTGAATTCCGGCGATGGTTACAACTCTGCAAATAATGAACAATCCTGTGTACACTGGGTTTTGTCGTTCTGAATGGGCTAACAGAAACCTGACATTTCGTAAATCCATCATCTGGAATCTTTAACATTATGGTCTAGCTCATATGGCAAAGAAGCAGCATGGCTTAGTGGAAAGAGCACAGGCTTGGGTGTCAGAGGTCATGGGTTCTAATTCCAGCTCCACCACATCTGCTGTGTGACCTTGGGCAAATCACTTAACTTCTCTGAGCCTCAGTTACCTCATCTGTAAAATGGGGATGAAGACTGTGAGCCCCACGTGGGACAACCTGATCACCTTGTATCCCCCCCCCAGTGCTTAGAACAGTGCTTTGCACATAGAAATTGCATAACAAATGCCATCATTATTATTATTATTATAAAGGCTAGTCCAGAGATCACAAGAATGTTGGATAAATGACATCTGTTTACCAATAAAGCCTCACTGTTCAGGAGATGCCAACAAAACTATGATATTTATTAGATGCTTACCAAATTCCAAGTACTCAGCCTGCACTAGTTAGGTCCAAGATAGTCAAATAAAATCCAGTCCCTGTTCTACATGGGGTTCACAATCTAAAAGAAGCAGCATGGCATAGTGGTTAGAGAAGGGTCCCAGGAGTTAGAAGGTCATGTGCTCTAATTCCGGCTCCACCACTTGTCTGCTGTGTGACCCTGGGCAAATCACTTCACTTCTCTGAGCTTCAGTTACCTCATCCGTAAAATGAGGATTGAGATTGTGAACCCTCTGTGGGAGAGGGCCTGTGATCAAACTGATTATCCTGTATCTACCCCAGTGGTTAGTACAGTGCACAGAGTAAGTGCTTAACAAATACCATAATCATTATTATTGTTGTTATTATTATTATTATCAAGAGGCAGGGCAAGCAGATATCTTCTCTCCATTTTAAAATAAGGAAACTCAGGCACAGAAAATTTAAGGATCACAAAGTCACAGAGTGGGCCAACAGCAGAGCTGGAAGTAGAATGTGGGTCTCCTGAGTCCACGACCCATGCTCTTTTCACTAAACCGCACTAGCTCCCCATAGTTATAAATCTCTCCCGGAATCTCCAGTAAAGCTGCTACAGTGACTAATATGTCATAGCTGCCATAGCAAGAAAATTAAGTCCACACTAGTCAGTTCTTCCCCACCCCCATCCAGCCAAGGCCTCTGTCTCCTACAGGACTCTTGAAGGAAGCATGTTTCGGTTGCCCTCCTAGGCACTCACCTTCATCATAAGCGATGGACCATTCAACACTCCTAATTTTCTTTCTCCTCCGTAGATCGATAATAATAATATTAATAATTATGGTACTTCTTAAGTGCTTACTATGCCAAGCACTGGTCTAAGCACTGAGGTAGATACAAGATAATCGAGTTGAACGCAGTCTTTATACCACATGGGGCTCACACTCTTCATCCATATTTTACAGATGTGGTAACTGAGACCCAGAGATCTTAAGGGACTTGCCCAAGGTCATGCAGCAAATATATGGAAGAGCCGGGATTAAAACCCCAGTCCTTCTGACTCCCAGGCTGAGCGCTATCCAGTAAGCTACACTTCATTTTATCAATCCAATGCCCTTTCTACCGCTAACATTTGTCCATGCAGAACTTCCTCGCTGTGGAGACAGCAGCGTGGCTCAGTGGAAAGAGAACGGGCTTTGGAGTCAGAGGTCATTGGTTCAAATTTCAGCTCCACCAATTGTCAGCTATGTGACTTTGGGCAAGTCACTTAACTTCTCTGTGCCTCAGTTACCTCATCTGTAAAATGGGGATTAAGATTGTGAGCCCCACGTGGGATAACCTGACCACCTTGTATCCCCCCCAGTGCTTAGAACAGTGTTTTGCACATAGTAAGTGCTTAACAAATACCATCATTATCATTATTATTCTATAGCATGCATTTTCATTAAGCACTTTGGAGGGAACATCAGGGAAGCAGTGTGTTTTAGTGAGCAGAGTAAGGGCCTGGGAAACAGAAGGACCTGTAGTCTAATCCCAGCTCTGCTGTGTGACCTTGGGCAAATCCCTTAACTTCTCTGTGGTTCAGTTACCTCATCAGTAAAATGGGGAAAAAGATTGTGAGCCCCATGTGGGACATGGACTTTGTCCATCTTGATTAAGTTATATTTCTTCCAGCTCTTAATAATAATAATGATGGCATTTTATTAAGCACTTACTATGTGCAAAGCACTGTTCTAAGCGCTGGGGAGGTTACAAGATGATCAGGCTGTTCCACGGGGGGCTCACAGTCTCTTAGTCTCTTAGTACAGCATCTGGCACATATTAAGCACTTAACAAATACCATGAAAAAATGATTGATGTTAAGGAAATGTTCTTTCAAGTTGCCCTGGTGTTTGGGTACAAGGTCATGTGGGGTCAGAATAAAAGATGTTATGCAGGTGGGCAGCATGGATCAAAGTGTGAATATTCTAACTAGAGCTTTCCTTAATAGGAAGTTGTAGGAAAGCAGGCTGTCTATCTGTTCTTGCTTCACTCAATCAGCTCGGCCCCCTCCCACCTCACCTCACTGATCTACTACAGCTCAGCCCGCACGCTCCACTCCTCCAGTGCCAGCTTACTCACTGGGCCCCAATCTCATCTATCTGGCCACCAACCCCTTTCCCGAGGCCTCCCCATATCTTGGAACTCCCTCCCACTCCATATATGCCAGACCACCACTCTCCCCACCTTCAAAGCATTAGTATTGTGCATAAAGCTTGAATTCTGTTTATTCTGATGATTTTGACACCTGTCTACATGGTTTGTTTTGTTGTCTGTCTCCCCCTTCTAGACTGGGAGCCCGTTGTTGTGTAAGGATCGTCTCTATGTGTTGCCGACTTGTAATAATAATCATCATCATCATCAATCGTATTTATTGAGCGCTTACTATGTGCAGAGCACTGTACTAAGCACTTGGGACGTACAAATTGGCAACATATAGAGACAGTCCCTACCCAACAGCGGGCTCACAGTCTAAAAGGGGGAGACGGAGAACAAAACCAAACATACTAACAAAATCAAATAAATAGAATAGATATGTACAAGTAAAATAAATAAATAGAGTAATAAATATGTACAAACATAGATACATATATACAGGTGCTGTGGGGAAGGGAAGGAGGTAAGATGGGGGGATGGAGAGGGGGACGAGGGGGAGAGGAAGGAAGGGGCACAGATGAGGGAACTGAGGCGGAGAGAAATGAAGTGACTGGCGGGGCCAGAATTGAAAGCCAGGTCCATCCACTTCAGCACCTACACCTTCTTCCTCACCAGCAGCACCTCCAACCATGCTAAACCTTCCCCTTTGACGGCGCCCTGCCCTCATCCTCCAATAATAATAACGATAGTATTTATTAAGTGCTTACTGTGTGCAAAGAACTGTTCTAAGCACTGGGGAGGTTACAAGGTGATCAGGTTGTCCCACGGGGGGCTCAGTCTTCATCCCCATTTTACAGACGAGGGAACTGAGGCCCAGAGAAGTTGACTTGCCCATAGTCACACAGCTGGCAATTGGCGGAGCCGGGATTTATACGCCTGACCTCGGACTCCAAAGCCCATGCTCTTTCCACTGAGCAACGCTGCTTCTTGTCCTTCCCAAGCACTTAGTACAGTGCTCTGCACACAGTAAGCGCTCAATAAATACGATTGAATGAATTAAGGTCCTCCAAGAAGCCTTCCCCAGTTAAGTCCTCTTTTCCCTGGCTCCCTCTCCCTTCTGCATTACCTATCCACTTGTATCTGTGACCTTTGGGTGTTTAAAATTTTCCCCACCCTAATCCTACAGCACTTATATACATAGCTGTAAATTACATATTATAAAATTATTTATTTATATTATTGTCTGAGTCCCACTCTCATTTTGGGCAGGAAACATGTTTGCCAACTCTGTTGTACTCTCCCAAGTGCTTAGTACAGTGCTCTGAACATAGTAAGTGCTCAGTAAATACCATTGATGACGATGATGATGTTACCAAGAGTGTCTTATCTGTGCGTGCTGGAATTACTGCAAAACTGAGTCCTCCCCACAGAAATTGCTTCATTGTCGAGTTTGGTTGACTCTTCATCAGACTACCTTTTCTCCTTCCCTTCCCCACTTGAAAATGGTGGGCCCAGATTTCTAAGTGAGGCGGGAAGAGAAACTCGGGAGCTCTAAGCCCTCTGGCTGTGGGTAAGGTGAAGACTGGCAAGATGAATATGGATGAGGTGAGTGATGGGGTGAGGGAGAGAGGGAAAATAGGGGGCAAATAGGGGACATAGTGTGCCTATTCTGCAGAATGATTTGTCTTATTCCTCTATTCCTCTTCTATAAATGTTCTGCTTCCACTGTTAATTACTGTAATGAAGGAGAATAGGGGCCAAATGGGGGCGGGGAGGTGGCGGGGAGGGGGAGAGAAAGAAAAAGCGATAGAGAACGGGAGGGATAATGAACCCCTGATGATGCAGATTTCTGAGACTCAGCAACTGTTTTCCACATCATCTCATGATTACTGCTAATTGTCTCTTCTTCACTTAAAATTGGTCAGGTTAATTATCTGCTATTGGTGCTTTTATTAAAGGAAATCTTCACTCTGTTTTTAATGTTTTATCTCTTTTTTGTTTTGTTTTACTTTCAGATGGGTCTTTCATTTGGATAAAATTCAGAAATTAGCTCAAGTTTCCAGCCCCCACCTACTGCCTTCAAGTCAGATGTCGGGGTGTGGGAGAGAGGAGAGAAGGTGCTCACTCTGTCCTATAGCTCATCCACCCAGGAAATGAAAAATCAAACTAATCCTAGAAGAAATCAGACTTCGATCAGATACATTCATTCATTCATTCAATTATATTTATTGAGCGCTTGCTGTGTGCAGAGCACTGTACCAAGCGCTTGGGAAGTACAAGTTGGCAACATATAAAGAAGGTCCCTATGTGTTAGTGAACCCTGAAACCATGCCCCAGAAAATCGCTAGTCCACAGTATTCATTCATTCAATCATATTTATTTAGCGCTTACTGTGTGCAGAGCACTGTAGTAAGCGCTAGGGAAGTACAAGTTGGCAACATATAGAGACAGTCCCTACCCAACAGCGGGCTCACAGTCTAGAAGGGGGAGACAGACAACAAAACAAAACATATTAACAAAATAAAATAAATAGAATAAATATGTACAAATAAAATAAATAGAGTAATAAATACATACAAACAAATATACATATATAAAGGGAAGGAGGTAAAGCAGGGGGATGGGGAGGGGGAGGAGGGGGAGAGGAAGGAGGGGGCTCAGTCTGGGAAGGCCTCCTGGAGGAGGTGAGCTCTCAGTAGGGCTTTGAAGGGAGGAAGAGAGCTAGCTTGGCGGATGTGCAGAGGGAGGGCATTCCAGGCCAGGGGGATTCCAGGCCAGGGGGTCTTTAGGCTGTGAGTCCTTATTCTCATCAGTGCATTATTACAATGGCAACCCCAAAAATTTGTCACTGCAGCTCTTGCCACAAAGCACATTCACCACAAGGATCGGTTAGTATTACCAGGATTGGTTGAAGACCTACCATTTGACGAACACTGGTCCGAACAAGTTATGCATACATAGAACTGGAGTGAGTGTTTGAGGGACACATCTAAAGAAATGAAAACCCCAACCCTAGCTCTCAAGCCAAGCGCAATTTCAATTCATTTCCGCGTTATTCCTGTGAGTTTGATATTATTATTCCCTTTTCATAGATGAAAAAACTGAGACACCAAAAGCTTAAGCAACTTCTCTAGGATCACCCAGCAGGGCAGTGATCCCAGAATCTAGATCTGACCTGAAGCATCACCCTCTGTCCACTATCAATCAGTAGAGTTTATTGCACACTTACTGTGTGCAGACCACTGTACTTTGTGCTTGGGAGTGTGCGATACAATGAAGTTGAGCAATTTGTCTCAATTGCTGGGTTAAGGGAAGCCCATTTTGGAGTCCATCAGAGTAGCAGGCAATCTGAAGCCTGGAGCCTGGACTTTTATCCCTGGAAAAGCCATGTGGCTTAGTGGAAAGATCACAGGCTTTGGAGTCAGAGAACCTGGATTCTAATCCCAGTTCTGTTACTTGCCTTCTGGGTGACCTTGGGCGATCCACTTTACTTCTCTGTGCATCAATTTCCTCATCTGTAAAATGGATGTTCAATACTTGCTTTCCCTCCTACTTAGACTGTGAGCCCAATCAACCAACGGTATTTAAGTGCTTAGTACAGTGTTCTGCAATCAATCAATCAATTAATCATATTTATTGACCACTTACTATGTGCAGAGCACTGTACTAAGTGCTTGGGAAGTACAAATTGGCAACATATAGAGACAGTCCCTAACCAACATTGGGCTCACAGTGTAATAGGGGGAGACAGAGGACAAAACCAAACATACTAACAAAATAAAATAAATATTCTGCACACATAGTAAATGCTCAATAAATACTATTGAATGAATGAATGAATTTATGGAGCACTGACTGCATGCAGACCACTGTACTAAACACCTGGGAGAGTAAAATACAACAGAATTGGTAGATGCATTCCTTGGCTACTGTGAGCTTACAGACCAGAGGGGGAGACAGACATTAATATAAATAAATAAATTACAGATATGTAATTAAGTGTTGTGTAGCTGAGGGTGGGATGAATATCAAATGCCCGGGGTCACAGGAGACAGATCCAAGTACGCAGATGATGGAGAAGGGAACTCAGAACCTTCTGATTATCTTATAGCCACTCCAGCACTTACCCTTCCCTTTACCTCCCCCCTCTATCCTGTGAGCCCATTGTGGGCAGGGATTGTATCTCTTTACTGATATACTGCACTTTCAAACCACTTAGTACAGTGCTCTGCACACAGTCAGTGCTCAATAACGATGATTGAAAGAATTAATGAATGTTTGGTATGTAGTAAGCCCGTAATAAATTCCACCATTATCATTCATGGCCCAATTTTTTTTAGCAGATCATTTCCACTTAAGTTTTTTCATATCCATTTCACGGGCTTCTACTTTTAGGCTGAAGTAGAGATATTGTATTTTTTCAGTTATTTTATCCAGGCTGGTGGAAGCTTTGTCATCCATCACAGTAGAACACAGCAATCTATCAGTTAGCTTCGAGAAGACCGTTGAGAAAAGGGAAAACAGATTCATATTCATCACTACTAATGAAGCATCATCTGACAGCCAGGTATCAATATTACAATACCTGAAGACTCTTAACGATCTACTTCCAGGAGACAGTGGTCCAATACGTGACCAGTCTAAGAATTTAAAAACAAAATGTGTGCTAGCAGTAGGAGAAAAAACATTTATTAAGTTCTTATTTTGTGGAGAGGACTATATTAAGCAATGGGAGAGAATACTTACGTGAGAATTAGACATAGTGAGAATTAGACATAGTCCTTATGTAAATGAGCAAACTAAGATGTCCCATAAGCCTCCTAGCTAAAGCAGTCAGCTGTTTTTTACACCTTTTCCCTGTCCTCAAAAACCTTTCTCTCCAAATCTGTGTTTTTAATTTAAGATTCAAATTCGATTTCTAGCCTCAAACAATCAATCACTGCAGAAACTTTCTCCGAAGAATCAGTACACAAAACTTCTGATGCGTCTTTGGCCACTGAGGATGGGTACAACCAGTTTCATCAAAAACATAACAAAGTGTTCCCCAGGCCACAATTCCAAATTCAATCCTTGTTCATGCAAAAATCTTCTGTCAACACTTAATAATAATGATAAAAAATAATTCTTATCATCATTACTATTATTATTACAACGATTGTGGTATTTGTTTAATGCTTACTATGTGCCAAGCACTGTATTCAGCACTGCATTAGATACAAAATAATCAGGTTCCAAATGGGGCTCACAGTCTAAGAAGGAGGGAGAGCAGTTGAGGTAACTAAGGTAGAAAGAAATTATATGATTTGCCCAAAGTCACACAGCAGTTAAGTTCTAGGACAAGGATTAGCAAGAACCCAAGTCCTCTGACCCCCAGGCCTGTTCTCTTTCCACTAGACTACCATGCTTCCCATTTCAGATATGCTAAAAATATTTATCTCACTAGCACTTCCAAAAGACCCCAACACTTGCAATGACTAGGACAAAACAAGACAACATTTCTTAGATTTTATTTTTCCTGACCATTTATTGAGCACTTACTCTCTGCAACACACTACCTGCAATGCTGGGAAAATAATAATAATAATAATAATAATGGCATTTATTAAGCACTTACTATGTGCAAAGCACTGTTCTAAGCACTGGGGAGGTTACAAGGTGATCAGGTTGTCCCATGGGGGGCTCACAGTCTTCATCCCCTTCTCATGGGAATAGGTACTAGGACACAGAATCAGACACGTCTCTGGCTCTCACAGGGCTCATAGTCTGAGAAGGGAAAGACCTGACACTCCTTTTTATTGAGCACTCATGGTGTGCAGAACACTGTACTGAGCACTTGGGAGGATCCAATACAACAATAAAGAGACACATTCCCTGCCCACAATGAGGTTGCCCAGAAGATTAGCTTATTTTAGCAATCCAAAGAAACTTGTTGTTTACTGAATTTGCAAACTCTATCCAGCCAGCTGCTGCCTGGCATCAGCATCACCGTGGATTTCAAAGCTTCCACCGAGTCATCATGTTTCCAAGGTGCTGAGTGAGGGGTGGTTTGGCTTTTCATTCGTATCATTCCCGTGCCCACCCTGCAGCTCTGCCACTTGTCAGCTGTGTGACTTTATGGACAACTTGTTGTGGACTTGTTATGGACTGGTGGACAACTTGTTGTGGACAATGTGTTGCCAACTTGTACTTCCCAAGCACTTAGTACAGTTCTCTGCACACAGTAAGCGCTCAATAAATACGATTGATTGATTGACAAGTCACTTCTCTGAGCTTCAGTTACCTCATCTGTAAGATAGGGATTAAGACTGTGAGCCCATGTGGGACAACCTGATCACCTTGTATCCCCCCTAGCGCTTAGAACAGTGCTTCGCACATAGTAAGCGCTTAACAAATGCCATCATTATTATTAAAAGCAGCAACAGGGGTGGACTGGCTAGAATCAAGACCTCGCATCCTTATGGTATTTGTTAAGCACTTACTAAGTGCTGAGCACTGTTTTAAGTGCTGGGATAGATACAAGTTAATGAGGTTGAACACGGTCCCTGAACTGTGGGACACGCACATTAAGTAGGAGGGAGAGCAGATACTGAATCCCCATTTTATAAACAAGGAAACAGGTTCAGAGAAGTTAAGTGACTTGCCCAAGGTCGCACAGCAAGCACCTGACAGAACCAGGATTAGAACCCAGGTCCTACGACTCCCAGGCCCGTGCTCTTTCCACTAAACCATTTTACCACACTGCACTCAAACGCTAAGCTTACTTTGGTCCCTTAGTACTTCACCACTGAAATTGTTATTTAATTTGAGAATGCGAATGCTGTGCTATGAACATACTTTGAAAGCCATTCAACATCCTCTCCCATTTTCCTTTCTACAGTAAAATCGGTGATGCCATAGCGAAGGATGACAATTCTGTCCCAAAACACTGTTCTCTCCTACCTACTGTGGCTCGTTTAAATCACACTCCTCTTAACCTCATCCTCCCGTCATCACCCCCCACATCCAGCTGATCTTCATCTTATCTTCTACCCATCCTGTCCCAGGGAAGATCTCGCTTCAAGCTCCAGGTAACTATATCAGCTATGTTACCGTCGGGCAGATGTGACTGACACCTGTAGGGCCAGAAAACCTCCAAACCGACGTCCCCTCTCCTCCTGATCCTTATCTTTCAGGAAGGTTTCTCTTTTGTCAGGCACCAGCAGGGCCACTGCAGATGTCTGGAGTCCTTGTCTGAAATATCCTGCAAGCGGAAATCGGGATCAGAGCTTGGTGCAACGTCATCACAGAGTCCTGTCCCAGCCTGCAGGACCGGAGAGTGAACCGAAATTCCTTTCTCCTCTTTCTCCTTTCCTTTTCCATAAGACGTGGGCAAAGTTTTGATTTGTGGATGGTTTGGGGAGAGAAAATCATGGCATTTGTAACAGAATTAAGACATTCAATCAGCCATCCCTCTGCTCGTGTCCAATTCTCTATAGGATTGATCTCTGTTTATCAAATGGAGGTCACATTTCTAGAAAGACTCTTTTCTCAGGTCCAATCATCATTCTAGCTGAATGTCCCTTCTCCTCAACACTTTACCCCTTGGTGAAATCAGTTTCATTGTTTCTACTTCACCAGATTCTAACATCCCTCTCCAGGGCCTGTTCAGAGCCCTCTCTTCCTCCTGCCTTTACACTCCTTTGAATTTCCCCCAGGGTATACAGATTGCTTTGTCCAGCGAGCAGTTCTCACATACAAGTGGAGTTATGATTTCAGTTCTGTGGTGTCATATTTATATTTATGTCTGCCTCCCCTTCTAGACTGCAAGCTCTTAATGGTCGGGATCATGCCTACCAATACTGTTGTACTGTTCTCTCCCAAAACCCTTAGTCCAGTGCTTTACTTACAATAAAGGCTCAATAAATACCAGTGATGGGTTATACCTGAAGCAAAGACACAGTTCTTGCCCAAAGGGATTGTACAATCTAATAAGGGAGCAGAAGAAAGCATAAGGATATAGCAGGCATAATGTAAATACAGCAAGATGAAATGGCTGAAGGAATTATTCAGTGAACAGATCATTTTAAATAGGTTAAAAGGGTTGAGGGTGGGTATAAATATGAAACACTAACAATGAGTAGTCACGAATTGGGATGTTAGGGGAATTAATTGGGGAGTTCTTCATGGAAGTGGTGGGATTTTAGGAGGGCTTCAAAGATGGGTAAAGCAGTGGTCTACTGGATTAGAAGGGCAATGGAGTTTGAGGCAGAGGGAACAGGGTGAGCCAAGGGGCGGTGGGGAAAATTGGGAGGAAAGTATAGTTAGGGTTTTTTTTAACCTGAAAAAAGTGAGGAATGAGAGCTGATGAGTAGAGTGTGGAGAGGGATTTCATAATGAACTGAAGAAAGATAGTGGAAAGCCTGGAAACCAGTGGTAAAGAGTTTCTGCTTGATTTGGAGGGAAATGGGTAGCCAGTGGTCAGTTGAGTAAGATGAGAGAACAGACTTTCAAGATCTTGAGATTCTGGTGTGTTTTCTAGAACTGTTTCATTTATTTAATGAATGTTCCTTTTCATTCATTTCAATTTGCTTGTACCCACGCCAGCATTTAGCAATAATAATAATAATAATAATAATGGCATTTATTAAGCACTTACTATGTGCAAAGCACTGTTCTAAGTGCTGGAGAGGTTACAAAGTGATCAGGTTGTCCCACGGGGGGCTCACAGTTTTAATCCCCATTTTACAGATAAGGTCACTGAGGCCCAGAGAAGTGAAGTGACTTGCCCAAAGTCACACAGCTGACAGTTGGCGGAGCTGGGATTTGAACCCATGACCTCTGAATCCAAAGCCCATGATCTTTCCACTGAGCCATGCTGCTTCTCCACTTAGTACAGTGCCTGGCATATGGTAAGCACTTAGCAAATACCACAATTGTTATTTATAGTTTTGAATAGTCCATCAGCAGACATGACTATTATAACTGACACTCTCTCTAAGTGGAATAATAGAATTCAGCCTAGTGGGGAGAGCTATGTTGAAGCAAGGGTCACAAAAATACAGCCCTAAGACCTGCTCCTTGAAGAGTTAATGGTTTCAAAAGAAAGAAATGTCCATTACCCATTGAAGCAATGTGCTAATGGATTAAGCACAGGACTGGGAATCATGAGACCTGGGTTCTAATTTCACTTGTGAATATATGTACATATTTATAAGTATCATTCTATTATTTTTAATGATACATATTTATCCATAATTCTATTTATTTAAAATAATGCTAATGATGCCTGTTTACTTGTTTTGATGTCTGTCTCTCCCCTTCTAGACTGCGAGCTGTTGTGAACAGGGATTGCCTCTATTTGTTGCTGAATTGTACTTCCCAAGCACTTAGTACAGTGCTCTGAACACAGTAAGCACTCAGTACATACGAATAATCCCAGCTCTGCTACTTTCCTGCCATGACCTTAAGCAAATCACAAAACAATAATAATAACTGTGGTATTTTTTAAGTGCTTTCTATATGCCAAGCACTGTACTAAGCTCTGATGTAGATACAAGGTAATAAAGTCTAATATAGAGCTCACAGTCCAAGCAGGGGAGAGGACAGGTTTTGAATCCCCATTTTGCAGATGAAGGAACAGAAGTGAAGAGGAGCAGCGTGGTGTTGCGGATACAGCTTGGGAGTCAGAAGGTCATGGGTTCTAATCCCTGCTCTATCACTTGTCTACTGTGTGTCCTTGGGCAAATCACTTCACTTCTCTAGGCCTCAGTAACCTCAACTGTAAAATGGGGATTTACTGTGAGCCTTACGTGGGACAGGGATTGTGTCCAACCCTATTAGCTTGTACCCACCCCAGCGCTTAGTAAGTGCCTGGTACATAGTAAGTACTTAACAAATACCATAATTATTATTATAAGTGACTTGCCCAATAATAATAATAATAATGTTGGTATTTGTTAAGTGCTTACTATGTGCTAAGCACTGTTCTAAGCACTGGATCACGCAGCATTACTTCCCAGTGTCTTAGTTTCCTTATCTGAAACATGGGATAAAATACCTGTTCAATCTCTCCGTTAGAGTTTAAATTATTTATTTATATTAATGTCCGTCTCGCCCTCTAGACTATGAGCTTACTGTGGGATGGGAATGTCTCTAACAACTCTGTTCCATTGTACTCATTTTTTATGGTATTTGTTAAGCGTTATGTGTCAGGCACTGTTCTAAACACTGGACTAGGTGTTTACATAAAGGGTGAATACAGTCCCTGTCCCACACGGGGCTCAGAGTCCTAATTTGTATTTTGTAATTCCCTACACATCTGTGTCAAATTTGGGGCATGGGTCATCATGGGGAGAATATTCCACTAGGCAAAGAAGACCTGGATTCTGCCCTCACCTCACTCAAGGATTATTTAACACCTCTGGAAAATCATGCTTATGAGAATATTAATGTTTTCATAGCCACATGAGGCACTCCACCATGATCAGACTGCAAGCTCATTGTGAACAGGGAAGGTGTCTATTTATTATTGTACTGTAGTCTCTCAAATGCATAGTGCAGTACTCTGCACACAGTAAGTAGTAAATACAACTGAGTGAATGAACAAATGAATGAACTCCACGGTCCATCTGCACCCATACTCTGTCTCTGGGGGCAAACCAGGATGTTTGTTGGTACAGGTGAAGGAGCACATTGGCCAGAGGAAACATGGGCTAATTGCCCCCCTGGACCTCCACCCTTATTGTGGGGCTTGGAGCATCCATGTATGGTTCATCTATGGGTCTATCCAACTTCCAGACCTGCGGGTGTTCTCGGCTGCACAGCTTCCTGTGGGAATGGATTCCAAATGTTCAGTCATTCATTTGATCATATTTATTGAGTGCTTATACTGTGTGCAGAGCACTGTACTAAACACTTGGAAGAGTACAATGCAACAATAAACAGTGACAGTCCCTGCCCACAGTGAGCTTACAGTCTAGAGTGGGGGAGACCCTCGACCCCCTCTTCTACTTTCCCATCCTTCCCAGAAGTATCTTCAGAGGAAATCTCCTCCCTTCGCTCAAGTGTCACCTCCTCCACATGATCTTCAGACCCAATTCTCTCCCACCGTATAAAAACTCTCACCCCTTCCCTCCTCCCCTCCTTAACTTCCATCTTCAACTGCTCACTCTCCAACAGCTTCTTCCCCTCTGCCTTCAAACATGCCCACATCTCTCCCATCCTAAAAAACCCTCCCTTGACCCCTCAGCCCCCTCCAGTTATTGCCCCATCTCCCTCCTACCCTTCCTTTCCAAATTCCAGGAGTGAGTCATCTACACTCACTGTCTCAAATTCCTCTCCTCCAACTCTCTCCAGGACCCCCTCCAGTCTGGCTTCCGTCCCCTCCATTCCACTGAAACCACCATCTCAAGAGGTCACCGATGACCTCCTTCTTGCCAAATCCAATGGCTCCTACTCCACCCTAATCCTCCTCAACCTCTCAGCTGCTTTTGACACTGTTGACCATCCCCTTATTCTCAGCACGTTATCTGAGCCTCAGTAACCTCATCTGTAAAATGGGGATTTAGACTGTGACCCTTATGTGGCTTCAACCTTGGCTTCACTGACTCCGTCCTCTCCTGGTTCTCCTCATCTCTCTGGCCATTCATTCTCAGTCTTCTTCACTGGCTCCTCCTCTCCCTCCCACCCCTCAGCTGTAGGTGTTCATCAAGAGTCAGTTCTTGGTCCCCCTCTATACTTCATCTACACTCATTCCTTTGGTGAACTCATCCACTCCACAGCTTCAACTATCATCTCTATGCGGATGACACCCAAGTCTATATTGCCTCCCATGTTCCCTCTCCCTCCCTCCAGGCTCACATCTCCTCCTGCCTTCAGGACATCTCTACTTGGATGTCCTCCCACCACATAAAACTCAACATGTCCAAGACAGAACTCCTTATCTTTCCTCATTCACTCATTCATTCATTCAATCGTATTTATTGAGCACTTACTATGTGCAGAGCACTGCACTAAGCGCTTGGGAAGTACAAATTGGCAGCATATAGAGAGGGTCCCTACCCAACAATGGACTCACAGTCTAGAAGGGGGAGACAGACAATAAAACAAAACAGGTAGACAGGTGTCAATACCACTGTGGACGGCACAAACATCTTTCCCATCTCACAAGCCCGCAACCTTGGTGTCATACTTGACTCCGCTCCCCCATATCCAATCTGTCACCAAAACCAGCCGGTCTCACCTTCACAACATCACCAAGATCTGCCCTTGCTTCTCCATCCAAACTGCTGCCATGTTAGTACAATCACTCATCCTATCCTGACTGGATTACTCTATCAGCGTCCTTTCTGACCTCCCAACCTTCTGTCTCTCCCCACGTCAATCTACACTTCACACTGCTGCCCAGATTATCTTTCTAGTGAAATGTTCTGGGCATGCCACCCCCCACCTCAAAAATCTCCAGTGGCTGCCTATGAACCTCCATATCAAGCAAAAACTCCTCTTCACTGGCTTCAAAGCTCTCCATCACCTTGCCCCATCCTACCTCACCTCCCTTCTCTCCTTCTACATCCCAGCATGCACACTCTGCTCCTCTGGTGCCACTAACCTTCTCACTGTGCCTCGTTCTTGCCTGTCCCTCCATCAACCCCTGGCCCACATCCTACCTCTGGCCTGGAATGCCCTCCCTCCTCAAATCTGTCAATCACAATTCCCCTCTTCAAGACCACTGAAGGCTCACCTCCTCTTAAAGGCCTTCCCAGACTAAGCCTCAGCTCCCCCTTCCCTCTCCATTTTTCCCTTTGCTCCACCCCCGTCCCACCCCACAGCTCTTGTGTATATCTATAATTCTATTTATTTACATTGAGGCCTGATTACTTATTTATGTATTATTTGTATACTTTTTTTGATATGTATATATCTATAATTCTATTTATATATATTGATGCTACTGGTGTCTGTTTACTTGTTTTGATGTCTGTCTCCCCTCTTCTAGGCAGTAAGCCCACTGTGGACAGGGATTGTCTCTATTGCTGAATTGTACCTTCCAAGTACTTAGTACAGTGCTCTGCACACAGTAAGTGCTCGATAAATATGACTGAATGAATGAAAGAATGAATGAGAGAGACATCAACACAAATAAATAAAATTACAGATATTTACATAGGTGCCGGGGGCTGAGAGTAGGGAAGAGCAATGGGAGCAAGTCAGGGCAACGCAGAAGGGAGTGGGAGATGAGGAAAATTGGAGCTTAGTCTGGGAAGGCCTCTTGAAGGAGATATGACTTCAACAAGACTTTGAAGGTGGGGATATGAGGAGGGAGGAAATTTCAGGCCTGAGGTAGAACATGGGCTGGGGGTTGGCAGCAAGACAGGCAAGATGGAGGCACAGTGATAAGGTTAGCATTGGAGGAGCAAAATGTATGGGCTGGGTTGTAGAAGGAGACAAGTGAGGTATGTAGGAGGGGGCAATGTGGTGGAGTGTTTAAAGTCAATAGCGAGGAGTTTTTGTTTGATGCCGAGGTGGTTATTTCCTGCTGTGGGAGGAACTGTTTCCTTTAGTATGTTTTAACCCGCCACTCTTTAGTTTTAGTGGATCCCCTTGGCCCTGCAGAGGTGAGGTATGGAGAACCATAATTTGATGTTCCTGCTGCCCCACCCTCCATGATTTTATTTCACCAGTGTGACCTTGGCTACAAAGGAAAAAGTGAGAATAACATTTTTCACTCTCCTCTGTGACAGGGTTTGATGAGGATAAATTATATGAAATTCTGTTCAGGTCTTTGAATAATAGACACACTTGGTAAATAAGAAACATGACTTTTATTCCCCAGGGGGCTGTTGAGTTCACCTCTTTCAGCCATGGACCAGTCTCCCCTTGAGCATAGCATTCCCTCCCCTGGACATAAGCCTCCTCCTACCTCACCTCACTACTCTCTTACTACAACCCAGCCTGTGCTCTTTGCTCCTCTATTGCTAACCTTCTCACTGCATCTCAGTCTCATCTACCTCAATGCCAACCGCTCACCCATATCCTGCCTCTGGCCTGGAATACCTTCCCTCTTTATATCTGACTGACAATTCCTCTCCCCACCTTGAAAGCCTTATTGCAGGCACATCGCTTCCAAGAGGTCTTCCCTGACTAAGCCCTCATTTCCTCTTTTCCCACTCCCTTCTGGGTCACCATGACTTGCTCCCCTTATTCACCACCCAACCCCAACCCCACAGCACTTATGTGCATATCCATAATTATTCATTTATCATTATTATTATTATTTATGTATATTAATTTCTGTCTCCCCTCTAGACTATGAGCTCATTGTCGGCAGGGAATGTGTCAGTTGTAGTGCTGTGTTGTACTTTCCCAAGTGCTTAGTACAGTGCTCTGCACACAGAAAGCGCTCAATGGGCAAAGTCACTCAACTTCTCTGTGCCTCAGTTACCTCATCTGAAAAATGGGGATTAAGACTGTGAGCCCCCTGTGGGACAACCTGATCAACTTGTCACCTCCCCAGTGCTTAGAACAGTGCTTTGCACATAGTAAGTGCTTAATAAATGCCATCATTATTATTGCATAGGATTTACTGATTAATTGATTGATTCTCATCTAGCCTAGTGAGAGGAGCTGATCTGTGTGCTTGCCGGGAAGGTGGTGAATGAGCCTGGCCTCTTCTCCTTTATCCCTTGGTGGAGCGTAGCAGTCCAATCTGCAGGACTAAGGTAAATTTTAAAATTCCACATCAAAATAATCCAGTGATTTTCTGGTCTGGGTAAGAAAAACTGGATGGCTCTGGGCAGACCATTCATCTTCATGCATGAGAAGGAGAATAGTTAATGGTGAGCAATCGCTGTTCAGCAAGCAGAAGAATCATCAACTTTCCCCAATTTCCTGTTCTCCCTATGCCCAACTAGGACCAGAGCACACAAGGCCCAGCCCCAGTTCATCTTGTCAAAACTGCAAAGGATATATGTGTGTGTCTCTGTGTGTGTGTGTGTGTGTGTGTGTGTGTGTGTGTGTGTGTGTGTGTGTGTGTGTGTGTGTGTGTGTAGTATGCATAAGAGTGTGTGTG
This sequence comes from Tachyglossus aculeatus, assembly GCF_015852505.1. Taxonomy (NCBI): domain Eukaryota; kingdom Metazoa; phylum Chordata; class Mammalia; order Monotremata; family Tachyglossidae; genus Tachyglossus; species Tachyglossus aculeatus. The sequence continues at coordinate 100,338,676 of NC_052067.1, read as the reverse complement.
CTTCCCCCAGGGGCATCTGCTAATCTCATTAAACCACTCAAAGGCACTCTACGGCATGTGTACATTCGAGATAACCCACTTTCCAAGTCACAGTGCCTCAGAGGCATTTATTTCAGTAATTCACATCTAATTGTGTAATTATTAAATCTAATGCAGGGTTTGGAAATAAGGCCAAGCAGTAATGCCAATACCTTCCAGAGCTGCATTCCTTTCATCTGGACTAAGCGGCACTTCTAAGCTTAACTGCTGATTACCCTGTGGTGGAAATTCCTTACTGGGGTTCATTCTCCCAATTCTCCCATATCTGGCCCAATGAATATGTCTGTCTCCCTCTTGAGCTCCTTCCTGCCCTCATATCTGGCAAATTACATTCCCTCCCCACCATCAAACACTCCTAAAGTACCTCCTCCTCGTCCTCCTCCTCCTTGTCCTCCTCCTCCTTCCTCCTCCTCCTCCTTTCTTCTCCTCCTCCTTGTCCTCTTCCTCCTCCTCTCTTTCAAACACTCCTAAAGTACCTACTCCTCCTCTCCTCCTCCTCTTCCTCTTCTTCTCCACATCCTCCTCATCTTGCTCCTCCTCATCCTCTTTCTCCTCCTCCTCCTTGTTCTCCTCCTCACTCATTCATTCATTCAATCATATCTTTGAGTGTTTACTGTGTGCAGAGCACTGTACTAAACACTTGGAAAGTACAATTCAGCAACAAAGACAATCCCTGCCCACAACAGGCTCACAGTCTAGAAGAGGGAGACAGACATCAAAACAAGTAAACAGGCATCAATACCATCAGTATAAATGAATAGAATTATAGATATATATGCATACACATCAGAATAAGGAACCAAGCATTAATATAAATAAATAGAATTATAGATATGTACATATCCTCCTACCAACCTTCAAACACTCCTAAAGTACCTCCTCCTCTTCCTCACCTCCTCCTCCTCTTCTCCACCTCCTCCTCTTCATCTTGTTCCTTCTTCTCCTTCTTCTCCTTCTCCTCCTCCTTCTCATCCTTCTCCTTCTCCTCCTCTTCCTCCTTCTGCTCCAGGAGACATTCCCACTAGATTGTAAATTTCTTGAGGACAGGGACATGTCTACCAACTTCATTGTATTGTATACTCCCAAGCATTTAGTAATAATAATAATAATAATAATGGCATTCATTAAGTGCTTACTATGTGCAAAGCACTGCTCTAAGCACTGTTCTAAGCTCTGGACACTGCTTTGCATACAGTAGGTGTTTAATAAATATCATTGATTGATTAATTCCCTGATTATTCCCCCCTCCTTGGCTGAGCCATCCCCTTAGCTACCCTAAGCACCCATGTTATATGTCAATTTAATGGATAAATCAATAGAACTTATTGAATGTTTCCTATGAGCAAGGTACAAATGAGTAAGAGATAAGGCCCCTACAAAGGGGCCAAGCTCTCACTGTAGTAGCATTATGTGCAAGGCTCAAACTGTAGGCAAGGTTGTTTTATCTTTGGTAAGAAAGCTTAGGTCTTCATAGTGTTGCACGTGGTCCAGCCATAGCACCGTGTAATACTATGCTTCAGAGTGAAATCCTAAGGGGGCATGATTACAAATTACCAAGCGACACATGGTACTTGGGCTTGATTCCCTGTTTTAAATGGGAAAACTCTGATGGTCTCCACCATGGCCCCTAGCAGATAAAGCGCAGGTCTGGAAGTTAGAAGAACCTGGGACCTAATCCCAGCCCTGCCATGTACCTGTTGCATTATGTTGGGCAAGTAACTTCTCTTCTCTGGGACCAAATTAATGGGGAAGGCTGATATAGTGATGTTACTACCAAAGTACCAAGACTGTTGATAGCTAAAAGAGAGAAGAATAATTACATGAATAAATAATTTATATTTGTTCATATAATTGAAATCATATTAAAATTAATTTGTCAAAAATACATATGCAGTAATGGCCCAGCATGGAATGCCAGAGTCTAATCAGGTAATGCTTTATAGAGGGATGTGTTTTCCGGAGAGCTTGGAATGTGGAGGGAAGAGCTGTGGTCTCTGATGAATTTGAAGAGAGAGGGAGCTTCAACCGGGAGGGAGGGCACAAGCAAAGGGGTAGAGATAGAGGAATAGAGGACAAGGCCCACTGAGAAGGTTAGCTTGCTTCTGAGAAGGGAAAATGTGATCCAATCCATCAATCAATTGTATATATTCAATCATTCAGTCATATTTATTGAGCACTTATTGTGTGCAAAGCACTGTACTAAGCTCTTGGGAGAGTACAATATGACAATGAACAGACACATTACTGCCCACAATAGTGAGTGCTTACTGTGTGCAGAGCCCTTAGTAAGTGTTTGAGAGAGTACAGCATAACAGACACATTCCCTGCCCAGAACAAGTTTACAGTCTAGAGTGGGAGACAGACATTAATATAAACAAATAAACTACCAATAAGTACATAAATGCTGTGGGGCTGGGTTGGGGTGAATAAAGGGAGCAAATCAGGCCTATGCAGAAGGGAGTGGGAGAAAAGAAAATGATCCAGGAGATGAGAGCTGTTACGAGAGAGAGAGAGAGAGAGAGAGAGAGAGAGAGAGAGAGAGAGAGAGAGAGAAAGAGAGAGAGAACACTTTAAAATCAGTGGTCCAGAGTTTCTGCTTGATGTTCAGAAAAATGGCAACCCTATTGGAAGTTTTTGATGAGTGGAGAAATCTATGCAAAATGCTGCTTTAAAATAAATGATCTGGGCAGCAAAGTGAAGTGTGGACCGTTTCTAGCAACTCTGTTATATTGTATTCTCCTAAGCGCTTAGTATAGTGCTCTGCTCATAGTAATTATTCAGTAAATATGCTTGAGTGTTTGATTAATTGATCATCAGTTTGGAGTTGATGCAGTAGTCTAAGCGAGGATGAGATAAGCACCTGAGGACCATTTGGATGGAGCCGAAAGGGCAGATCCAGGAAATGGAGACTGTGAGAGATGAAAGAAAATAATACTAAGGTGATAAAGGTGATTGTGATCATGATTCCAACACAGTTACACATGATTCCAACACCAGTTACACACACACACACAAAATATCCCCAATCAATCAATCAATCAATAGTATTTATTGAGCACTTACTGTGTGCAGAGCACTGTACTATGCGCTTGGGAAGTACAAGTTGACAACATATAGAGACAGTCCCTACACAGAGGCAGAATTCCATGGGAATCTCACTTAATGTGTGAAGACTGGAGAGCCCCCATTCATCAGCCTATATGTCTTGAAGGGGCAGCCTCCTACACCCATGGTCACTTGCTCCAACTATGCATGCTATCAATCAATCATATTTATTGAGTGCTTACTTTGTGCAGAGCACTAACTGAGTTCTAGAATATCTGCTTCCTCACTGGTCTGCTTTCAGGCTCTCCCCTCTCCAGTCCAAACTTTATTCTGCTGTCCAGATCATTTTTTTTAAAGCAGCATTCTGCACCGATCTCTCTATTCCTACCAGCAGAGTTAGTAGAAACTTTTCCTGCCCACAAAAAGCTTACAGAATAGTTGGGGAACTGAATCAATATTTGCTTCCTCACTGCTCTCTCTGCTTCTAGTCTCTCCCCTCTCCTATTCATACTTTGCCGGCCGGATCATTTTTTTTTTAAACAGCATTTGTACAGATCTCTCCAATCCCACCAACAGTTGGTAGACATATTCCCTGCCTACAGAGTGCTTATAATCTAGAGTGGGAGACATACATCAAAATAAATTAAGTATGGATATGCTTATAAGTCCTGAGGAGTTGAGAGTGAGGTGAATAAAGGGTGCAAATCAAAGTGCAAGGGTTATGCCCAAAGTTAGTAGATGTGATTTTTGTCTTCAATCAATCAATCAATCAATCGTATTTATTGAGTGCTTACTGTGTGCACAGCACTGTACTAAGCACTTGGGAAGTACAAATTGGCAACAACTTCCCTCTTCAGGAAGCTTATAATTTAGCAGGGGAGATAGACAGATAGAAAGAAGAAGGAAAGTGAGTGTGTGGGTGAGCAAGTGCTTAAGAATGTAGTGACCTCAGTCAACTCACTTCACTTCTCTGTGCCTCAGTTACCTCATCTATGAAATGGGGATTAAGATTGAGAGCCCCATGCGGGACAGGGACTGTGTCCAACCTTGTATTTACCCCAGCACTTATGTCTGGCATATAGTAAATGCTTAACAAATGCCATTTTAAAAAAAGCACTAAAGGGTTACTGGTGGTTGATGCAAAGTGCCCTTGGGGTAATTGAGGGCATTACCCTAATAATAATAATTGTGGTATTTGCTAAGCGCTCACTAAATTTCAGGCACTGGGGTGGATACAAACTAATCAGGTTGGACTCGGTCTTTGTCCCACGTGGTGCTCACAGTCTCAATCCCCATTTTACAGGCAAAGTAACTGAGGCACGGCGAAACAAAGTGACTTGCCCCAGGTCACACAGCAGACGAGTGGTGGAACGAGGATTAGAACTCATGACCTTCTGACTCCCAGGTCTGTCTTCTATCCATTAAGCCATTCTGTGGGTCACCACATGTCCAGCCTGTGTCAGGTGGGAAACCAAAAGTCAAACCCCTCCACCCCCGTGGAAATACTCATGCATAATTCAAATACTAACAGCTCCTACATATCCACCTCCTGCTCATCCTCCTGAGATGAAAGCCCCTGTGGTCTTCAACGACCTATAAATTCAAATCCACTCTAGATCCCCTGAAATGATTATGCACACCTGTTAAAATGCTGAGCGGTCTGGGAGTTTTGTTTTTGTTGTTCTTTTAAAAAAATAAATTGTCCTTTTTACTTTCAAAAATATGTCCCCAATCTGCTCTTTGTCTCCTGAAACTCCTTTTCAGGCTGGTATTTAAACCGCCTGGCCTGAGGCATGCAAATCAGAGGATCAAAAGGCTGAACACCTTTCCTTTGTTGAGAAAGTGGAACAATGAATGAAAGAAGAACTCTACGGATTGCCAAGGCATCAGAGACAAACACAACCCTGTTTTGGCTTCCTCTTCAAAACCATTTCAAATTAGCAAATAGGCGCCTTGTGAAAGACTAAGTAAATCTGAATGATATACATTTTGAGTCTCTAAATATGATCTGCAATTAGAAGATAAACTCCCCACAGGGATTCATTTAATCTTAGTAGTTGGGGATGGAACTGCAATGAACTTGTATATAAATAGTCCCTTCCCATTCCCCCCACACCCAAATCTCCCATTCCCTGTCTTCCCAATTCTTTCTGTCTCAGGCAGTATGCCCTGATCTGTCCCTGGCCCCAGCCCCACTTCCAGAGTGGAAATCCTTTAGATACCATTCATTCAATCGTATTTATTGAGCATTTACTGTGTGCAGAGCACTATACTAAGTGCTTGGGAGAGTACAGTAAAACAATAAACAGATGCATTCCCTGTCCACAAATATCCTTAGGATACCTTTTCCCTGTCCCTTTAACCTCCTCTCTTCCCCTTTACCCCCAGCACTGAGAAGCAGCATGGCCTAGTGGAAATAGCTTGGGCCTGGGAATTATAGGTCCTGGATTCTAATCCTGATTCTGCCACTTGCCAATTAATGGCATTTATTGAACACTTACTATGTGCAGAGCACTGTACTAAGCACTTGGCAGAGTACAGTACAACAGAATTAGCAGGCACATTCCCTGACCAAAATGAGCTTATAGTCTAGAGGGGCAGACAGACATTAACATGAATGAATAATAAATTCATAATATATAGTTTAAAGATATATACATATGTGCATATGTGCACATGTACATATGTGACCTAGGGTGAGCCACTTAACTTCTCCATGCTTCAGTGTCATTATCTGTAAAATACAGATTCATTATCTATGGCATGAGGACTATAGCTCATCTGAGGGGGATGTATCAGTGGGTGAGTTAGAGTTGCAGAGAGGAGAAAGCCACAAAACCTGTGGGGCTGAAATGGGGCTGGGTTTATGTGCCTCAGAAGGAAAAAGGCATTTTGGGGTGTTGTCTGGCAAAACTCTGCTGCACTGTAGGGTAAAGATACCTACTTTTTGCATAGCACTGTACTGTACTGAACATCTCCTGGGTTCAGAACACAGTACTGAGCACCTACTAGATGGAGAGCACTATCATGTCTTGTCTTATGCCATGGAGTCGTCTCCGACCCGTAGCGGTGCCATGGACACATCTCCCCCAGAATGCCCCACCTCCATCTGCAATTGTTCTGATAGCATATCCAAAGAGTTTTCTTGATCAAATTACCGAAGAGGTTTACCATTGTCTCCTTCTGTGCAGTCAACTTGAGTCTTTGCCCTCGACTCTCTCCCATGATGCTACAGCCGAGTAAAGGGGAGTTTTGACTTGTAGCAGATTGCCTTCCACTTGCTAGCCACTGCCCAAGCTAGGAATGGAATGACTATCCATCCCATAGTCGAGTAATGGAAACTCTCCAGGTGTGACCCTGAGAGCTGGAAGAGCACTGTATTGACTGCTTATTGAGAGCAGGGCATGGTCTTGGGTACTTGCTATGAGTAGAGCTCTGTACTAGGTTTCTATTATGTGCAGAGTCAGTCAGTCAATCAGTAAATCATATTTATTGAGCGCTTGAGAGAGTACAATGTAATGTAACAAACACATTTCCTGCCCACGATGAGCATACAGTCTAGAGAGCATTGTTCTGTGTGCAGAATGTGTGCAGAGTACTGTACTGAGTTCTCAAAGAGAGGGAGGAGCAGGAGGAGGAGGAATACAAGGGTGAGAACGAGGATGAGGAAGAGAAGACCATTCTCCCTCCTACTTAGCCTGAGATCTGAATATCTAATATTTACCCCAATGCTTAGTAATAAAAATTGTGGTATTTGTTAATACGTACTTTGGCTCTTACTATGTATCAAACACTGTTCTAAGTATTGGAGTAGATATAAGGTAATTAGGTTGGAAGCAATGTGCTTGGCACACAGTGAACACTTACCAAATTCCACTGTTACCATTATTATTGTTATTTTTAAAAATAACAATAATAATTTTAGCATTTGCTCACTATGTGCCAAATGCTGTGCTAAGCGCTAGGGTAGATACAAGATAATCAGGTCCCACATGGGGCTCGCATTCTAAGTAGGAGGGAGAACACATATTGAATCCTCATTTTTTTGCAGATGGAGGAACTGAGGCACAGAGAAGTGAAGTGAGTTGCCCAAGGCCATACAGAAGATAAGTGGTTGAGTAGGGATTAGAACCCAGGTCCTCCACCTCTCCAGGCTGGTGCTCTTTCCATTAGACCATGTTATTACCAGAACACTGAAATTAAGGGAAAAAAACATTTTTTAAAAAAATATTGAGTCTCTGTGTTTCCTTCCCTCCTTCGGACCGCCCTCACGCCCTTACCCACCCCTTTCCCTAGCCCCATCTCTGAATCTTTGATTTTACAATGTCTTAATATTCCTGTCGTAGTGTCAGGATTGCACTCTGCCCCCATTTGGTCTCTTGGAAACAGCATTACCCTGAAATTCCTCCTTGGAAGTTCTCTCTCCCTAGACCTTGCAGAGGAGTGTCAGGGAGGAAGGGAAATTCCATGTGGGCTAAGAGATGGTCCCAATCAGTGTTTGTATTCTTGATGGAGTGACCTTGCTCCACATCCCCTCATCCAGTCTCCCCCCACCATGGATCAGTCTCTTCCGTTCATCATCATAATTAAGCAGTGCCTTGCCAGCTCAATCAGACTCAATACTCTGGTATTTATTAGTGACTGACACACTGTAACATGTGTCCTCCCTGAACGAGGAAGGTCGGAGGAGGAAATCAAATTCACAAGAAAAGTTCCCTCTCCCGCAATGAGCTATGCACACTGATGGAGCCTCCTAACTCATGTTAGGGGTGTGGGGTCAGACCGTATGCTCCTTGGTGTGTACCGGACTTTGTTCTGTGGTGTGTACTTATGTACCAGGCTATGTTTCTTGGCGGCGGTGGGGGTGAGCAAGACAGCACTGTATGATCCTTGATGGCAGGGAGTCCCGTCCACTAGAACCCCTCTTTCCTCCCCTCAGCTGGTACCGCATGCATTACTCGTTTCAATAAGGGATCCAAAGTAGCCCAAGCCATCCATCCAGATCTAAAGGGACCTATGGTTTCCATCCAGATCCAAGGAGACCCAAGCTTTCCATCCAGATCTGAAGAAAACCAAGCCATCCCCCTAGATCCAAGGAGGCCCAAGCTTTCCATCCAGATCTGAAGAAAACCAAGCCATCCCCCTAGATCCAAGGAGGCCCAAGCTTTCCATTGAGATCTGAAGTAAACCAAGCCATCCCCCTAGATCCAAGGGAACTCAAGTCTTCCATCCAGATACAAGGAGCAATCGACTCAGATCCAAGGTGAAAAACTTTGGAGAAATGGTACTGTTTTGTCAAAGGAAACAACCCAACCCCTCGGATGCTGGAGATCTAGATCAGAGATCTGCCTTTCTTGCTACATTCCGTATAGACAGATCAAAGGTATTTATTGAGCACTGACTGTGTGCAGTGCACTGTACTAAGTGCTTGGGGGAATACAACAGAGTTAGTAGGCACAATCTCCACCCTCAAGGGTTTCATAATTAAGTGGGAGAGACAGACATTAAAATAAATTAGTAAATGTTTACTATTTACTAATTTACTCCTTCTCTCTAATTAACTAGGGTACTACTCTACCATACTCTAGAGGCAGAGGCAGGAAACCAACAGTTTCCCTACTGTTGGTGGGAAACCAACAGAGTATAAGGATCCGCACATAATTGCTTAAGGGGTATGGACTTAAATGCATAGGAGATGCAGAAGGAAGAGTTGGAGGCTCCTCCTTGAGACGGGCAAGCTCCCGGTGGGCAGGGAACATCTCTACCAACTGCTGTACCATTCTCTTCCAAGTGCTCAATATATTGCTCAGCACACTGTAAGCACTCAAATACGGCCGATTGAGACATGAGAGCCAACCAAACAAAGGTGAGTTAAAAGCTGGGAGAACTCTGTAGGCACTCCAAATTGGAGGGCATGGATGGAAAGAGGGCAACACAGATCCTCCAACGCCCAGGTGCCCTTGTCAAAGATGGGATGCTGGGCTGGGCCAACTATGGAGCTGATCCAGTAGTGGCATTGCTGCTGGTGTGATCTTATGTCAGTGCCGTGTCACTGGCTGGAGAGGTAGGGGTACCAGATGGTCCACCCCTAAACATGAAAGTGGTGTTGGGGAAAACAACAGATTTCAGACAGACAGATTCCTGGGCTAGAAGTCCTTGGGACACATCCAGGGGAGCATCGCTCCTGGGTCTATAGCCCGGAATGCACTCCCTCCTCATATCCGACACTCTCCTCTAAGGGGCTTCCCCAGACTAAACCCTCCTTTCCTCTTGTCCTATTCCCTTTTGCATTGCCCTGACTTGTTCCCCTTTATTCATCCCTTCTCCCAGCCCCACAGCACTTATGTACATATCTGTAATTTATTTATATTACTGTCTGTCTCCCGATTTAGACTATAAGCTCATTGTGGGCCTGGAATGTGTCTGTTATAATGTTATACTTTACTCTCCTAAGTGCTTAGTGCAGTGCTCTGCACACAGTTAGCACTCAATAAATGTGATTGACTGACTCACTCGCTGACTGTTGTGAAGAAGGAATAGATCCAGGGTGTTGGGGCTCATTATAATAATTATGGTATTCGTTAAGTGCTTTCTATGTATCAAGCACTGTAATAATAATTATTGTATTTGTTAAGTGCTTGCTATGTTCCACACACTGTTCTAAGAGCTGGGGTAGATACAGGGTAATCAGGTTATCCCACATGGGGTCACACTTTTAATCCCCATTTTGCAGATGAGGTAACTGAGGCACAGAGAAGTTAAGTGATTTGCCCAAGGTCACACAGCATACAAGTGGCAGAGCCGGGATTAGAACCCACATCCTCTGACTCCCAAGCCCGGGCTCTTTCCAATAAGCCATGCTGCTTCTCTAGATATCTAATATTTATTAAGTGCATACACTAGAGTGGGGAGAGACAAGAGTGTGGGGGTGTATGCGAGCACTCACAGGGTCCATTCACAGATCTGGAAGGCTCTGAAATACATGACTGGTGTACAGCCACTCTCCCACTTACCACCCCCCGACCACCACCACCCTCAGACTGACTCCTCTACACCTCTCCCCAAGCCCTTCATGGACAGAGAAGATCCGACGGCCAAGTTTTCGGCCCCAGCTTTGTCACTCCTGCTATTATCCCTAGTCTTGTCTCTTACTGTGAGCACTTACTAATCAGTGCTAAGAGCTGGGGGTATTTGCTCTGGAACCACCAGGATCTGGGCTTTCTTGAGCCTGCAGCTGGTTCTGTTCCACCTAAAAGGTCTCCAAGGCGGGAGCTGAGTTGGGCTCTGAGGTGGGGTCCAAGGTGGGTTCACTGTACGACAAGGGTTTCTGGGCAGAGAAGAGGACAGGTGAGAATCACTCCAATTCACTTCCTGCAGACCCTCCCCTTCCTGTCTTACTGAAGCTGAGCTGGGGTCTTCCAAACTGAGTTAGCTGGCCTGGCCCCCCAGCAATTCCTGCATGCTAGGGGTTGCAGTGGAAGTTACCTCCTGACCCTGACAACAAGCCAGGGCTACAAAAAGCGTGGTGAGAGAAATTCCATTTCAAGACGGGGAGCGATGATGGGGGAAAGAGGGCTTCTTTTACTGGTGATGGGGCTTACAGTAGCGGCAGAAGTTTATACAAGTGGACATCCCATTTCAGGTTATCTTGAGGGAGGCGCCCTTTGACCTGATACCCAGGTCTCCAGCCCCTGGGTTAATCCAGCCCAATTGAGACCTTCAACATAGTCTATAAAGGAACAAAAGAAAAGTGGATTTCTGGCTGCTCTCTTCCAAGCCAGGAATTTTCCATCGATTACAAAATATCTCCTTAAGACTTATTCATGGGCCTTTGCCGGGAAACACTATTAAAGCACGGCCCGATGCATGCTGATGAGGGAATTGAAAGGCGAAGCATTTTTCACAAGGTTTTTTTCAAACCTACAGATGGGCATGAACTTGGAGCCCGGACTTCTGCTTTCGGCTGTCCGTGTACATCTGCCTGTGTGGCCCAAGCTTGCTCTGGAATCAGCAAGATGGTCCATTTGTGTGAAGGAATCAGTGAAGTGGTGAATGCTGAGGTAGACTATAAGATCACTGAAGGTATGGAAAGTGTCTGTTCATTGTTATTCTATACTCTTCCAAGGGTTTAGTACAGTGCCCTGCACACAGTAAGCACTCAATAGATACGACTGAATGAATGAATGAAAGAGCCCTGGGCCTGCCAGTCGTGGCTGAAGGAGGGAGCAAGGGACTTCATGAGAAGCACTGTGGCGTAGTGGATAGAGCACGGGCTTGGGTGTCAGAAGGTCATGGGTTCTGATCCTGGCTCCACCACTTGTCTGTTGCATGACCTTGGGCATGTCACTTCGCTACTCTGTGCCTCAGTGACCTCATCTGTAAAATGGGGATTGAGATTGTGAGCCCCACGTGGGACAGGGACTGTGTCCAATCTGATTTGCTTGTATCCACCCCAGTGCTTAGTACAGTGCCAGGCACTTAGTAAGCACTTAACGAGTACCACAATTATTATTATTATTATTATTATTATCATTATTATTATGCGCTTGAATGGCAGCAGTGAGCTTGGCCATTTATTTCCCGGTTGGACCATGGGGCTGCAGGAAGTGCAGGTTGGCCATCTGCCCCCACAGATCTGGGAAAACAAGAGATGAGGCAACGATTCAGGCAGGGGTGGAGCCGGACAATGTCTTTAAAGGCACAAGACTGAGTCGGAACTTGGGGCAGGAATCTGGTGTCCTAGAGGAAAGTTCCTGGTCGGGCAGGGGATGGGCCACTGGAAGTCCCAAACTGCTCATGATGATGATGATGATGATGATGGTATTTGTTAAGCGCTTACTATGTGCAAAACACTGTTCTAAACACTGGGGTAGATACAAGGTAATCAGGTTGTCCCACGTGGGACTCACAGTCTTAATCCCCATTTTACAGATGAGGTAACTGAAGCACACAGAAGTGAAGTGGCTTGCCCAAGGCCACACAGGAGACATGTGCCAGAGCTGGGATTAGAACCCACGTCCTCTGACTACCAAACCCGGACTCTTTCTTCTCACTGCCCCTCTGACCTCTTTCATTTATTTAATGTCTGTCATCCCATCTAGACTGTAAACTTATTGTGGGTAGCGAATGAGTCTACCAACTCTGTTATATCATACTCTCCCAAGCGCTTAGTACAATGTTCTGCACAGAGTAAGCTCTCAATAAATATGACTGATTGATCAATTGGTTGATTGATGAGCAGGGAAGCTGGGCCCCAGGAATGGGTGGAGTTCTAAGGGCATGAAGAGGGAGAAATTTGGAATCCCCCATTTTCCCCTGGCTTTGCCATCCATGTCCTTCTATTCCTTCAAAGCCTTCTAAAAAGTCAACTCTTCCCAGAAGGTTTCCATGATTGATCCCTTCACCAGCCCAGGCATGACACTTATCTCAGCCCACTTATGCACTTATTCTATCCTTAGATATTGATTTGTAACTGATGCATTTATGCAACATTGAGATAGTATTTATTTCTACACCATGTTCTTTTAACCATGTACGTACTTTTTGAGTTTTTGATTAACTCAAAAAGTACGTACATGGTTAAAAGAGCATGACTCAACTCAAAAGTCCATCTGATTGGCAGGTCCTGCATGCCCCCCTTTCCCACCCTATTGCCAGCCAGTTCATTCACTCATTCATTCATTCAATCATATTTATTGAGCGCTTACTGTGTGCAGAGCACTGTACTAAGCTGTTGGGAGCCCCAGCCCTCCAGAGTAGGAGCAGAACCCAGGGGAAAAGGTTAGAGGTGGTCTAGGTTCTGATTTCTTACTACAACCAGGTGTCAAAATCATCAGAATAAATAGAATTGTAGCAATATGCACATCATTAACAAAATTAATAGAATAGTACATATGTACAAGTAAAATAGAGTAATAAATCTGTACAAATATATACAAGTATTTTGGGGAGGGGAAGGAGGTAGGGCAGGGGCTGGGGAGGAGGAGAGGAAAAAGTGGGCTCAGTCTTGGAAGGCCTCCTGGAGGAGGTGACATGTTTTGTTTTGTTATCTGTCTCCCCCTTCTAGATTGTGAGCCCGTTGTTGGGTAGGGACCGTCTCTATATGTTGCCAACTTGTACTTCCCAAACGCTTAGTACAGTGCTTTGCACACAGTAAGCACTCAATAAATACAGTTGAATTAATGAATGAATGAAATACAACAGTTCTTATTATTTCCAAGGCATGGCGCACAAGCCTAAGCTTTTTACATCAGCATCGGAGGCAAAGCACTACCTTATTTCCTTCACTGAATAGTCAGTGATGTTACTGGCTCTGGAATTATGAGTCTGAAGGGCTTTCAAATCACCAGAGTATTTTCTGAGGCATCATAGAATTTGTTTTGTCAATTCTTTCCTCTTCTGTTTCAAAAGCCACTCCACGCATGCCGAGATCAGTGCTGTCCTTGATGAAAGATCGTCTCCACGCTGTTTACAGTTCAGTAACCAGCCTCTGCCTTCACCTGGGCACTTCCATCTTGGGGATATGTCAGAAATGTGAATGAATTTCCACTGTCCAGATGCATAAATGAGGGCACCAAGGAAATGTAAAGGTAAGAACTGTACCACGGGAAAATCTGAACCTGAGAACATAAGTCCACAAGCAATGTCCACCCAGCCCAGGACTCTGTCTCCCACGGAATGATTGGAGGAACAGTGGGCCACTCACCCTCCTGTACACCTAGATCACCCAACACCTCTAGCTTTCATTCAGTCAATCGTATTTATTGAGCGCTTACTGTGTGCAGAGCACTGAACTAAGCACTTGGAAAGTACAATTCGACAACCGATAGAGGCAATCCCTACCCAACAACGGGCTCACAGTCTAGAAGGGGGGAGACAGACAACAAAACAAAACAAATAGATAGGCATCAAAAGCATCAATATAAATAAATATATTTATAGGTATATACACATCATTAGTAAAATGAATAGAATAATAAATATGTATATGTATACACAAGTGCTATGGGATGGAACAGGGGTAGGGCAGAGGGGGGAGTAGGGATGATGGGGAGGGGAGGAGGAGCTTAGGAAGAGGAGGGCTCAGTCTGGGAAGGTCTCCTGGAGGAGGTGAGCTTCAGCAGGGCTTTGAAGGGGGACATGAGCCAGTTTGGCAGATGTGAAGAGGGAGGGCATTTCAGGCTAGAGGTAGGACGTGGGCCAGGGGTCGACAGCGGGACAGGCGAAAATGAGCTTTCCATTCTCCTCCCCTAACTCTCCTTCTGTCAATACATTATGCATGGCTCCTCCCTTCAAAATCTTCCTAAGCAACCATTCCGTAACAGTATGGCCTTGTTAAAAGAGCACAAGTCTGGGAGTCTGAGGACCAGGGTACTAATCCTGGCTCTGCCAATTGCTTCTTGTGTGACCTTGGGAAAGTCACTTTACCTCTCTGTGCCTCAGTTTCCTCAGCTGTTAAATGGGGATTAAATATCTTTTCTCCCTCCTTCTTAGACTATGAATCCCATGAGGGACGGGGACTGTGTCCTACCTAATTGTACCTAATTGCAACTTGCATCTACCCCAGCACTTAGAACAGTGCTTTGCACGTTGTAAATGCTTAACAAATACCACAAAAAAGAAGCATTCTCTGAGTAATCCAACACCTCCCTGGGCCACTTCAGTCCCTCTAAGACTCAACACTCATACATTTATTTGCTCTTGACTATCAATTAATCAATCAATCGGTGGTATTTACTGAGCTCTTTGTGCAGAGTACTGTGCTAAGCATTTAGTAGTGTACTATGATATATTCAACTGTTTATGTCTACTGTCTCCCCGTTAGGGTGGTAAGTTCCTTGAAGACAGGGTTTGCTTCCAGCATGGCCTAGTGGGAAAAAAAGAGACTTGGGAGTCAGAGGACCTGATTTCTAATCCTGGCTGCACCACTTGTCTGCTGTGTATCATTTCACTTCTTTGTGCCTCATTTACCTCATCTGTAAAATGGGGATTGCGACTGTGAGCCTTACATGGGACAGGGACTGTGTCAAACACAATTTGCCTGTATCAACCCCATGCCTGGGACATAGTAAGTGCTTAACAAATACTATTATTATTGTTGTTGTTGTTATTATTATTAACACTTCACTTATCTGTATTCATTCATTCATTCAATCACATTTATTGAGCACTTACTGTGTGCAGAGTAACATACTAAGCGCTTGGAAAGGACAGTTCAGCAATAAAGAGAGACAATCCTTGCCCATACCAAGCTTACAGTCTAGAAGGAGGAAAAAAAATTGTCCCACATGGGGCTCACAGTCTTAATCCCCATTTTACAGATGAGGTAACTGGGGCCGTATGCGAAGTGCTCTGCCCATGCAGATATCCAGAACATTGCTGTACACACGGTAAGTACTCAATTGGTCTTGGCGATGATGATGTTGATGATGATGATGATGCAGATGTTTTGACTCTCTGATCTTGAGTAGAATCAGGTTTGAAATATTAGTCTATTATTCATGTAATATAAGATAGTTACAAGAGGGTGATAAGAATAACTGTGGAAATTGTTAAGCACTTACTTTGTGTCAAGCACTGTAGTAAGTGCTATGGTACATAGATGATAATCAGGTTGGCAAGGAATTAAAATGATAGTTGATGGCCAGCTAGATTGTAAGTTCTTTGAGGGTAAGAATCTTACCTACTGTCTCAAGTGTACTCTCTCAAGTGTTTGGTACAGTGCTTCACACACAATAAGTGCTCAATAAACACCATCGATTGACTGATTGATGGATAGAATTTGTGTCATAATCTGACTCAATGCTTATATTTCCTTCCAAATTCACCCCTTTAAAATGTTACTGACTATTCCCCATTTTTTACACACCAACCCTAACTCCTCTATAAAAGACACAATCCATATTTTAAGTATCCTCTCTGAGGTTTATATCCATGACTGCTTCACACGCTGGAGGCGCCTCCAGCTTTCAATTACGGATTCTACCAGTGTGTCTTGGGCCTTGGACTTTTACAATTCAGTCTCTGATTCCTGTCCAGAATGCATTCATTTCATTCAATTGTATTTATTGAGCACTTACTGTGTGCAGAGCACTATACTAAGCACTTGGGAAGTTCAAGTCGGCAACATATAGAGACGGTCCCAACCCAACAATGGGCTCAGAGTCTAGATGGCTCTGCCCTGGTGACATTACAGTCCCAGTTCTGCCAGGGGGGCTTCTGGGGGGATTCTACACTCAGAACAGGATGCTTAGCGCTCAATAAATACGATTGATGATGATGATGATGGTGACCCTCCTCTAGATGCATGAAAGATGGGCATACTGTGTGCAGAGCACTGTACTAAGCGCTTGGGAAGAACAAGTTGGCAACATATAGAGACAGTCCCTACCCAACAGTGGGCTCACAGTCTAAAAGGGGGAGACAGAGAACAAAACCAAACATACTAACAAAATAAAATAAATAGAATAGATATGTACAAATAAAATAAATAAATAAATAAATAGAGTAACAAATATGTACAAACATATATACATATATACAGGGTCTTACCTGGGACCACTGCCATTGCCACTTTCATTCCTTCAAGTGATTATCATGTGCAGAGCACTGTACTAAATGCTTGGGAAGTTACAATGCAACAATAAAGAGTGACAGTCCCTACCCACAACCATCTCACAGTCTACAGGACACACGAGGCTCCTCTAGGCTGTAAGCTCACTGTGGGCAGGGAAGGTGTCTGTTATATTGCTGTAGTATACTCTCCCAAGCACTTAGTACAGTGCTCTGCACACTGTAAGAGCTTAATAAATATAATTGACTGACAATTGACTTATTGACAGTCCTTTCCCTAGTTTTACTTTTTAAACTGTGAGCCACACAAGGGACAAGGACCATGCCTACCTAACAACCCCCTGTGTAGTGTTTTCCAGGGCTTAGTGCAGTGCTCTACCCACAGTAAGCACTTAATAGATTTTAAAAATAAATAAATTATGGTCCTTATTAAGTGCTAACTATGTGCCAAGCACTGAACTAAGCTCTGGGGTAGATACAAAGTAAGCAGGTTGGACACAGTCCCTGTCACATGGAGCTCATAGTCTCAGCTGGAGAGGATCAATAAATAGCATTACTACTATTGTTACTACTATTAGGTGGGGAAGAAGCAGTGATATTTCTGAAGGAGCAAGATTTAACATCTGTTGATAGGGACAAGGAACATGTACTACTACTTCTACTGCTAATAATAATAATAGTAATAATATTTGTGGTATTTGTTAAGTGCTTAATACGAGCCAGGCACTGTACTAAGCACTGGGGTGAGTACAAGCAAACTGGGTTGAACATGGACCCTGTCCCACAGGGGGCTCACAGTCTCAATCCCCATTTTACAGATGAGGTAACAGAGGCACAGAGAAGTGAAGTGACTTTCCCAAGGTCACACCACAGACAAGTGGTGGAATCGGGATTAGTGCCCACCACCTACTACTACTACTCCTATTAGATGGGGAGGAAGCAGTGATATTTCCGAAGGAGCAAGATTTAACATCTGATGACAGGAGCAAGGAATGTTTTTCTACTAGTAAATCAGCAAAATGGATCTGAGTTGGTTTCCTTCCCCCCTGAGTTCCACTTCCATCTTTTGAAAAATCATCCATTTATTCTTCAATTGCATTTTCTTTAAAAAAAAAAAAAACTGTGCTCTTTGATGATGTACCCCAAGGGGATTATCTCTAATGTCCTTATTGAAATATGCAGCATCCTCAGGGAACTGGATGGAGCCAGCTATTTCAGCTCTACAGTCTCAGTTCGTACGGAACGCGTGAGCAGGGAGAGACCACAGGTCGAAGATTACAATCGAAAGTGAAGTCTCCTGCCATCCAGGGAAAGAGTCGCGGAGTCTGGTCTGGGAGAAAATGAATGTTTGGTGGCGACAAGTCCCATTCCTTATCTTATTATTTCCCTTCAAACTTTCATCACTGGAAATTTATTTTAGTGGGGAAAGATTAATCTGCTCCCGAATGGAGTTTTGGTACAGAACTGAAGAGCTGAATTAATGATACTGATTGAGTTTGTGGAGCCAAATTGAGTGAAGAGGCTAATGTCTGTGTACTCCTCTGCCTACTCTCCCTGGAAGTTCCCTGAGACTAGCATACCCTTTGACAGAAAAGCCACTGGACGAGGCTGCAGGGGCTGTTGTCATCACTGCCACGTCGTTGTCATCTTCGTCATCATTATTATCATCCTCAGTGTTTATGGAGTGCTTGCCACGTGCAGAGTATTATACTGGATACCTACTGGGAATGTAAGAGTAGGCTGTTGGGCTCTTTCTGAGTGCTAAACACTGTATTCCGTAACCGTTATATGCAGAGCACTGCATTAGGCATCCACTAAGTGCAGAGCACTGTACTGAGTCTTTATATCTGACAGACAATTACTCTCCCCTTTTCAAAGCCTTACTGAACGCATATCTCCAAAAGGCCTTCCCTGACTAAGCCCTCTTTTCCTTTTCTTCCACTCCCTTCTGCATCGCTCTGACTTCATTCATGAGAAGCACTGTGGCTTAGTTGAAAGAGCATGGGTTTAGGAGTGAGACATCCTGAGTTCTAATCCAGACTCCACCACTTGTCAGCTGTGTTACTTTGGGCAAGTCACTTGACTTCTCTCTGCCTCCATTAACTCATCTGTAAAATGAGGATTAAGACTGTGAGCCCCAGGTGGGATAAACTGATTACATTGTATCTACTCAGTGACTGACTGGAAAGAGCACGGGTTTAGGAGTCAGAGGACATGGGTTCTAATCCCAGCTCTGCCACTTGTCTGCTGTGTGACCTTGGGCAAGCCACTTCACTTCTCTGTGCCTCAATTACCTCATCTGTAAAATGGGGATTAAGACTGTGAGCCCCATGTGGGACAAACTGATTACCTTGTAATCTACCCCAGCGCTTAGAGCCGTGCTCATCACATAGTAAGTGCTTGACAACAAATCCCATAATTGTTGTTATTATTATTATTACCCAGTGCTTATAACAATGCTTGGCACATAGTAAGTGCTTAACAAATACTATCATTATTATTAATATTCACTGCTTTATTCATCCTCCCTCCTAACCCCACAGTACTTATGGGCTTTGAAGGGTGGAAGAGAGCTAGCTTGGTGGATGTGTGGAGGGAGGGCATTCCAGGCTAGGGGGAGGACGTGGGCCAGGGGTCGATGGTGGGACAGGTGAGAATGAGGCACAGTGAGGAGGTTAGCGGCAGAGGAGCGGGGGGTGCGGGCTGGGCTGGAGAAGGAGAGAAGGGAGGTGAGATAGGAGGGGCGAGGTGATGGACAGCCTTGAAGCCAAGGGTGAGGAGTTTTTGCCCGATGTGTAGGTTGATTGGTAGCCACTGGAGATTTTTGAGCAGGGGAGTAACATGCCCGGAGTGTTTCTGCACAAAGATGATCTGGGCAGCAGCATGAAGTACAGATTGAAGTGGGGAGAGACAGGAGGATGGGAGATCAGAGAGGAGGCTGATGCAGTAATCCAGTCAGGATTGGATGAGAGATTGAACCAGCAAGGTAGCAGTTACTTACTGGCACTTACTACATGCCAGGCACTGTACTAAACTCTGGGGTAAATATAAGCAAATCAGGTTGGACATAGTTTCTGTTCCACACGGGGCTCACATTCCCCATTTTACAGATGAGGTAACTGAGGCAAAGAAAAGTGAAGTGACTTACCCAAAGTCACAGCAGATAGGTGGAAGAGTGGAGATCGGAATCCTGGTCCTTCTGACTTCCGGGCCCATGCTCTATCCACTAGACCATGCTGCTTCTCTAGTCTTTTGAATGCAAGTACTACACTGAACGCTCACTAAGGAAAGAGCACTAGGCTGGGCACCAATTGTGTGCTGAGCACTGAAATTGGTGTTGGAAAGTTTGCCATCATAGTTATGGGAAACTCACCATCTTCTCTACCCCAGAATCCCTCAGCCTTGGCATCATCCTCAATTTTTCACTGTCTTTAAGGTTTAACTATCATTCACCATTCAAAACCTGCCAGTTCTTCCTCTTCAACATTTTCCAGATGGACCCCTTCCTATCCACCCATTCATCTAACACCCCAGTTCAAGATTTTGTCATATTAAGATTAGACCCTTGCATCAGCCTCCTCGCTGGTTTCCCTCCCTCGAGGTTCTTCCCTCTTCAGTCTATACTAAATATAGCTACACAAATCATCTTTCTTAAAGAGAAAGATGTTGTTTCTGATGAGTAGTGTGGTACAGTGGATAGAGCATGGGCCTGGGAATCAGAAGGACCTGGGGTCTAATCCCAGCTCTGCCACATGTCTACAGTGTGACCTGGGGCCAGTCACTTTACTTCTTAGGGCCTCAGTTACCTCATCTGTAAAATGGGGATTAACAGTGTGAGCCCCAGGTGGGACGGGGACTGCGTTCAACCTGATTAACTTGTACCTACTCTAGTGCTTAGAAGAGTGTTTGGCTCATAGTACTGCTTAATAATAATAATAATCATGATGGCATTTATTAAGTGCTTACTATGTGCAGAACACTGTTCTAAGCACTGGGCAAGTTACAAGGTAATCAGGTTGTCCCACGGGGGGCTCACAGTCCCCATTTTACAGATGAGGTAACTGAGGCCCAGAGAAGTGAAGTGACTTGCCCAAAGTCACACAACTGAAAGTTGGCAGAGTCGGGATTTGAACCCATGACCTCTGACTCCAAAGCCCATGCTCTTTCCACGGAGCCATGCTGCTTCTTAACAAGCACTGTTATTATTACTACTGCTAATAATAATAATAATAATAATAATAATAATAACAATAAACATCACTCAACACCCATCTCTCCACTCCTCAAACACCTCTGTCGGCTTTCTGCAACAAGAAGATGGAGGTGAGGTGTTCTGGGAGAGATGTGTCCATGAAATAATTAAGGGTTGGATTATGGGAAATAATAATATAATAATAATAATAATTATTATAATTATGGGAAATAATTAGAAACCAGTTCCCTTCCCTTGTTCCCCCCCAGGTCACTCTCTTCACTCTTCTCAAACTCATCGTTCCCAGACCCACAGTGATGATGTAAATATTCTTACACACTACTGTTTCCCCTACCTCTGATCTATTTTAATTTCTGTCTTCCTAGTAGACTGTAAGCTCGTTGTGAGCAGGGATCATATCTACTGACTCTTATGTACTGTATTTTCCCCAGGATTCAGTACAGTGCTGTGCATACAGTAAGCATTCACATTGTGAACCCCATTGTGGAATCGGAACTGTGTCCATTTGATTAACTTGTTTCTATCCCTGAGCTTAGAAGTGCTTGACATGTAGTAAGCACTTAACAACTCCCATATATAAATAAATAAATGGATAGATGGATAGATAGATATCATTGATTGATTTACCTTTTAACCGTACTTCACTCTTGATTCTCTTTCCTCAATCCGTTGCTCAAGCTGTTCCCCAATCTGAAATTCCCTCCCTATCTAAATTTGACAGACCTCAGCTTTTCTTATCTTCAAAGTCCCCCTGCCCCTAAATACCAGCTGCTACCGAAAGCTTTCCCTAATTCACAACAAACACCCCATTCGCTCCCACGGCTTCAACTATCATCTCTTCGCTGATGACACCCAGATCTACATCTCTGCCCCTGCTCTCTCCCCCTCCCTCCAGGCTCGCATCTCCTCCTGCCTTCAGGGCATCTCCGTCTGGATGTCTGCCCGCCACTTAAAACTCAACATGTCCAAGACTGAACTCCTTGTCTTCCCTCCCAAACCCTGCCGTCTCCCTGACTTTCCCATCACTGTTGATAGCACTACCATCACAAGCCCGCAACCTTGGTGTCATCCTCGACTCCGCTCTCTCATTCACCCCTCACATCCAAGCCGTCACCAAAACCTGCCGGTCTCAGCTCCGCAACATTGCCAAGATCCGCCCTTTCCTCTCCTTCCAAAACGCTACCCTGCTCGTTCAAGCTCTCATCCTATCCCGTCTGGATTATTGCATCAGCCTTCTCTCTGATCTCCCATCCTCGTGTCTCTCCCCACTTCAATCCATACTTCATGCTGCTGCCCGGATTGTCTTCCCTTCCTCAAAAATCTCCAGTGGCTACCAATCAATCTGCACATCAGGCAGAAACTCCTCACCCTGGGCTTCAAGGCTGTCCATCACCTTGCCCCCTCCTACCTCACCTCCCTTCTCTCCTTCTACAGCCCAGCCCGCACCCTCCGCTCCTCTGCCGCTAATCTCCTCACCGTGCCTCCTTCTCGCCTGTCCCGCCATCGACCCCCGGCCCACATCATCCCTCTGGCCTGGAATGCCCTCCCTCGGCCCATCCACCAAGCTAGCTCTCCTCCTCCCTTCAAGACCCTACTGAGAGCTCACCTCCTCCAGGAGGCCTTCCCAGACTGAGCCCCTTCCTTCCTCTCCCCCTCGTCTCCCTCTCCATCCCCCCGTCTTACCTCCTTCCCTTCCCCACAGCACCTGTATATATGCATATATGTTTGTACATATTTATTACTCTATTTATTTATTTATTTATTTTACTTGTACATATCTATTCTATTTATTTTATTTTGTTAATATGTTTGGTTTTGTTCTCTGTCTCCCCCTTCTAGACTGTGAGTCCACTGTTAGGTAGGGACTGTCTCTATATGTTGCCAACTTGTACTTCCCAAGCGCTTAGTACAGTGCTCTGCACACAGTAAGCGCTCAATAAATACGATTGATTGATTGATTGACTGATCAAGTAAAACCACCCTGTCATTCCTATCTTTAGCACCTATCAACCTAAGTATTTGAATTAGCATACTTAATTGTACTGCCAATTATTCATTCAATCATTTCATCCTGATATACATGCATTACTTCGGTCATATCATTCAATCATGGGTTTTAATTGAGTGCTTACTATGTGAAGAGCACTGTACTAAGCATTTGTCTTGTCATGTTGTTGAGTTGTCTCCAACCCATAATTATTTCATGGACACATCTCTCCCAGAACACCCCACCTCCATTTGCAAATGTTCTGGTATTGTAGAGTTTAGCGTGTGTAGAGAGTATAGGGTGTAGTGTAGCGTAGAATAAAGTTTTTTTGGTAAAAATATGGAAGTGGTTTACCATTGCCTTCTTCTGTGCCTTAAACTCGAGTCTCTGCCCTCGACTCCTTTGCTGCTGCTGCTGACCTGTAGCAGATTGCTTTCCACTCGCTAGCCAGTGCCCAAGCTAGGAATGGAATGGTTATGCCTCTCTTTGATTCTCCTTTCCGTAGCCGGGACCAGTAGAGTACTGGAATCTCTCCAGATGCGATCCTGAGAGGAAACTAAGTGTCTAGGAGAGAACAATAGAGCAAAATTAGCAGGAACATTCCCTAGCCATAACGAGCTTACAATCTAGAGGGGGAGGGAGACATTAATATGAAGTAATTTATAATATATAATTTAAAGATAGGTATATAAGTACTTCATAGCCTTGTTTTCCTTCCTGCTCCCACTATTTGCAAGGCCTAATGGATAGGGTACCGGCCTGGAATCAAAAGGACCTGGGTTCTAATCCCATCTCCACCACTTTTTTTTTTAATGGCATTTATTAAGCGCTTACGATGTGCAGAGCACTGTTCTAAGCGCTGGGGAATTTACAAGGTGATCAGGTTGTCCCATGGGGGGCTCACAGTCTTCATCCCCATTTTACAGATGAGGGAACTGAGGCCCAGAGAAGTGAAGTGACTTGCCCAAATGTGTGACCTTGGGCAAGTCACTTCACTTCTCTGGGCCTCAGTTACCTCATCTGGAAAATGGGGATTGAGACTGTTAGCAATAAGTGGGATGAGGACTATGTCCAACCCGATTATTTTGCATCTACCCCATTGCTTAGTAGAGTGCCTGGCACATAGTGAGCACTTAGAAAACAGCACAATTATTATTTTTAATATTTGCACCACACAGGTTGAGGTGACGGTCTAGAGTCAAGAGGCCTCCAGGGAAGTAATCTACGTGAACTAGACAGACGTTTCAGCCCCATAACGGGGGCGGCTATGGAGTCCAGGAGGCAGACCTTCCCTCCACCTCACCCTAAGGGTTTTTCAACTGGTTGGCATCAGGAAATACTTGATTTGGTCCCACCAATCCCACACGACTGAGTCAGATGACCACAGTGGGGTGCTACTGGGGTTAGACCATGGACTTAGAATGCCAGAAAGTCTCCGTAAAGTCACCAGACTACATTCTCTCATTGTTCTCCTGCTTATCCTTTTCTTTCCCCTTTCCCTGTCCTCCCTCCATCAGCCTCCTCTTCCCCCCTTTCCTTTTCTTTTCCTTTTTCTTTTCCTCTTCCTCCTCCTCCTATTTCCTCTCCTCCTTTTCCTTTTCCACTTTCTTGTCCTCCTTCTCCTTCTCTTCTTCTCCCTCCTCCTCTTCCTTACCCTCCTCCGCCTCTTTCTGCTCCTCTCCCCAGACCCCGTGCCAGAAAAACAACACTGTGGAAGTCGTTCTCTGCCTACGATTATTGATTCCACCTAATTTTCATACTGTCACATGTGATGGATACAGTTAATTTTTGCTATTCTGTATGTATATTGGATATTGTCATTTATACCATTAATCACAAACGTAATTGTCATAAGAACAGAAAGGCCTTTTCGCAGACATTTCATTCTAAAATATAATTATCCAGACATCCTGCTGTTAATGGCATTGAATTCTAATTACCTCAAAATGAAGCCATTACTCATAAAGTGTGGAGCCTGTATCTCCCGTGTTTACTTAGGCTGGAACACATTGTTCAGAATTTTTCTACAGTGGAGTCTCTGGGCTCCAAGTAGGCCTAACTGCTCCATCTTTTAGGGGAGCAACAGGGTGTCATGTTAGCAGATGTCAGTGTGCCAGGGCCCATTTGTTTCAGGGGATGGAAATCGTAGCTGCCCCTCACTAAGTGCTGATATTGGTGTTGCAGTAAATCAATCAATCAATCAATCACTTATGCTGCACAGAGCACTTAATTAAGCACTTGGGAAAGTGCAATAGAATAAGTAGGCATGAACCCTACCCTCAAGGAGCTTACTATCTAGGCAGGGAAAACAGACACTAAAAGAAATTAAAAGTAAATTACAGGTAGGAGGAAGCAAGAATTTATGTAAGTGCTGTAGGGAAATGGGAGGAAGAGGAAGAGGAAGGAGAAAAAGGGAGGGCCGGGGGAGCAGACGAGGCACAGAGAGTACCTAAATGCTTAGGGGATGAGGACCCAAAGGCATTGGTGATTCATTCATTCGTTCATTTGTTCATTCAATTGTACTTACTGAGCACTTACTGTGTGCAGAGCACTGTACTAAGCACTTGGGAGAGTACAGTATAACAATAAACAGACACAGTCCCTACCCACAACGAGCTTACAGTCTAGAGGTTATGAGTCAGGGCATGGGGTGAAATAAGGTGGGAAGACATTAATAATAATGTTCGTATTTGTTAAGCGCTTACTATGTGCCAAGTACTGTTCTAAGTACTGGGGTAGTTACACGGTAATCAGGTTGTCCCATGTGGGGCTCACAGTCTTAAATCCACATTTTATAGATGAGGTAACTGAGGCCCAGAGAAGTTAAGTGACTTGCCCAAAGTCACACAGCTGACAAGTGGTGGGGCCGGGATTAGAACCCATGACCTCTGACTCTCAAGCCCGTGCTCTTTCCACTAAGTCATGCTGTTTACATTAGTCAGAGAAGGCCTCTGGAGGAGGTGGGGTTTTAAGTAGGGCTTTGAAGATGGGGAGAGCTGTGGTCTGTCAGATATGAAGAGGGTGGGAATTCCAGGCAGAAGGGAGGATGTGAAGAAGCAGCGAGAAGCAGTGTGGCACAGTGGAATGAGCACAGGCTGTGGATTCAGAGGTCATGGACTCAAATCCCTGCTCCGCCACTTGCCAGCTGTGTGTGACTTTGGGCAAGTCACTTAACTTCTCTGTGCCTCAGTGACCTCATCTGTAAAATGGGGATGAAGACTGTGAGCCTCCTGGGGGACAACCTGATCACCTTGTAACATCCCCAGTGCTTAGAACAGTGTTTTGCACATAGTAAGAGCTTAATAAATGCCATTATTGTCATTATGAGAAGCAGCATGGCTCAGTGGAAAGAGCCCGGGCTTGGGAGTCAGAGGTCATGGATTCAAATCCCGGCTCAGCCACTTGTCAGCTGTGTGACTGTGGGCAAGTCACTTAACTTCTCTGTGCCTTAATTACCTCATCTGTAAAATGGGGATGAAGACAGTGAGCCCCACGTGGGACAACTTGATCACCTTGTATACTCCCAGTGCTTAGAACAGTGCTATGCACATAGTAAGCTCTTAAGAAAGTAGTATTATTATTATTACGTGAGGAAGAAGTCAATGGTGAGACAGATGAGAGTGAGAAGGTCAACATTAGAGTACCAAAGTTTGCCGTTTGGCAAAAGGACAGAAAGCCTGATAAACAATCTCGTTAACAATAAGCTCTGTCAAGCATCAAACCAAGAACGCTTACTTGTTCTAACATAGATGTGACTGGTTAAAACAAAAATACGTAAAAGGAGACCAATAAGAGGAATAAACTATGATTATATGAGCAAGTGTCTGGCTGGCTGCTGGGGTGGCATGGCTGGGTAGGTGAGAAGAGCAATTAGGGAAAGCTCCATGGAGGTGGTGGGCATTCAGGAGACTTTGTCAGTGGGGAGGACGGGGGTCTGGTACGTTTCAGATGGGGGTGAGGGGCAAGTGGCAGGGATAGGGCACGCACAGTGAGTCAGAGACAAGAGAGTTGAGAGCAAGTTCCAGTGAGGAAGTGAACTTGTACAGAATGAAGAGCGTAAGCAAGAGACGAGAATGGAGAGGTCCTCGTCCAGCAGAGCCTATTCATTCAATGGTATTTATTGAGTGCTTACTATGTGCAGGCCACTGTACTAAGTGCTTGGGAGAGTACAATATAACAATAAACTGATACATTCTCTGCCCACATTAAGCTTACAGACTAGAGGGGAAGACAGATGTTAATATAAAAATACATTATTAATAATAACAATAATTATGGTATTTGTTAAGTGCTTACTATGTGCCAAGCACTGTCCTATGCACTGGGGTAGATGTAACATAAGTGGGTTGTCCCACGTGGGGCTCACAGTCTTAATTCCCATTTTCCAGATGAGGTAACTGAGGCACAGGGAAGCTAAGTGACTTGCCCAAAGTCACACAGCTGACAAGTGGCAGAGCTGGGATTAGAACCCACAACCTCTGACTCCCAAGCCCTTACTCTTTCCACTAAGCCAGGCTGCTTCTCATTACCGATATGTAATTACCGATTACACTGTAATGTACTTACATTACCGATATGTATATAAGTGAAGCAGTGTGGCTCAGTGGAAAGAGCTCGGGCTTGGGAGTCAGAGTTCATGGGTTCAAATCCTGCTCCTCCAATTGTCAGCTGTGTGACTTTGGGCAGTCAATCAATCAATCAATCAATCGCATTTATTGAGCGCTTACTGTGTGCAGAGCACTGTACTAAGTGCTTGGGAAGTACAAGTTGGCAACATGTAGAGACAGTACCTACCCAACTGCGGGCTCACAGTCTAGAAGGGGGAGACAGAGAACAAAACCAAACATACTAACAAAATAAAGTGAATAGAATAGATATGTACAAGTAAGATAAATAAATGAATAAATAGAGTAATAAATATGTACAAACATACGGGCCTCAGTTACCTCATCTGTAAAATGGGGATTAAGACTATGAGCCCCCCGTGGGACAATCTGATCACCTTGTAACCTCTCCAGCACTTAGAACAGTGCTTTGTACATAGTTATTTGTTGTTGTACATTAATAGTAATAGTTGTACATTATTATTATTATAAGTACTGTGGGGCTGGGAGCGGGGATGAATAAAGGGAGAAGGTCAGGGAGACACAGAAGGGAGTGGGAGAAAAGGAAAGGAGGGCTTAAGCAGGAAAGGCCTGTTGGAGAAGATGTGTCTTCAATTAGGCTTTGAAGGTGGGGAGAAACAGGGATGAAAATAAGGCTTTGGATTGCCATTCCAGTTGCTCCCTGCAGGATGAGGAAAAGTCCTGTGCTGGGAGGGAGCCCTGGCTGTTTGGAAAGTCTTTGCATAATTTGGATTTGGCTGGGAGTTTTCCCTCCTTTTTCCTGTTTGCACTATGAAATTAAACCCCTCTGTGCACTTTAGGTCTGACTATCTGAGTATGGTCATGAATGGCTCTCAGGCTTCTCTCCCAATAACGCCAGAACATCAGCCGATGCTGATTATTCATCTTACAAATGCTATTGACACCAGCAACAAATCAGGGCTCTGGTCATTGCTAGACAATTTCGACCACCTTTAGAAAATTGCCAGGATTCTTGACTACTCAGTCAATCAATCAGTGGCATTTATTGAGTGCTTACTGTGTGCAGTGCAATGTACTAAGCACTTGGGAGAGTACAATACAATCGAGTTACTCCACTCTAGACTGAAAGCTCCTTATGGGCAGGGAATATGTCTGCTAATTTTCTTATATTGTACTTTCCCAAAGGCTTAGAACAGTGCTCTGCACATAGAAAGCGTTCAATAAATACCGCTGATTGATTCCAGGATGGTTGGCCCAGTTAGAATGGAAGGAACCCAGCCTTCTTCTTCTGCCATCACTGTCAGAGGGAGGCAGGGTGGTACGATAGGCCCAGGCTTGCTCAACTTATCCCATGCTGCCTTTCTCAGGGACGCAAGGAGAGGTCTGCAAGTTGAACCCGCTTCCCATCTACTGGGAAACCCTGCCAACCTAAACTCACTGCTGTCCTACTACAATCCAAACTAGACTTTTCACTCCTCTAGTACCAACTATGAAGGCACATCTCCTCTAAGACGCCTTCCTTGACTAAGGCCCCCTTTCCTCTTCTCCCACTCCCTTCTGCGTCTCCCTGACTTGCTCCCTTTATTCAACCCCCTCTCCCAGCCCCACGGCACTTATGTCCAGATCTGTAATTTACTTATTTATATGAATATCTGCCTCCCCCTCTAGACTGTGAGCTCACTGTGGGCAGGGAACGTATCTGTTGTTATACTGTACTCTCCCAAGTGCTTAGTACAGTGCTCTGCATAGAGTAAGCACTCAATAAATATGATTGAATGAATGACTGCCTCAATCTCATCTGTCTCTCCACTGACCCCTCATCCACATCCTCTCTCTGGCCTATAATTTCCTCCTCCTTCATATGGGACAGACCACCAC
This sequence comes from Tachyglossus aculeatus, assembly GCF_015852505.1. NCBI lineage: Eukaryota > Metazoa > Chordata > Mammalia > Monotremata > Tachyglossidae > Tachyglossus > Tachyglossus aculeatus. The sequence goes on along the minus strand of NC_052067.1, from coordinate 100,309,356 downwards.
TCTCCCCACTTTCAAAGCCTTATAAAAATCATTTCTACTCCCATAAGCCTTCCTTGACTTACCTCTCTTTTCTCCACTCTATTTGCCCTCACTTCTGCATTATTATGCACTTATGTACTTTGGTATTCACTCTACCAGACAGCCCCACAACACTTCTGAACAAATCCTTAAATTCTGCTCCTTCTCCTTTCCTTAATTTGTTTTAATGTCTGTTTCCCCACCTAGACTGTGAATTCCTTGTGGGCAGGGACCGTGTCTACCAATGCTTTCCCAAGTACTTAGTACAGTGCTTTGCGTACAGTAGGTACTCGATAAATGCCATTGATTGATTAATTGATTGTTTAGTAAAGAACATTGAAAGCAGCCCCAGAACACTGTAGATGACTCTTCCATGTACCAGACAGGAGGATACATGTGATATAGCACATTTTACTCCAGGTACCAGGAGAGCCCGGTACTGCCTGAATGCCATTTTCTGGAAATATTCAGATTTGTGTGCTCAGGGAGCGTTTCTTCAAGGGGACCTGTGAACCCCTCTCTTGCTCCAAATCCTTCATTTTCCCTTTCCAGATCATTAAGAAGTCCAGTGAAACTCAGAAACAGGATTGACAAAAGAAGAAGGCTTGGGGCCAATCAATCTGTCATACTTATTTAGCGCTTACTCTGTGCAGAGTACTATACTAAGTGCTTTGTAGAGTACAAAATAAGAGAGTTGAGAGGCACATCTCCTGCCCATAACAAATGTATAGTCTAGAGGGATGAGCATACAGTTTGGAGGGGCAAAAATAAAACGGACATAGAAGCGTCTGGAGCCATACGGGAACTGGACAAGTGGCAGACCAGCTGAGGGACTCTCTGGTAGGAAATAGGACAACTGGCCACCTTAATGACACTGACAGGCTGTCCAGCAATGGATCCTGACCCTTCTAGCTCAATCTTAGCCAGGAACTCTGGTGTTGCAGAGTTTGTGATGAACTTGTGTTTCCACCACTTCTGCTCAAGCTCTCACTCTTTGCTTTAATGTATGCTTGAGAAATTATGTCTACTAGCCTCTACCATTGGACTGGAACCTCCCTGAACTGTCATTACCTTATGTTTCAGCCATATGTTCCCTATCCCGCAGTCCAATGTTCTGCAGTCAATAGGTAGGTGCTCAGTCCAGTGACCTGCACATAGTACGAAGGTGTTCAGTACAGTGCCCAGTTCAGAGCAGGCTCAGTCTACAGCAGTGGTGGTGATGATGATGATGAATCCATCATATTTATGGAGTGCTTACCAAGTACTAAGCACTTGGGAGAATGCAATGTAACAGAATTGGCAGACACGTTCCCTGTCCACAACGAGCTGACTGTCTAGAGGGGGAGAATTTAATAGAAGTAAATAAATTATGCATATGTACATTCATGCCGTGGGGCCAAGGGAGGGGTGAAAAACGTGTGCAAATCCAAGAGCAAGGGTATCCCAGATGTTGATGAGGATGAGGATGATGGAGACATACATTTGTTGTTATTTTGTACTCTCCCAAGTGTTTAGTACAGGGTTTTGCACACAGTAAGTGCTCAATAAATACGATTGAATGAATTGAATGAATGAACCTATGGAGTTTGACTGTTGGATGGTTCATCAGGCCATGTTGGGCTGCTCTTGGTGTCATTGGTGAATGCTGTCATTTGCGAATGTTGCCAAGCACAGTTGCTAATGCATTACTGTTCAGCAGAGCAGAAGGGCTCAACTTCCAGAATTTCAGCAGTGACCACACCTTGTCACCTGTCTGGGGTAGAGGGGACTTTCAGTCCCAGTGGATTGGTGTGCCGGCGCCATTTGCTTTCCTCCCTTGATGCTTTTCATTAGAGGGAGCACTTACCACTTGGTTCGGGGGGACAACTGAATTGAATTATTGGGCCATCTGTGAAAAGTCCATTTTATTTTTCTCTCAGTTTCTATTTTATGTCTCGATCTCCCCGGTTCTGCCCAGGCTCCGGTTCCATCACCATTAAAGTGGCAGGCAGTCACCGGCCCCGGGCCTTGAGGTGTTAGACTGTGCCTGATAAATCAGTCGGTGACTAGTGTGAATTAGGATCAGCATTTCGGGAATGGCCTCAGCACCGGGGCCAAACTTTCTCAGACAGCTGATGCCCACGCTGTACCAAACTGCAGCCTTCTTGGTACTGTGATGCTGAGGAAGGCAAGTTTAGCCATCTTGGAAAAAAATCAGACCCTTCCCAGCCCCCACCCCCACCCAAAGATTTTGGTTTGGGTTTGGGTTCGGGTTTTGTGCTTGGAGCCAGAATTCAGATGAACTTGAGTCTAATTCCTGTTTTGCCACCGGCCTATTGTGTGACCCTGGGCAAGTCTTGTCACTTCCCTGTGCCTCAGTTTCTTCATCTGTAAAATTCATTCATTCATTCAATCGTATTTATTGAGCACTTACTGTGTGCAGAACACTGTACTAAGTGCTTGGAAATTAAAATTCGGCAACAGATAGAGACAATCCCTGCCCAACAATGGGCTCACAGTCTAGAAATGGGGATTAAATACCCATTCTCCCTCCTACTTAGACTGTGAGCTCCATAGGGAGCACCTGTGTATGTGTACAGATTTATTACTCTATTTATTTTATTTGTACATATTTACTATTCTATTTATTTTGCTAATGATGTGCATCTAGCTTTACTTCTATTTATTCTGATGACTTGACACCTGTCCACATGTTTTGTTTTGTCATCTGTCTCCCCCTTCTAGACTGTGAGCCTGTTGTTGGGTTGGGACCATCTCTATATGTTGCCAACTTGTACTTACCAAGCGCTTAGTACAGTGCTCTGCACACAGTAAGTGCTCAATAAACACAATTGAATGAATGAATGAATGTGGGATAGGGACTGCTTCTGACCCGATTATATTGTATTTAGCTCAGTTTTGCCATCTGCCTACGATATGACTTTGGGTAAGTCTATTCACTTCCCCGTGCCTCAGTTTCCTCATTGTCAAGTGGAGATTAAATATCTGTTCTCCCTTCTTCTTAGACTGTGAACCCCATACAGGACAGTGACTATGTCTGACCTGATTATCTTGTATTTAGCCCAGTGCTTGATACGAATTCTGACTAATAACTGACCTGGGTAGCTCTGGCTCTGAAAAGGGATTTTCCCATCTTCCTGAACATCACGGTCTCCAAGTGGGTGAGCTGCCTCACCAGAGGGAGATAAAGGCTGAATCTCAGGAAGACAGTGCAACGCTCGCATCCCTTGTGCCCATCCATCATCATGTGGCCGATAGGAAGTGCCATCTGAACGGCATCTTCGATGATGAATGAGCACGCCGCCTTCTCTCATATTAAAACAAATATTAAAAAACAATCTTGCTGAATCTTAGGAGAAATCTTTCAATACCGTTTAATCATATAGGGTGGGAGTCAGATTAATGGAGGGGGACTAGCAGTCCGGTGAGCCCAAACTGGAGACAGGCGTACATCTGGGATTGTTCCATATTCCAGAGAAGGGGAAGCTACTTATTAATGGGAAAATAATTCACTTTTGCATCTGTGGGGAGGACTGGGCTGAGTGTGTAGGGAGGCAGGAGGAGGGGGGAGCATGGTGAGAGCAGGGAAGGCATACACAGGAGGAGGAGCTGCAGGGGAAATGAGGCAAGGGTAGCCAAGGGAGCGGGGGAGCTGTGGGGGGACCCACAGGCCCACCATGCTAGAGTCCATTTCTGAAACCTAGCACTCAGTCAATGCCCCCTCTGGACTGTAAGCTCCCTGTGGGCAGGGAATGTGTCTGTTTGCTTTTGTACTGTACTTTCTCAAGCACTTAGTACAGTGTTCTGCAAACAGTAAACATGCAATAAATAGGATTGAATGAATGCTCCACAGCCAGGAGGCGTGCTGCCAGCTAGGGCATGAGATTGGGAAAGAGCAGGGGACATTCTCCAATCTCCTTCCCTCCCAAGCACACCTCCTGCAGGCTCCTGTGACATCCTTTATGCTCACACTTATGATTACAGAAAAGCAGCTTGGCCTCGTGGATAGAGCACAGAACTGAGAGTCAGAAGGACCTGGGTTCTAATTCCTGCTCCGCCACCTGAATGCTGTGTGACCTCGGGCAAGTCACTTCACTTCTCTGGACCTCTGTTCCCTTATCTGTAAAATGAGGATTAAGAGTGTGAGCCCCATGTGGGACAGGGAGTGTAACCATCCTGATTATCTTATACCTACCCCAGTGATCAGAACAGTGCTTGATACACAGTAAGGGCTTAACGAGTACCATCACTGTTATTAGTGAGAATAATAGCAGAATTTGTAAAGCATTTACTAGATGCCAAGCACCGTACTAAATTCAAGATAATGAGATCATAGTCTCTGTCTCAAGTGAAGCTCACAGTCTAGGTAGGGGAAAGAATAGATATAGGCTCCTCATTTTGCTGACAGGGAAACTGAGACAAGAGAATCAATCAATCAATCAATCACGTTTATTGAGTGCTTACTATGTGCCGAGCACTGTACTAAGCGTTTGGGAAGTACAAGTTGGCAACATATAGATCTATCTATCTTTCTATCTATCTTTCTATCTATCTATCTATCTATCTATCTGCAACATATAGGTCCCTACCCAACAACGGGCTCACAGTCTAGAAAGTGTTTCCTGATTTCCAGAGCAGGGTTCTTTCCTTTGGAGTTGATGTTATAATGCGGAAGACAAAAAGACACTCAGTAGGTCCTTACAAAGTGCTTCTGATGATAATTATTCTAGACTGAGGCTTGTTCCTCTTGCAGGCTCTTATTGCTCGGAAAACCACAGAAACCCTGTCGAATCCTAAGATTCCATGTCGATCTGTTACTATTTGGTCGAAGGGCTTCAAAAGCATACTTTCACAGATCTGGCTCTTCAGGAGAAATGACTTCTCTGGGCACCGTCAGTGAATTAGATTTAATGAGAACACTCGTGGTAATCACAATCGCCCATCAAGGCTCCTAAGATGCTGAGCGCGGGCTATTTTTCATTCCCTTTCATTTCTCCAGCCCAGGCCCAGAAAGCCGAGAACGAGCTGTTTCGAAGAGCCTGACGAGCAGGGGGGATGGGAAGCCGAGAGCAAGGCCTCATCACTTGGCTCAATGGAGCCATTATTATTATTATTATGAGAAGCAGCATGGCTCAGTGGAAAGAGCTCGGGCTTGGGAGTCAGAGGTCATGGGTTCAAATCCTGGCTCCACCAGTTGTCAGCTGTGTGACTGTGGGCAAGTCACTTAACTTCTCTGTGCCTCAGTTACCTCAGCTGTAAAGTGGGGATTAAGACTGTGAGCCCCATGTGGGACAACCTGATCACCTTGTAACCTCCCTAGCACTTAGATCAGAGCTTTGCACATAGTAAGCGTTTAATAAATGCCATTATTACTATTATAGTGGTGCTCGCAGGGATTGGGCAGCAGGCTGAGGGAGAGTCTGCTGGCCTGAAGGGACCCGGAGAATCCAAGTCCTCTGGAACTTATGACATGTAATAATAATAGTACTGATTGTGATATTTGTTAAGTGCTTTCTCTGCACCGGGCCCTGTACTAAGCACTGGGGCGGATTCAAACAAATAGGGTTGGACGCAGTCCCTGTCTCACTTGGGGCTTGCAGTCTCAAATCCCATTATACAGATGAGGTAGCTGAGGCGCAGAGAAGTAAAGTGACTTGCCCAAAGTCACACAGCAGCAGACAAGGGGCGGAGTGGGAATTAGAACACAGGTCCTTCTGACACCCAGACCTGTGGTCTATATGAGAGTGGATACTGGGCTCTGGGGGTTGGTGGTAAGTCAGCCAGGGACCTCAGCCCAGAACCGCCTCACTTGCCAGTAAATCACCAGGGTCCACCTCACCTGGCAGGCATTGGAACTCATCCAGGGATTTGGTGGTCTGTCCCCTAGCTTTATTTTTTTTAACAGTATTTGTTAGGCACCTTACCATGTGCCAGGCACTATACTAAGTGCTGGGGTAGATACAAGATCATCAGGTTGGACATAGCCTCTGTCCCACATGGAGCTCATGGTCTTAATCTCCATTTTACAGATGAGGGAACTGAGATGCAGAGAAGTTAAGTGACTTGTCCAAGGTAACTCAGCAGACAAGTGACAGAGCCAGGCAGAGACAGGACCTTCTGACTCCCAAGCCCGTGCTCTATCCACTAATCACACTATTTCTCATCCTGCTTCCTGCCATGGCCCAAGCTATTAATTCCTCCCTGGGCTTGCAGGATAATGGCTCTGCCTTTGGTGGCTTTCAGCTCCGTTGTGGACAGGAAATGTGACTGTTTACTGTTATAATGTACTCTCCAAGTGCTTAGTACAGGGCTCTGCATACAGTTAAGTGCTTAATAAATACAACTGACTGACTGCTTTGCCAGCCCCACTTATTGTGAAACTGTATCTCCAGAAGAGCAGAAAAGATAAATGGATTTTTAAAAAGCAACGGGGATCATCCTGAGATAGAGCATTCCAGATAAGGATGGGTGGAAAGTTTTAGACTCTGCAGTCTGGGCGGGCACGGCAGGGAGAAGACCCAAAGTTTAGAGATCATGAAAGATGTGGATGGGGCTAATGTAGAACTGTTATTCCCCAAATCCCACAGTGCCTAAACGGGAAGCATCCAGTGGATCTTGGGAGCAGCAACCAAAGGACAGTCCACCCCCACATATCTATTCTATTTATTTTATTTTGTTAGTATGTTTGGTTTTGTTTTCTGTCTCCCCCTTTTACACTGTGAGCCCACTGTTGGGTAGGGACTGTCTCTATATGTTGCCAACTTGCACTTCCCAAGTGCTTAGTACAGTGCTCTGCACACAGTAAGCGCTCAATAAATATGATTGATTGATTGATAGGAATGTGGAAGCCTATGGAATTTAATACCACAGGACTCTTGCAGCTGGAAGCTCCAGCAGGGGTCAGGGAGGGGTTGGATGAGCGATCCATTCTGGGTCCCTAGAGGGAAAGTGAGGGGTGCTGAATCCCTTAGCCCTGAATGTGTTGAGGTGCAGCATGGTGTAGTGGGAGTCGTGAGGTCACGGGGTCTAATCCCTGGTCCATCTTGTGGCCTTGGGCAAGCCACTTCACTTCTCTGTACCTCAGTTACCTCATCTGTAAAATGGGGATGACGACTGTGAGCCTTGTACAACCTGATTTGCTTGTATTCCCCCCAGTGCTTAGTACAGTGCCTGACACATTGTAAGTGCTTAACAAATACTGTAATTATTCCCCTCCAGACTGTAAGCTCGTTGTGGGCAGGAAATGTGTCTTAGTAAATTAGATTGAATGAATGAATGAATGAATGAATGAGTATGGTTAGTTTGTGATTCCAAAAGAGTCCTGGTGCTGCCATCAGAGACAATGTGCCGGGCTGGATGGGTCCTGGGGTTGACTCAGACTGAGGGTGCTTATGGTCTAATGATCGCTAACAACCCAGTAGGCAAAATGAGAGAAAGGAAAGTGAAGAAGTGCACCTCATTGTATCGGTCACATCTTTCAAAAGAAGACCAGAACTGTGTTAAGGAATCAATTGCCAACGGGTGTAACCAGTAGTTAAAAACACAGAAATTAAATGCAAAGAATGCTGAGAGGATAATGGAAAGCACCAGTGACACAGAGGCAATTTCACCCCACACTGTGACTGTACCCATATTAGCAGCTTACTGCAGCAGGCATGATCATTTTGGCAGGAAATAAACAGAATTTAATTCTGGGCAGCTCAGTGTTGCCCAGTTGTTCATGCCCATGATATCTAGGATGAGTGCGGTTCATGCTCAGACAAGGCCCACAGGCAGCAAGATGATTGCAATGTTTCTATCCCTCTGCTTGGGGTACTAACTGAAGCCTCATTGGGCACCATTCCCTCCCTCTCTCTCTCTCTGCCTGTCCAGATGTTCAGAAGGTGACTGAAATCCCTTCAGCAATGCCAGCCTTGCCTTCATCCATCTTTCTGAACCTCAACTCTTTCATCTCCCCTCTGTACTCTCCCAAGCACTTAGAAGCAGCGTGGCTCAGTGGAAAGAGCATGGGCTTGGGAGTCAGAGTTCATGGGTTCAAATTCCAGCTCCGCCACCTCTCAGCTATGTGACTTTGGGCAGGTCACTTAACTTCTCTGTGCCTCAGTTCCCTCACCTGTAAAATGGGGATTAAGACTGTGAGCCCCACATGGGTCAACCTGATCACCTTGTATCCTCCCCAGTGCTTGGAGCGGTGCTTTGCACACAGTAAGTGCTTAACAAATGCTATCATTATTATTATTATTATGGTGCTTAGCACATAGTAAGCATTATATTGATTGATTGAGGGCTTGTGAGGTTATCAGGGGTTCGAAGCCCTAATTCCTGGGAGAAAAAGTCCCTAGATTCACTCTAGAAGTGTCTGGACCCCGGTCAGCCTCCAGTGAGTCATAAAGCCCACTTGATTGTTTGTTCTTCTATCACAGGTTTTGTGGCATAATAAAAATGATGGTATTTGTTAAGCACTTTCTATGTGCAAAGCACTGTTCTAAGCACTGGGGAGGATACAAGGTGACAAGGCTGTCCCACAGGGGGCTCACAGTTTTAATCCCCATTTTACGGATGAGATAACTGAGGCCAGAGAAGTTCAGTGACTTGCCCAAATAATAATAATAATAATGGCATTTATTAAGCATTTACTATGTGCAGAGCACTGTTCTAAGCGCAGGGGGGGATACAAGGTGATCAAGCTGTCCCACGTGGGGCTCACAGTCTTCATCCCCATTTTACAGATGAGGTAACTGAGGCTCAGAGAAGTTAAGTGACTTGCCCAAGGTCACACAGCAGACACGTGGCAGAGTCGGGATACGAACCCATGACCTCTGACTCCAAAGCCTGTGCTCTTTCCACTGAGCTGTGCTGCTTCTCTAAAGCCCAAAGTCACACAGCTGACAGACAGCAGAGCTGGGATTTGAACCCATGACTTCTGACTCTAAAGCCAGTGCTCTTTCCACTAAACCACGCTGCTTCTCCCACTCACCTTCAAGTTCCTGCGTCCCTCTTGCTTCCATTACTCTATGGTTGACGCAGCTGTCTCCCAGGAGGCACAGAGGTTATCGGGAACTAGCCTACCAGTCCCTCCCTGCTCTGGCTGCAGAAAGTGCGGGGACAAAATACTTTTCCCCTCCCTCAGCATCTCCCCAGGTCAAGTATCTCCCCAGCACCCGGAGCTTCTCTACCAGCCTCTATTGCAGGCAGACACGAAGATCTGGGATCTTTACAACATTTAATATATTCTTAATATATATTAATATATTCTTGATGATCAAAGAAAATCCAGGTTCCATCACCTTTCCCTTGATCAAATACTGTTCCCCTAACAGGACCAACTGTACTTCCCTGCATGGCACCTTGGGGCTCATATTTTTTTCCCCCGATCCCATTCTCCCAGGACCACAGTTCACTTCCCTTCACCTCAAGATGACCGAGGATCTCCTTCTTCCCAACCTGACCCTCAGCTATCTCCCCAGTCCTTCTCTCTGATTGCTGTCAGCTGAAACTTGAGAGATGGGCACCATGAAATACCTTGAGTAGGGAAAACCCTTAATAATCCTCCATGTCCTAAAAAATGGCCCATTCGGGAGTCAAGTTTCCTGATGGAGAATTCCAGGCCATGTCTGCGCATTCACCTCCACTCAGACCCTGGTACTTTTATTTCTATGACCCCAGACAGGTGAGACCGCCTCTGGGCTCCAACACTTGTGCTCAGTGAAAGGGGGAGCCGTTTGAATGGCTTCAGTGACTGCCCTTTGTCATGATCATTCAGATTTGCACCTGCCCTGAGTTGCTTACAATGGAGAAGGGACTAAAAGGAGAGGAAATTGAAATATCTTAATGATGAGTTTATCTGACAGCAATCTAGAATTGCTTAGTGTGGAAGGCAAACAGAAACTGACAGCAAAAAAAACCGTAGGCCATAATCACTATCACTATGCCGCTCGAACGAACAGCCAATGATCTGAATTGAAAGAGAAGTTCGTCTGAAAAGCAGTGTCGGAGGTAGCACTCTCATTCAATCATTCAGTCATATTGATTGAGCGCTTACTGTGTGCAGAGCACTGTACTAAGCGCTTGGGAAGTACAATTTGGCAACATGTAGAGACGGTCCCTACCCAACAAAGGGCTCACAGTCTAGAAGGGGAAGACAGACAACACTCTTCTAAGCTCTGAGGTCCGAAGAGGACAGGGAAATTCTTACAGCTCCAGGAAGTCTGATGACCAAGACTGTCATGCCTCCTCTGGCCCTGAGATTTCATCTGAGAGAAGCAGCGTGGCTCAGCGGAACGAGCCCGGGCTTGGGAGTCAGAGGTCGTGGGTTCTAATCCTGGCTCCGCCACTTGTCAGCTGTGTGACTCTGGGCAAGTCACTTAACTTCTCTGTTCCTCAGTTACCTCATCTGTAAAATGGGGATTAAGACTATGAGTCCCATGAGGGACAACCTGATTACCTTGCATCCACCCAGCAGTTAGAACAGTGCTTGGCATATAGTAAGCGCTGAACAAATGCCATCATTATTATTATTATTATTATCAGAAGCTAACTCAGCCTGTCTGAAATGAGTTCCAATCTACTTCTGAGTTGCCCCTTGGTTGTAAACACTTTCAGGGCAGGGATAGTGCCTATCAACTCTGTTGTACTGTACTCTCCCGAGCATTTAATACAGTGCTCTGCACACAGTAAACACTCAATAAATACCATTGATTGATTATGATGATAAAGAAATAAAGTCCTCTTAGTCCCCTTCTTGAGGGCAGGCATTACACCATGCTTCTGATTCCCTGAGAAGCTTTGTACAGTAAAATCTTTGATAGCCAGCATTTTGTTGACCAGAAAGCTCCTCAACCAGAATGTGAATATCAAGCAGTTAATGATACTGCACACATTCTGTGCCTGGTGTGGCCGTGTTGCCTAGTGGGAAGAGAGCAGGTCTGGGATTCACAAAACCTGGGTCCTGGTTTCAGCTTCATCACTTGCACTGCTATGGGAACCTGGGCAAATCACAGTATTTCAGGGCCTAAGTTTCATCATCTGTAAAATGAGGGTAAAGTTCTCCCTTCCCCCTAGACAGTGAGCCCCATATGTATTCATTCAATCGTATTTATGGAGCGCTCACTGTGTGCAGAGCACTGTACTAAGTGCTTGGGAAGTACAAATCGGCAACATATGGAGCAGGAATTGTGTCATAGCTGACTGTATCTACCCCAGCACTTAGCACAGCACTGGAGACATTGTAATCACTTAATAAATACCATTGCTTAAGCTCTTGGTAGCATACAATTCAAGTAAAAGACACAATCCTCAGTGAGTTTATTACTTAATGGAAGAGACAGGAAGAGACAAAATGACTTTGGAGGAAAAAGGACAAAAGGGATATAACAGGAGAATGGAAAGGAGGTTAGGTGAAAAGATGAATGCATAGATACTAATACACAAAAACCAATGGGTACATTATTCTCTAGGTTGCTGTGAATTCACAAGACCTGAAAGTGTTTCAAGGGGAAAAGACCATTCAACACTGTCAAAGATTTTAACTACCCCAGATCTTAGCACAGAACCTGCCATATTGTAAGTGCTTAACAAATACCAGCATTATTATTAAAGACCACCAAGAGGACAAGTGTGCTTCAGTTTCCTCATTTACAAAATGGGGGTTAAGTCCTATTCCCCTCCTACTTATACTGTGACAGGGACTGTGTTCAACCTGAATATCTCTTATGAATCCCAGCACTCCTTCCAGTGCTTGGCACATTCATTCATTCATTCAGTTGTATTCATTGAGCACTTACTGTGTGCAGAGCACTGCATTAAGCGCTTGGGAAGTAGAAGTCAGCAACATATAGAGATGGTCCCTACCTAACAACGGGCTCACAGTCTAGAAGGAGGAGACAGATAACAAAATAAAACATGTAGACAGGTGTCAAAATCATCAGAACAAATAGAATTAAAGCTATATGCACATCATTAACAAAATAAATAGAATAGTAAATATGTACAAGTAAAATAAATAGTGTGATAAATCTGTACAAATATATATATACAAGTCCTGTGGGGAGGGGAAGGAGGTAGGGTGAGGGGGGTGGGGGGAGGAGAGGGAAAAGTGGACTCAGTCTGGGAAGGCCTCTTGGAGGAGGTGAGCTCTCAGTAGGGCTTTGAAGGGAGGGAGAGAGCTAGCTTGGCGGATGTGTAGAGGGAGGGCATTCCAGGCCAGGGGAAGGACCTGGGACAGGGGCTGACAGCGGGACAGGCGAGAAAGAGGCACGGTGAGGAGATTAGCGGCAGAGGAGTGGAGGGTGCGGGCTGGGCTGGAGAAGGAGAGAAGGGAGGTGAGGTAGGAGGGGGCAAGGT